>NC_133207.1:25549317-25736817 GCF_958299795.1 Porites lutea
AAATCGGACAGTTAAAGAACCAATGAAAATCAAGTAGCAAATGCCACTGGCCAATGAAATTTAACGTCATAGCACATGATAACCAATCAAAATCAATGAATAAATAGTGACCAGGTAAGCTGTTCAGGTTCAACTGAAAAGAAAAATGGATGAAATTAACTGGTCCAGTGACTTTTATTTAGGTACATTAATAAATATGTCAAGACTGAGATTCTCGTATTTTTTTATTGACACAATTAGTTGGTAATAGGACTTCGTGTCGTACAATTCAGGGGTAATCGGGCGAGTAATGACTCCCTGAATTGTACTCCACTCAGTCCTATTACAATTACTAATTTGTTCCTTGACTTTACCTCATTGATTGTTGGTGTGTTAATAATACTCTTCGCTCGGTGAGCATATCGCAGTGTGCTGAGCGTTTCTCCATAGTTGCATTCAGCTGGAGAAATCGCTGAGAAAAAGGGAGAAAAATATTATTGGAGCTGTGTCACGAAATTAAGCCAAATTCAGAATGTCGGAACTGCCTGCCAAATTGAGCAAAACCATAAAAATAACCAGTTAAAACATTGGAGAGAGCTTTGAATTAAACAGCAAATTCAAAACAGGGCAAGGGTGGACAAAATTGAAGACAAAAATTGATTGCAAATGGCGCTCAACAAAACTTGATAACCTACCAGTTTTTTGAGAGCTCGTCCCTGCTGTTTAGAACACTAAAATTTTTACGATTTGGAAACTGGAAATTTGGAAACCTGTGATTTCGTCTTTACAAGTAGTTTCTTCGCGAAACTAAAACGTTCAGTTCCGTAGCGAGTAAGCCGGAGAGTTACAGTCAACTCTCATCATAGCGGACACTTTAGGACCTCGAGTTAATGTCCACGTTAGCGAGAGTCCGTAATAGCGAGAGTTTATTTCAGTCAAACGTCTGTAATTTATTTTTGCCTGGGATGTAGCTGATGTCCGTATTATCGAGCTGTCTGTTATATCGGGGTGTCCGCAAGGCCAGAGTTGACTGTATTTGCAACACAGTCAACTATCGCCTTACGGACACCCCGATAATGCGGACAGCAGCTACATCCTTGGCCAAAATAAATTACAGACATTTGACTGAAATAAACTCCCCCTATTACGGAGTCTTGCTAATGAGGACACTAACTCGAGGTCCCGAAAGTGTCCGCTATAAGAGGAGTTGACTGTAACAAACAAAATGGACAGGACTGTTAAGACACAAGCGAGGTTGCGCACTTTTCTTCAGTCATCGCTTATCAAAAGGAACTTATTCCAATATGCTGACCTGCAATCATGACGGTTTTTGAGTTCCCTCCGAGGCTGTCCTTGAGTAGAAATGTCAACACGGAGTCCCTGTATGGCACGAATAGCTTTTTCCGAAAAGATGGGCGCTTGGATATCGTGGAAGAATTAATGGAGTTCTCAGCTAAAAGAAAAATAAATACTACATGTATATCCTGTGTGACAGACGTTTGAAGGGGCAACAAAAAGGACGCTCGAGAACAAAAACGGACGCGAGAGGGAGGTCATCTTGTGCCAACACGTAGCCTACGAAAAAATTTTCCGTTCCGAGTGGCGAGGGAAGCGAGCTGCGGGAGAACGCTCGAGCAAGCGGTGAAGCCGCGAGTAGTCTCCCCCCTCCTTTGGGGGAGCGTTGCGTGACGTCCAAAAAACGGCTGCGAGGGAGACTAAGCCGCGAGGAGCTCCTTTCTAATCTTGCCCCTAGCTCTCGAGAACTCGCGCTCGCGTGTGGCTTCTCACGACATCCCCTAAACTGCGATCAGGCGTTTTTTGGTCTCCTTCGGCAAGAGGTATAAACAGATAATAGGGAGAGGGCATGCTCCCATGCTAGATATCCCCTAAATGAAGATGAGAGCTTACACGCCGGATAAAATCGCTTTTGTAGTAACTGTATGAAAAGCTTAAATAAGATTTAGAGGCGTAATAAAAAAGGAAATTTTGTATTCACCAAGAGTGGATATGACAATTCCTAAAGTAACAAGAGACTTGTTGATGTTGGCGCCTTCCTTCAACCTGTCACCGACGGCTCCACTTGCGCTTGCGCGCTCGCTACGAAAAAGAAAATATATGTCACAGAAAAGCAAAAAAAAACAAAAAAAAAACACTAGGATTCCCCAGCTACCGTAGTATACAAGCGACTAGAGTTGCTACTATTCTCAACTGCAAACACTACCACCCTACACTTGTCCATCAACGCCGTGGTGGTCACATGACCTTGTACCACCTGGACCTAGTTGGCACGCTGTCGTGGCTATCTGGAGGCCCAAGTCACTCAAGTTGGGGCACCATGTGTGTCTCAGACGAGCAATACAGACTACGCGGAATTGCAGTACATTGCAGCATCTTCTCCTCCAATTACCACTGGGACTATGAAACCCCTATCCATCTACCAAGTGAGTTTACTGCATAAAAACTAAATTTTAGAAACAGGACTAAACCACTATTTCTCTGCATATTCTACATGCGACTGGATTAAATGCAGTGTAATATACCAACCTGCCGGCCAAATCAACCAGATGGATCTTGCTGATGGTTTCACTTGGCATGTCTCCTATCAACTTGGCCTAAAAATACCATGATTTAGTATAAACAAGTTGTATAACAGAAAACTTGACTAATTAAAATTAAAATGCCCTCAATACATCACCCATAAAAACTCCTTCTACCGTTTCCTTGGACTACCTTGGAGTTATACACGGTGGAAAAATAAGTGCGTGCCACTTCTTATTCAAAAACTTTTCATCTTGATTTGTTTTACTGTCACCTTGATGGAGGTTATACAAGACTGAACCAGGAATTCAGAAAGTGAGGACGATACAAAGAAAAGTGAGCAAGAAAACACAGCACAGGGAATGGGGGTAGCATTCTTTCAATTCCTTCTTTTTTATGGAACACTCTCCAGTTCGCATCACTCTCCACCAACTGAATGCCTGTAAACAGGCTAAGGTTATACTGCAGTTCAGTTCATAGGGTATATAAATCAGAGAGTTTGCGTGGGTCTAGAATAGGGTATCATTTTCAGGGAAACTGATCAATTAGTTGAAGATTTTAGTCTAGACAAGGGAAACCAGGAATTGCCAGTCAAAAATATAAAAAAAATCAAATTTACACAACTTAGCCTACAGGCTACTGTAGGATGGGGTGGGTGGGGGGATTTGGGTAGTTTAGTCTAGTATTGGGTAGCGAAATTCAGCTGAAATAGTTCTGGAATAGGCAAAGGGTTCCAGGGTCCCAGCAGCACATTTCCACCCCAAAATTCCTAAACTACCCCACCCCCCAGGCAATTCAGCTTTAATTTACATCTTAAATATTCTGTAAGTTTCATTAAAGGCAATTCTTACCTGTGTGAATTTTATTGTAAAAATGGCATGGGAACGACTGCTTGCGTTATTCATCCTCGTTGAGGCAGTTGCTCTGAAAACAGAAAACATCATAATTAAATTCAAACATATCCCATATATCTGAGACTCAAACAAGATGCATTGTGTGAACATTTTCATTTGTCTCTTTGCTTATATGTAATTGATTGTTTTTTCCCTGTGTATATATTACAAAGCATTAACCCTTTAAGCCCCAATATCCACATACAAATTCTCCAAACTGATCTCTATACATTTCCTTTAAGAATTAGTTAAGAGAATTTGATAAAAGATCAAAGTATTTTCTTTTAGGTGATCATTTTATTAATTCTCATAACCTCATCTCTTGATAAAGTATGGATATCGTTAGGAGAAAATTGCTGTTGGTCACTATTGGGACTTAGGGTTAATTTCTTCTCCCTAAGTAGCTTAGGAACGGTCACTAGGTCTAACTACCTGGCTGGTATTTAACAATGGAACATTGAATAATCATCTATTTATTTATCCATGTGGCTTCTAGGTGAGCTAAAAGCTGGTTAAAAATGTGAAAGAACTTAACTTATGCACTTTAATAGACAAGAAATATCTGTAAGTACCACAGTACAAACCTGAGCTTGTTTCCCTGTTCAATAAGAACTTCAATTGAGTCTAAATCAGACACATGCTGCTTTGTTAATCCTGCAACAATAAAAAAAACACACATTTTAAAGACAACCTAAGAAAATGGATTTTCCTCCAGAAAACATGCGGATTGCAGTGAAAATGCGGATTTCTAATGCACAACTTTAAATATTGTTACCTACCTTCGACATATGGACCCTCTTTCGGATGTTCCCGAACTTTCAAGTTTTGCTGAGGAAGCTTCTTAAGTTTCTGTGGCCTCAACAGGTCACGCACATGCTCATTGTAAATTTCCAAGTAGCTAGATAGAGTAAAACAAAAATTTACCCAATTTTTCTCGTCTTGCCTAAATTTCTTTACAGTTTCAATTCTTATGTAGCTTTGGTTTTTTGGGTTTATGAATCTAATGCTTATTTGATAAAGAAAGTGGACATTGTCTTAGGTGAAAACCTAGTAATTACAGCTTAAGAGACTTCTCACATGTCTTTTGATTATTATTTGGAAAAGAAAATATTAAATAAAAACAGGTAGAGCAGACAAGTAATATCATATATGAACTGGCTAAATAAAGCCAAACTGATGGACATGGAGATAATTTCTACAGGAGGTTCTTGAGAACTTTTGAATCTGTGTTGAAATCCTATGGTGTAATGACTTATAAAGGTTATGCTACGTGGTACAATTCGCAAGGGCAATTTATAGCACAGCAAGGCTGGAATAATGTTGCAACCATCCAAAACAATGTCACAACAATGTTTTTTTGCAGTAAAAACTGTTGTTGCAAATCATCCCATGTAACGTCACCATCAAAATTCGAAACTTTTTAATATGAAACCAGAACAGTACATGTACTTTCACATGATGCTCAGGTATTTAATTTTTTCTCTGTGCTAAAAACTATTTACTATTCAGGTGACGGGATCAAAAACCAATCTTGCCTACTGTCAATATTAAGCCCACCGAGGGGCTCATTTATTTCAATTAAGCCCATTTGAGGCGGGGCTTAATAGAGACGGGCTTAACAGAGACGTGGGGCGTATTTAATCAAGAAATGACAATGGTATCAGCTCTCCATAAAGAACTAGAATACAAAGTGGAAAAGCTCAAGTACAAGTATTAGAAGTTTTAGGTCATCAGAATCAAATCCAAACTTCCAGTTGGTAAAGTAAACCATCTCTAATCATTCCACACAAAGTTTTACAGTAGTGATTGATTAATACAGTCTATCATTTATTAATGAAGAATAATTAGGAGAGGGGAGGGGGGGGGGGGGGCTTTTTAACTTTCTTCCCCTGAAAAGGATTGGGGGTGGTTATTAGAGGGAGGGGGCTTATTTGAGAGAGGGGGCTTAATAGAGGATTTACAGTAGTCTAAATTACCTGACTTCAGTCCTGAATGAAGAGTTCAGTGATGTGTTCTGATCAATGTACCGGAACAACCCCTGAAAATAAAAAAGACGTACAAATTGCTATGATGAGAAGGCTGGACTGGATAACATGATGATGGTAAGTCTGCTGAAATAAACTTGCTTCTAAAAGACTTGGGATTTTTATTAGCTGCAGTTAAAAAACAAAAATGAAGTGATCATGACAGTACCTTACATATTCTTGGAATAAGTCCAATCTCCTCCTGAAAGTGAATGAAGTGTGTCATTAAATACTGACGTACATGGCAGGGGAAGGGAAATTAGACAAGCTTGCAAGCAAACTCTCCTTTTGGGGGAGCTGTGAGAAGTCATGCGAGAGCCGCAAGCGAAAGGATGTGCGAGTGTGTGCAAGGAGTTGGCCGCTCGCTTGGCGTTCTTTGCAGCTTGCTCTGCACGCTAATCGAAATGGAGATCTAACTGATGATCAAGGCAGAATTAGAAATGTTACAAAGTTAAACTGCCATGGAACACTGAAATTTCTAACAACTAAGCAGTTGGTACTCAAATGACAGTCAGAATAGGCGATAGAAGAAATACTGATGCCCAGTCCCGATGGAATACCCATATAGACTACCTTTTGACTAAATTCACCACTAGTAACTTAATGTACATGTACCTTCCATTCAAGGCTATTCAAAAGGTATATTATTGTCTTTAGGGTATAGTACATTGAGCCAGTCCATGGACTGGGCATCAGTGTTTTGTCCACCAGCATCAAAGTATGAAGGAAAGAGTTTGTACTTACACTGGTTCCCATCATTGTGTATGTTTTCCCAGCACTTGTCTGACCATAAGCAAATAAACAGGCATTGTATCCTTCAAATGCTGAATCTAATACTCCCTGCCCAAGATCATCAAAGACCTGCAAAATATTGTAGAATAGTTCAGGGGGGTCATTAGGCATCGGAGATCACAGATATGTTTTATGTTGCTTTTATCTCTCTTAGTCATAATGTCTTTTTAGAAATTATCTGTTATATTTTATCCTAAATTATCTTTGAAAATGGTTTATTTTAAAGTTTTCAGTTGTAGAATCTATATTTGTAATTTGTTTTGAGGGCCACAGAGTCATCAGTGTCTTAGGACTACTGTTAAGTGTTTTACCCTCTTTAAATAAAGCCTGTTATTTATTATTTATTTATTTATTAGAATTCTCCATTTTTGTTTTTTACACGGAATTCTCTGGCTAATGTTTGGTAGCCTAGGATGGTTTTTTATTCAGCTGTGGAGCCGCTTTCAAAATATTCTCCAGTAACATATTACATCTTTCTCCTGCTACAAGAATTCTTAATGAATAAACCCTGATAGTTATGACAAAATTAATATTTGTACACAGGACTGTCAGAAAAAGCTGGATCAGACAGGAAATTTCCCTTGGTCACTATAAGCATAAACCCCAACCAGAAAAACAAAATAAAAATAGAACCATATTAGGACCCCCCAGTTGTTCAAATTTCTCTGCCCTCTAATTTATGACAGGCCTGATATAATAAACTATGCAGACCTTTCAGTGTCATCACGATGCCGTGTATTTTGAAGTTCAAAATGATTAGAATAAACTGTCAGAAATAATTCACTGAAGATTATTTTGGTTGTCACGACACAAGCTCAAAATAGTTCAAATATTAACCAAGGTTAGAAAGAAAATCATGATTGCTTAAAATATTAAAAATACTGGCCTGCTTTCAATGAGTTCTTCATTCGACATCAAGTAATGATTAGTGCAAACAAAATGTTTTAGTTGTAATTCGCAAACTTATTAATAAATTAATAAGTTTGCGAAAATGCAAAGGAAATGCATGTTTAATGTTTAATGAGTGTTTGGAAATTATATGAAAAACTGCTTATTTTTGCATCCTTAATTACTCCTTCTAATGTTTGATGGAGGCATTCTTCTTTGCATCAAAAGTAATGTTTGATGGAGGCATTTGATTGAGGGACAGCTATTATTCAAGAAATATGGTACTGTGATTGTCCAAATAAGATCTCACCTTCAGATAGGCAACCCAACCCTGTCTAGCTAAAGGATAAAGGTAGATGCACATTTCACCCAACACCATCCTTATTCTGAATTATACAATAACAACATCACCTGATGGGGAGTAGACCATCAGTAGTTGGTCGAAAAGTTGCGATCAAAAACAAAGCCAAACCAAACAATGGCTTCTTTACCTGTTCCTGTTTGATGAAGTGTCCATCTTTTGGATCTGCTGACCAGTATGAGTAATCAAAGAAGAACTCTTTCTTATAATCGCGCCCTTTGTCACCCTCCATTCCAGCCTCTCCATACAGCTGCAGATAAAAAAAGATACATAAATGCATAAACTAGTACATAATAACCAAAGGTTAGGGAGTGCTAGCCTGCAAAAACAGCCGTCTCTCAGCGTTCTTTGCCACTTTTATAGGGCATTTCACAGGGAGGGAGCTCTGTACCTTAGCAACAGAATTCCATACTGGTGACAGAGATCAATGTTTACATAAATCTGGTAGTCACGGGCTGGGGGTTCCAAATGTAAATTTGTTCGATTTTAAGTTTCTCCTGGGCGATTATGGTAAAGTTTTGTGTTCTGCTGAGAACGAGCTCCAGCAAAACTCAAATGCTTCTTGTAAAGTCATCAAAGGATATAGTATATCACAAAATTTGTGATTTACTAATATACGAGTAATAGTTCTTAAAAGTGGTTTGTATCATTTAGTAAATTATCAGAAGTTTGGTTGCTCAATTGACCAATCATTAGGTTAAATACAATAAAAACCCGCGACTAAGAACCTGGTTTTTAAGAACCCGTTATAGGCTACAATTTGCCAGTTAGGGCCCCCTCTATAGAAGAACCGGTTTAGCCTAAAATTTGAAACAGGTTCCTCTTTGGAGACATAGGTGCCTTATCACTCCAACTGCAATGTACTGGCACATTTTTTATAAGCAATAAGCTGAAGAGCACTACTAAAGTACTGTTAGCTACAAAAGCGGAAAATAAGAACCTAAATTGAGCTTATTACCTTTTATCTAAGAACCTGTTTAGGCTAACTTGGGAAAATGCAGGTTCTTAGTTGTAGGATTTTACCAGAAATATCGAACAATTAACCGGCAAAGTGTGTTAATGAGTTTCCTGATAATGTTTTTCAATAGTCCATTTTACAGTTACGGCTGAAAACGAGGCTGGAGTTGACCTTGTTTTGATACAACCCTTCTTGCTTTATTACGTAAATCATGTTGTTCTTATGTCAACTAGTATTTTTAAGCATAATTTCCATAAGAAAAGACGGGGGTCTGTATCAAATCAAGATCAACTTAAGCATCACCTTCACTCAAAGGCTAGGATACTAAGCCCACAACTGTAAAATGGTCTATCGACGAACTCAACAGCAATATCAATCTAGTGGCTGTCAAGTTCAGTTAGGTTCAACTACTGAATGTTGGACTGGTTACCCTGAGATTTTTTCATCTTAATATAATAACAAAATTTCACTTTATTAATTTGTAAAATTAAATGTATTTGAACATGCAGTGGAGAATGCATGATCAACAGAAGGATCAATTCAATTTGGACTGAATTTTATTTCACTCAGCTGAACTTTAATCATAGGATAATAATGGTCAGAAAATATGTTACAATGCAGAACTGGTGACTCATAATAATTATATACACTAGGTCAAGTTTACATCATTTTATTCCACACACACACAGGGTCTTCATATTATAAGAAATACCCACTTCACACAATTATTGTAACAAGAATTTTTTCTTGACATAATAGTTATAAGATGGAACTTGCTTTGTTTATAATCAAAGGGATACTTATCATAAAGAAATAATTTAGGAAACTGGAAATTAACATGGTTCATTTCTGCTCACCACAAAAAAAGCATCCTTCTCAATATTATGATCACAGAATCAAGTGCAATATAGCACCTTAAGTGTTTTTGGAAGGTTCTTTGCATCAAAAGTATGTCTAAGTTGATATCTGTCACACACAATATCATGTGCCGTGGAAACAAACAACAGGCCCTCATTTTAGTTATTTCTACTATGTTCCCCAACAATAGATGCTTTCTCTCACACATATTTAACCGACCTTTCAATACAAATAATTATATTAGACTGACACCAGTGCGAGTTCCGTTAAGATCATGGATTCAGACATTTTGCAAATGCAGAATTACTTAAAAAAATCCATGATTCGAGTTACCGCACCAGCTAATTGCCTATCAAAATGACATTCAGATGTTGGGACTGTCTAGAAGACTTAATAAATTAATGCTTTATTATATGAAAAACAATATTATCATAAAATGCATCAATGACAATAATAATATCATGAAATTAGTTTATAACTTATAAACGGTATTTTGTCAAAATTTCCAAGGAAAACTTGTTTAAATTTTTCCATGGGGCATGAGTACATTTGTTTAGTACACTTTCTAGGTTAAGACCTCTCAGCTTGTTTCTCATTATTTTAAGCTTCCAAGAAAACTTAACTTTTATAAACGCCTTAAAATCAAAGAATTTATATTTTTTTTAAAACTGGAACTAGATGCACTATAGTGGCTGTCAGAATAGTTCAAAATTGTAATAAACAAATGAACATATAAACAACAAAATTATACAGAGCTACGTAACATCAAGTCACAGCAGGAAAAATATTGATCACGCTGTGACTTTTTCCGAACCAACAGTGTCGACGAAAAATAGCAACACGTACAACAAAGTACAACATTAGCACTTCGCTGCTAACAAGTAAACTTTTTAGCAAGAACAACAAAGTGTACAATTTTGTTATGGTTATAGCATTACATTCACAAGTTCACATGGTTGACCGCAAGCAATCGAACTTTGTCCTTTAAGAAGCTGAAGTAATTAACCAGGTGGCAGGTTGTGGCGTATATTTTTTAAATATCTTTCGTAAAACAAACAATCCAGTGCAATTTAAGCTTATATTAACAACTTCGACAATCTCGTGAGTGGTACAACGTACGTGTTCTCTTTTTTTTTTTCAAATGCACCACAGAACAATGATTTTCAAAGCGAGTAAAAGAGCAATTTATTTTGAGTGCAGGGCAAGGAAGAAACATAACTGTAATGAACATTAGGGACGAAAGTGATAATATAAAGCAAGCTTTTTCTTGCAGCAATTCACAAACTCTACCTTAATATTCGTCTATTATTATTTTTATTACTTGGCCTTTTGAATACTTCACACGTCAATGAATGACATGGGAAATGAAAATCGAAGCGAAACAGTTGCAAAGATATGCATGCAGTCGACTGACAGAAGAAACTTTGGAACGTTTGAAGTTTTTGCAAATGAAAATACGAATAAAATTGCTTTTTATCTCGTTATAGTACTGACGTCCGCCTTCTAAATAGATCGTAAATAGACAAATTTGAAACAGTATACTTGGGGGATTATCACGCCAGAAAGAGGTACTTTATTTTAGCTTAGTATGTATTATGGAAGCATTCCCATTCATGGAAAATTCTGAACCACACCGAAAGAACTTCAAATCCACGTTTGCCTTTATACGGATAAAACACTCCAATTAAAAGAAAGTCGAATAAATCTCGGGATTAGGGGTATTTTAGAAGACAGAAGAAATGTTTACACAAGCTCGACAGCAGTATGTAGACTACTTAAAATAGAAAGTAAAGATCTTAACCAAGCAGATTTCGCGAATAGGATATACGAAATGCACGTAAATATAAAATCACGTCAGCACATGACACGGAATTTTTGGGGATAGCGCTAATGACTTCAGCTTATTTCACTTTCGACACAAATGTGTACTTCCCTAAATAAGCTTTAGTAATAATTTATACGTACGCCGTCAACAACCTTACCTTAGTGTTGAAAATTGTTGTTTTCTGACCCTCCATCTGAATAATACATTTAGAACCGAGCTCTAATTCCCTGCATGATGAACAAAAAAAGGGAGATTAGCTACACAACGTTTCATTTTTCCACAAAACTACAGAAATTTTGAAAGCAACGATGCAAAAAGCACACTTAACAAACGAATTCACCTGTTGTTTAACGGACGAGCACGAACGGCTACTTTCAATGAAGCCATTGTAGAGCAACGTATATCGGCGCCTTCGATTTGACGTTCGAAGCAAATTGAAATAAAATAGCTAGTAACAAATCCAAATAAAACGTCGTTAACAAGCTGAGAGGATCAAAGACATCCGTGCAGTTCCAAAATAACCCATATTGAATCAGTAGTGTGTTAATTCAAGCATACAACTGGTTGTTGTCGTCCGAACAACGGCTCTCTTTCTTTGTCAACCTGAACTGCTCGTGTGTACAATCACATGCTTGGATGACATGTTCAGCAAAAGTCTTGTCCAAGTGATTCCAATTCTGTCCGCTATGCGGGGCTATTAAATTAGCAACGAGCGAATCAATTTGCCTATCAGGTGCCCTTCGCGTGAGGAAAGGACGATGGCGTTACAGCGAAAGGAAATACAAGATTATCTCAGAACAAAAAAATTCCTTGCGGTTTTTTAAGTGGGTCAGGAAAACGGCGACATTAGTTCCTCTTATGCTAACTCCTGCAGAAAGTTCAAGACAGGAGTTTTGAGGCATGTTCATTCAAACATATTCAAGCACTCGTGACGATCGAGTTTTCGAGAGTGTTCATTTCATTTCAAATTCAAGTACCCGTGAATAACTAAGCGGGCGTATGACCAATCAGGACAAAGATTACATAGTCGACAACCAATCAAAAGAGCTGTAATTGTCAAGGTTTTTGATTTTACATGGAAAAGCCCGCCATGTCTAGGGGAAAATTTATATGGAAACGCAAAAACATGCGTAGCGTTTTTATAATTTTTATTTTATATATTTTTCCATTGTCGTTAAGTTACTAATTCAATTCAGGATACGACGCTTTCGAATTTTCTTTTTGTGATTCAAATATTGTCATTCTTGAGTCAGCACTAAAATGAGCAGTGTTGGAGAAGAAAAATTACAGAAATAAGCGGTTACCTACTTGCTAAGATTGTTTCAAATATCGTTCAATACTAGTATGCTAAATCATACGATCTAAAGAACGGAAAATGCAAGGTTACGTAATCACTTGATTTATTTTAACTGATCTATTATAAATTCAAAATTTGATAATGATGGTGGACATATTTTTTATATATTCCTTTTTTTTTTTAAGTCTTTGGACCGATATACCCTATTTACTTTTTAAGATTCTGTATTCTATTCAGCTAGAAAGTAAAAATGACATTGAAAAAAGAATTGCATCAATCGTTCACCTATGTTTATAGATAGGACCTCTTCTTTATTTAACCAGCTGTAATTTGCCATAAATCGATTTCTATGGTAATGAAAGCAGTAAGTTTTAATACCAAGGTAGATGCATACTTTTCCTGGATGGCAGCTCCCCCGCCAAAGATAATGTCCTCGAATTCGCACAAGTGAGCCTGTTATTTATATTTGTGTTACGACCTATTATTTATATACCTTTAATATTCAAATTTCGCGCTGTGTATGCCAAATCCTGGAGAGCTGCTTGTATGTCAGGGTGGGTGGGGAGAAGGGGGGGAGAAGTCGGTTAAATCATGGGGCAAAAAAACTTGATGACGAGTGTCCCGGGGGGTCATTTGTGTCAAGATAGTAATAGGGATGTTACAATGTTACTAACTTTTTCTCATTTCGTGTTAATGTTATGACTACTATAATCTGAAATTGAAAACGCCGTGAATCACGTCACTCCCATCAAAGAGCCATGTCACCTGGGGGATACACCTTATGATGGCCTATCAGGTGGGAAGCTCAGGCTTCAGGTATATGAAACGGTAGGGATTTCAGTTATTACGTACAAAGAAGGGTAGGGAAATCTGTCATTTCGGTCGGCTCAAAAGGGCAGCGAAAAAAGGCGAGAAAACTTTCTGGTTTTGTGATTTATTCATATTTGAAAGCCAGTGCATTTACAGCAGTAACAGCAGTAAAAGGAATGCAAAGTTCTAAACTAGGTATGTGAAAGGGGTACCATTTGTCAATAGAAGGTATACGAAGGGTACCTTTTCTGTAAAAAATGGTATATAAAATGTTAAGGGGTTGGACCTTGAGGCGGAGCGTCCCCGTATTAAACTTTCTTGAGTACCCCCCGGACCATGTCATCGGAATGATTGCTTAAAAGACCACTGCAGGGACTGATAAAACAACGTGAAAAGTCTGAAAACACTCGAGTTACAGTATTTCGACTGGTCAAGCCAGTCTTCAAAATTTTTTTCCCCAGAAATGTCGGAAGTCACGTACAATATTATATATGATAAAGTTGGAATGATTGTGTGGCTACTTAGAAAAAATAAGAGAAAATTAAAAAATAATACAAATAAAAATTAAATACTTTTTATATGGAGAACTGCAACTAACCAGGTATAGTGTTGCTTTTTTTCTTTTCTGCTGTATCTTGTCTTTTCAAGAAGCCACACCAAAACACTTAACCCTGCTTTATACTGTACGTGACTTTAGATCATTGTACTTCGTGGTTTTTGTCAATCCGTGATTTGTCCTTATATTGTCTATTCATGTTGTTTAATCAGTCCCCAGTGTACCTGGTAATTTCGGCTGGTCGATGACGATCTTTCTCTGTCTTTAAGCAGGGTTGAGCGTACAGGGGTGGTCAGGGGTTTTGCAATCTTTTCATATCGAGCAGAATCAACAGCACGGAAACCGTGCTCCCTTAACTGCGCCCCCGGGCTGCTCAGGCCATATTTAGCCTAAGTAGTCGCTGGAAAGAAATATGGGCGTTAGAAGAAATCAACGGAGACACGCGAGGAGACACGCGTTTGCACTCAGTAGTCAAGTGAACTCACTTATCACCCGTACGTATGAACTATACACAACCATGATTTGTTGAAAAAAAAAATGAAGGATTACAGAGGTCTTGCTATTATACATAAGCGAAATTTATCAGAATCTTACAAGGTTAAACAAGACAAGCTGAGAGACTAAAACCTCTCACTGGGCTCTCAGTGACCTCCCTCACTCACTAAGCCTATTTAACTCTATAAACATATTATGCTTCTAAAGGTATGAGACAATTGTACACTGAAGTGGCGCAATTGATAGACTGTTCAAAGTCCGCCATTCTTCCGTGGGATCAGTCGATGTCAATCTTCATGTTTCAGAGGTCGCTAACTTGGTTTTTAGCTCACATTTCGAAAACTCAACTAGTTAGAAGAGTGTAAGAAACAGGGGTGGAACATGGTATGAGTAGGGGTCTCCGTACCCTCGATCGGGGAATTTGTACCCTTCGGCCAGCGATTGCGGTGGACGAAGAGAACTGGTAAACAGTCTGCTGATTTAACTGGCTTATACATTTATTATATGGAGAAAAGTTGTCCCGGGTTGAGGGCTCACGCGCCTACGAGCTCCCCTGGGCGAGCCATCTTTTCAAACATTTCCTTACAAAAAGTGGCGTACCGTATACCTGAGAAACAAAAAGTGCTGCCTCGGCTAAAAGGGTGACTTTGTGAAACCCGTCAGACTCTTTTGTTATATGTTTTTTTGTTGCCTCTTTTGGACCTGACTGTGCACAACGTTCAATGGCATTCCTATCATTTTGAACTTACTAGCCTGTGAACACTCCTTTGGTTGCTATTTTTTTCCCCAAACAGAGACCCTGTTCACAGGCTATGAACTTACTGACTGACAGAAACATCGCACTAATTCATTCAGTCACAATTTGTGAACAAAAAACAAGGGATTATGTACGGTCTAGGAAGCAGCGTTGTTTTCAACTTTGATGTTTGCCGGCTTTCCTCTACTAATAAACTATAGTCGAAATTAAAGATCAAGGACATTTTAGGAAGTTCTATTACCACCAATTCATTTCTAGCTACTATCGGATTAGCACCATACTACTTGCTCACTCCGTATAAAAATTATAGCGAAAAAAAAAAGATGATAATAAAGTTCCAAATTAAAAGTCACTAACTTTATTCACAAAGACCACTAACAGAAGCTTCCGTATTAAGAAAGGATTGTCTGAATTAACCACAGACGCGACTTAATCCAAACAGGACAACTGAAAGCACCCTTGAGCTGACTTAAATCTTCAAAAGAAATACACAAGGGATCTTCGAAGAACATCAGCGTGTCCATTCTTTCCACAGGCGCTTGTTTTCTGAAAATACGCGCTCTCTTATTCACTTTCTGGGCCCATTAGGACACCTGAGAAATGGCCGTTAATTAATAGAATACTGATCACAAACACAAAGTAGTGTTCATTTTTGCTTTTTTATTTCTTATATGATGTAACTATCAAGTTGCCTGTAAATAATCACTTTGCGTATTTTCGTAGCAAGCCTTTCCATTCGAGTTATTGCGCGAAAGTTGGAGCGAAATACCCGAAAAAAAAAAAAGGAAAAAAAGAAGGGGAAGGGGAGGGGAGGGGAGAAGAGGAAACTGTTTCCTCCGTTCCCTGCCCTACCCCTTCATTTCTCTTTTTTGCTCTCTTCCCAGCTTTCTCGATGAACTCGCGCAGAAACACTTGCTACGCAGGCGAAGGGCTAACACAACGCAAACACAGGAAGCCGAACCAGATGTCCGGCAACCCCACTTCCCATGAACTACCACCTTATGACATTCAGTCAAAATTCGAAATTAATAATAAAACTTATAAATAAAATCTGAGTAAACCTTACAATACTTCATACATTCAATTATGAATAAAACCTAAGTAACTACTTTTCTAATTTTGTGGAGTCATTATTTTACAAGCCGTTGCATATTTCAGTGTTAAGAACCCGTTTTGAGCGTTTTAGGTGCTGGTCTCAGTAAAAACGAAACCGGCAAACCGCAAACCAGCGCTCATCCAGCTGAGCTTACCGAGCGGCTGTTTAAGAAAATGACTAAAGACATTGTTTGCGTTTCCTCAGAGGCAGACTCTGATAAAATTTATATTGATTATTTCGACAAAAGAAAGCGTTTACTCCCATAGGACTGGTTTGGGCACCAACATGGCTGCCGTTTTACTGTTCAGGAGAGAAACCAACATGGCCGCCGTGAAGTCACGTGAACAGGCTCTATACACCCGGCCCTTATCATCCCCAACTTCCTCTAGGGCACTCTTTTTGAGGTGGAATGGCACCATTAACGATCCAGTCAGTCATCTGTAATCACAATGACTTCTTCTGTTGGCTGCAGCGCACTCTGAAAGGTAACCATATTTCCATGTCAGAACGGAACTAAAACGGTCGGAACAAGTTGTTGAAACATGGCAGTCGTCCGTTAGAGGCCAACGACACAATACCACTAGCAGATGAGCTTCCAAAATTTCGCGCAGAACACGAATTTGTATTGAATTTCTTCATAGTATGTAACAAACACGCAATAACCGTGGGTAGCCGCTGTTTGGGAAATAAGCTCGTGCTCAGGCTCCTCCGATCTCTTCTCGGACCGGACTCGAGCGGCACCTAAACTAATAGTAAACTAATGGCTAACTTACCGTTTTTGTTCCATTAGCGGTCAGCCTCAATTTTTTGACACTTGGAGTCTCTAAAATAACTTCGCTTTGTTCTTCACTCTAAAATAACACATATTAAAATTACTTGTTTGTTTTTTTGCTTTTAGCAGATTCATTAAAGACTCACACGGATACTCACCTTATGTAACCTGTCCCGGGAGATTCTACCGAAAAATGTTGTTTTGAGCTAGTCAAGTCATTTTACGATGACTTGCGTTTTTTTGTTCTGGTATGCACAGAAGCCACTTCTTTCGATTAATTTGCTCCTCCCGATTTTGCTTTTGATGGGCATTTACACTGTACTAGGGTTCATTTCGGTGGTGAAATTTTTAACGAAACCCGTTAATAGTGAAAAAGGCCATTTCTGAGTTCCCCCGGGCTCTGTATCAAAACGAGGTTAAGTGCTCAGCCTTTGATATGGAAATGATTTTTCATTTTCACGCAAATAAAACTCATTTTCACAAGGAAGGTTGTGCAGTTGGCATCATTTTGAAAATGAGGGTTTTCGGGACTCGGAAATGGCCTATTATTTTTAAGGAAGTACTGGTGTGCAGTGAAAAGAGATTTTTCGGGTTTAAATGTAACCGAACGCATTGTGGAATTGCACACATTTTACGCATCCTACAAACAAACAGTTACGACGTATAAATATTTCCAGTAACAACAATTCGCCGTCTGCCCCCTTCGAATTACGTAAATGTTTGCAATTTTCGTTGTTTGCTTGACTGGATCGAGTTCATTTGGATGTGGTTTAAAAAATCTCTTTCCAGGTTTCCCCTGAAAATGTGAGGTGACAAAGTTGCCTGCGATCGTTAAATTTTATGACCTCACAAGTGGTACAGGGGACGTGGTTCAACATGGGCGGTTAAGGTTAGAGTTCGCCACTAAATTGGCCAATAGGGATCCAACGACGCGACGACAACGAGAACGTCGCTTAAAAAGAAAATTTGCGTTCTTTTATGCTTTATCGCGATTATTCCACTCATTTACTTTGTCAAATGTAGGCGAACCCTCCTGAAGTTGAATTCCAAGGGACCATATCCAAGTTAAGAAAGAGAAATAAAATTTGGTCGTCGCTTGTAGAACGCGAAATTAGCCACTTTCACGTTGTAGTCGTGCAAAAACGGCAAAGAAATGTACAAAAAAGTGTGATGCACGTGCAAAATTGTTTTGCTTATTAAACCTGTTGATTTTTTCTTTAACGTTATGGTTGCGGCCAAGTCGTTGGATCTAAAAATTCCCCAAATAGCTGAATAGCACATCTCCAGTAACGATCCCAAAAGTCTTTGAGAAAGGTAACTCGACCCAGTTTCTTTTTCGTTTTTACGTGAAAAACATCAAACAAGAAAGAATTTCTTGCTTCATGATTAACACTTACAGGAAATCCTTGCTCAACTTCTTGTTGCTTTGATTCTTTCTTCCGTTTTCTAAATTGAACGTGTAAAAAATAAACAAAATATTTTCTTTTCTTGAAGTACAATAATTACGTACTCACTAATCAATCTGCACAGGAGAAAAAATAACAATTATCAGTTACAAAGAAAGTGATTTTAAGATTTACTTACACATTTTTGAAAAAGGAATCAATTCTAGGAGTGCTCTGCGTACCTAGAAAAAGAAAAAAAGACAACCTGACATTACTCTATGATAGTTTTAAAATAACAGTTACACAGCACAAACTTTTCTAGTTTTTCTAGGTCATTCTTAAACATGATAATTTCAGTAGTGGACGGACCAAGTCCAACCTTGAACGAACGAAAAAAATAAAGAAGAAAAACAAACAAAAAAACTGGAAAAATGGATGAGCGAATGAATGAATGAATTAATGAATAGATGGATGGATGGATGAATATCTCCGTGTCACACTAAAATAAGTGAGCGAATGGTTCTCTCAATGCCAAACTGTCATTTACAAATCTTCAGCAGGATTCCATAAGTATCAGCGGATCAATGGTAAGGTGTGTCGTATAATTGATTATTCAAATCCTGTGTTCTTTATAACATCACAGCTCTGAAGCTATAACTACCCCATAGGTTGTTGAAATGCCAGTCAGACTCAAGAACAGTCCTATTCAGAACCACACTCACCTGGACGATCATGCTCCACCTACTTATAGGCCACTTTCACATTTCCCATAATGCATCTTATTTGCCCCCCCCCCACCCACCCCCACCCCAAATTTTGCATAACCTTTGTTTTTCATTTCTCCTGGGTATTACAGCTGTCCCAAGAGAAATTTAAAAAAATGCTTCTGCAAAATTCTTGGGAGCAAATAAGGTGCATTATGGGACATGTGGACGTGGCGTATCACACTACTTTTGGGTTCAAACTTGCCTCAGTCTCTAGGCCTCATTACTCCGCGACCTTTGTGTTTTGGATCACGTGGTCTAACCTTCTATGAAGTGCATTGACCGAGAGGGGCTAGGAAGATGCCATGCAGGAACTAGGCAAGGTTTAAACTATTCACTGTATAAAACAAGGGTTGTATCGGGAATTTACAGTCACTAACCTTCAGGTTTTGAATTCTTTGTTCTGGAGGTACAGTTGGATTTTTCTGTGACCGAAGAAGTAAAAAAAAAAAATGGTCAAAAGATAGATACCCGATGACAAAAGAGAAGCGGGTACTGTACATACATGCAACCTTTTTAAAGAAAAACTCCACCACCTTGTCCAATATTGACCAAAACAGTTCTTAACTGCCATCCTGTCCCAAAATAATAGCTGAATTGTGTAAATTAGCCTGTGCCAGGCCGCGAGAAAACGAGCAAGGGAACAAAGGTAGGAAGAGAGAAGCGAAAAGCTTGAGCATCTTTACAAATATCACAGTCCCCAATCTAACAGAAAAAACCTTTTCTCATGTCAAAATGACAAAATTTAAAATGTCAAAAAGTGCTGAGTAGGAGATTTTCACACGCTTGCTACAGTGTTTTTTCTTTGAGTCAAGCTATTGACACGGTTGACGTGAATGGTCAAAATTGATCAATCATAGGGTATACCAAGAGCCGGGTATACCGGAATGACGTATTGAAAATAATGCTTACAGGTTCCACTCACTTGTCTCTCGGTCTGGAACATGCTAAAGTGTAAATTTGATTATCTCTCGGTAATTCAGGGGCACCCAACGACAATTTTCGGAAAAATATCTGTTCGGAAGACGATTTGAGATCTAGAATTTTCGGAACATTTGTTGTAAAATTTCTTGCTTGCATACCTCTCCTATGTTCACCTAGAATTTTCGGGAGCCTATTTTCTGGCTAAAATTTTCGAAAAGGTAAGCTTTGATCCCTATAACTTTCGGATCACTAGACTTTCAGCTAGGAAATCCGAACAGATGAAAAATTTTTAGGGGATAAAAATATGCCTATATCTACCGTTTAAATACTAAAATACATTCACCAATGCTATGTTTAAGTGGTTTTGAACTATATTCTCGTTGGGTGCCCCTGGTAAGTACCCACTTTACTGCACGGGAGGTCGGACCATTTTTAAGTTTTTAAAATATAAATCTTTGTTTGTAGGCCTAAACAAGAAAAATACCGGCGGCTGGTATTTTGAACAGTCCAGCTCCCTTCTTGACTTTCAACGAATGCCAGATCTTCGAAACAACCTTAGAACTGACGCGCATTGTAGGTCGTATAGACATTCACCATCGGCTTGGATAACAGATTCGTAGTTCTTCCCTCGATGTAGAGCCCAATTCTTGGGCGATGCGACATCCAGTGGTTGCAAAGAACTTGTTAAATTTACAGTCAGTTTCGTTGACAGTGACTGACGTTTCGACAACCTGTGCGGTAGTCATCTTCAGAGTCAAAGTGAGTTGTATTACGTCAGTTGATCTTATTATACTCTGGTTATTGATCTGATTGGTCAGTTACGTCGCGATGTTATTAGTCGTCTGTCAGTTAAACCGTGATGTTATTGGCTATGAAGACTAAAAGTGAATTGTTTTTACTTCGAAGAATGACAACAGCTGGGGAGGCCGAGCGTGTGAACTCGTAAGTGAGAAATTTATTTGTACGTATTTAGGTAAGGCAAATCATATATCTTTAATATAGAGGAAATAAACTTTATATGGAAAACAGCTATCACATCAGAATGTCTCTTTTTCCAAATCTAAACCCTGACAGACACTCGGACTCGGTCATTTCATTCAGGTTGAAAGTTGAATAATCTTTGTGTGGAAAGCAGGTGTTTTTCCACTCGACAAGGTCAGACAACACAAAAAATTCACCATCGTCAATGAAATTAGACATACGGCTTAAAAATTAGATCATTGCGAAAAACTTTGTTGCGAACGAACATCACAGTTTTCATTTGTGTTTACATTCAGTGTCGTCGTCGTCGACCGACCGATTGGATCTTAAGTTTCCTTTTTCCTGCCGAAACTGACGTTCTCGTTCCAGTCTTTTCCCAGTCAACAGACGTCGTCGTCGTGAACTTCGTCGTGGTTCTTTAAGTTCCCTATTGTGCCACTAAAGGTAACATTTCTTTTCCTTCCTTGCTCGGTTTTGTTTTAGGAGCGCGGACTTCGGTTTCTGTGAGTTTCATTTATTTCTGATTGCAATTTGTCTTTCAAATTGTGTTGGTAGCCTCTGTCCATCATCAACCATCAAGCGTTCTTTTGAATTTTGAAACACTTTCCTCAAACTCTTTTGACAAATCGGTGGGTAACAAGCCGCAAAATGTGTGCTGGAAGGTTTCCGTAGTCTTTACATCAAGGATAACTTTTTCGTTTAATCTTGTGCCTTTGTATACAACTATGTCTAAAAACATTGTCTCAGTGAATTTCGGTGGTGAATTTAATACTAGGATCATGTAAGTTTGCTTCTTCGAAGAAAGTTACGATGTCTAGTTTAAAGACGGTTTAGCTGCTTATAGACTTTGTGTTTCAATATATGACATGAAAATGTTGGCAGAGGAAACTGCTGTCTTTGTGCCCATCGCGGCACGGTGGGTTTGGAGGTAGAGCTTTCCATTGAACTGGAAAGAACTTTCTTTGAGGATTAATCTAAGCATTTGTCGCATACAATGTTTAGGACTAGGCGGGTTGTAGAAATTTTTGGCATACACTCTGCAAACCGATTTCAACTGATCCTCGTTTTGTGGTAGTGACTTGTAAAAAGACTTGTGACGTGGTATCTTTGGTTACTTCCTAGAAAAGTAGAACAAATACAATATACTCTTCTTTCTGAAAAAAATATAGATAATGTCGGTCGATGGCGGTAGTCGGTTAATAATTTTCCTGTCGGTAGTCGGTAATTTTTTTCGCGTTTTGTCGGTAGTCGGTAATTTTTTTCGCGTTTTATCGGTAGTCGGTAATATTTTTGACCCTTTGTCGCTAGTCGGTTAACCCCATCCACACCCTCCAATAACCTTTTTATGGAAGAGAACTACAGTTGATAACACCTAACGACTGAACATATCCAAGATCATCGTCATCTGCATCGTTGTTTACTTGGCTACAAACCGTGTAACTGATTAGAATCACGTGGAGAACTTGTCTAAACAAAGCGTGGCACAACTAAGGACTCATTACCTGACCCCGGAGCGCCGGCTCGCTCTGTTTGCAGGGCTGGGACTTTTTGTCTAGTTGGCAAGCTGGTTTTGTGGTCAAGAAATAACAAAGTTAGTTCTGTTAGCTGTACCTGAGGTCCCGTGATCCCAATAAACGAGGCTATTTAGCCAAGCCAGCCTGGTTCATGTAATCAGGCGCTGAACAAGACTCTGGAGTTGTCAAGTGCGGGATTTCAAGTGACGAAGGTTGATAAATAATTCTTAACATTTTATTCGATCTTGAGAATAACTTCAACACTCCATCAGCAGGGAAGATTTCTTCTAAGCTCAACTCTTAGATTTACACTGTCAACGCAGTTTACAGAACAATCAGCTTGAAACGAGAGATGTTAAAGTGTTGTCACCAGCCGAAAACTTTACAGAAAAAAAAAAAGAAGAAGAAAGAAACGAAAAGTAAGGGGCCATATTCATGGCTAGGCTCGAGTAACTGATCTGAGTGACTGACTTTCCGAAGATACACTGTAAAACATAACGTGAGTGGTTCGTGACGATAATGATAGGCCAAAAAAAAAGCGATTTTACATGCAAGGATAACTTGGAAACTGAACTGTTTTCATAAGACTCTCGTCTCTTGTCTAGTTTAATGTATAGTCCATTATGAGAGAAACGAAACGGCCTTTGTTATTTAACTGATTTATAACACAGCAATATTCTCCTAATCAAATTCAAAACCGCGAGTGTGCTACATGTCCTCATTGTGCACGCTGGTTCAAGGAACCTATACCTCGAGTTTTTGAGAGGCGCTGAACCGCTTACTGTGTGTCATAAACATAAAATATGTCGGGTATTTTAAAGAGAAAAACTCTAAAAGTTAGGGAGATCCGGAATGGGATGAGTGTTGTCATCTGCGCTTGCTATGATACATACTCGGAGATCCAGGGGTGGTTAGTTGGGTCCGATAAAACGGCGGCAAAAGTTTTCAAGAACAGACGAGAGAGCCCTTGGGATACAACTCTTAACGAACCATTCCACGTCTCAGGGCCTGTTTACATAGAGGTGGGGAACCCCAGGTAGGTGAGGTAACCCGCTTAGGTGAGGCCAGACCGGGTAACCCTTTCAGCCGGGGTCAAATTTTGCCATGTAAACGTTTCAAGGTGAGGTAACCCGCCTACCCGGGGTTGGATTCGTGATACATCAAATTCGCGCAAAATTCACTTTGGCGGTGGCTTTGCATCATTCTTAAAGGTAACAATAGAAAGCCACAGCACTGAAGGTTGCAGCAACAGCAGCAAGTGAGTGTAGAAGAGCATTAATCGCCAAAACACGTGGTTTGCCAGCATTTTTCATGTTTACGTGCTTAGCGACCATTCAATGATCTCGAGAAAGTGCACCCCGGGATGGCGGGGTTGATTGCATGTAAAGGGGAGTTATTTTTTTACCCCACCTTAGCGGGTAACCTCACCTACCTGGAGTCCTCCACCTCCATGTAAACAGGCCCTAAAACATTCCAAACTTAATGGATTAAAGCCTGCTATGTCTTGAAATTATCATATTACTTACAAGGATATCGGATGTCGGATGTCGGATGTCGGATGTCGAATCTCGGATGTCCGATGTCGGATGTCGAATGTCGAATGTCGGATGTAGGATGTCGGATGGCACCTATAAGCTTCCGTACAACCTTGATGTAAACAAAGCGCACAAATGCAAAACAATTTGTAAATTTATACTACATTAGAAATTTCTGCAATTTGATTGGCTTAGAGCAGTGGTATTTCAACTTAATTTGAAATACCTACATGTGAAAATTACAAACCTTTTGCAGGTAGTAGTATAAACAAATAATGGCATGATTTGTACGTAATATTTGGCATAGATACCACTCGTGATATTTCAAAATTGTCTCAAATTTCACTCGCCTGACGGCTCGTGAAATTACGTATAACAATTTTGAAATATCACTTGTGGTATTTATGCCAAATATCACTACAAATCATGCTATAACCTACACAAATTTTACCTTTTATAGCTCTCGCACGAGCAGCGGAGCACCATGGGTAGAAAAATTTGGTTACCAATGCATTCAAGAAAATTTGGTAGTCATGTGACCGTACGTCCGCCCGTCCATCCACACCACAGGCATACCAATGTTACATAACTCAATCAACAAGTATGGCAACCTAAATGCAACTCGAGGGTTTTTTTGGCGGGAAATCGCACGGCCACCCGGACTTTTAGAGAGAAAAAAACTACAACAAAGTCTAGTTTGTTTCATGTCTACACTCACGTGGATAACATAGAAAGAGCTAGAGCAAGTGATTAAAAACAAAGGAGACGAGTTTCGTTGGAAGAAAAACGAAAATTTCATAGCGGCGTTGAGCAAATGAGAAACGCTAGCGGCCAGCAAGGTGAAAATGAGCGGCAGTGAAAAAAATAAAAGCGAACACGAACACAAGCAGCAAAAGGTTTGGTGAACGCAAACGACAATTCTTGTTTTGCACTCACGTGAAAGGGCGGCCATGTTGAGGATCAATACAATAGAGTTTTTTCTTGAAGAATTTACATCCCCCCGATCGGGAGAAAAGGCCATTGTTCTGGGGGACATTTACTTACAGTCGGTGAAAGCTTCTAGGTCTGTCATATCGCTGATTGTTATTCTAAAACGCTGAACAGGAGTATTTTTCATTGGTTACCATGAACGCGCGGCAGTACTCTTCATCGTGAAGTAGGCGGGTGAAACTAACAGTAGCCCAATCTCTCTGTTGTTTTCCCTTTTGTGAGGCCAGATCACAGCTTTACGCATTTTAATTATTCCTTACAGATAGCTGACTTAAAGATGAGTCGAAAATCTTAGTTCGTTTCCTCGCATCAGAGTTTTGACGGAGCTCTGACTGATTACCCTATGAGTAAGACAGCGGTAGAGAAAAAATGGAGTCAAAAAAGAAGTCAGTTTGCCTTTAATAAATTACATGTGGGCGAAGATAACGCACAACTAGAGTGATCAGTTCGAAGTTTAGAATAGGCCCTTTCGCATCGGAAATTAGTCTCCTGAATATACCGGTGGGACGCGCAATAAAGAGGCTGAAGTCAAAAAAGAGGGACGTTTGATATAGACAACGATAGCAAGAAATATTTATTGTAAAAGTTGAACCGCGCTCTATAAAGAGAATTGGAGGCTCTATGTAAATTTTCAGTCGAAAACAGAGTCGAAAATGATCACATTCGCGCAGATGAAACCGCCAATAACCAATCTAAACCTAAATGATCTTATAACAACCGAAACTGTATAACTATGTAGTTAAGCGTGAATCAGATATCTTGAAAGCAATTTTGTCGGAGAAGCAAACGAAAGCCGCAAGAGCTCTGATGTCTTTAAATTTCGCGCGCGACTGGCTTCTCAATGTTGTCAGCTGTTCAAAGCGACTGCGTATTGTTTTTTCACGGCAACCATTGTTTCGACAAAGACTGCAAAGACAATGACTTCACTCCGACTGCGCGCTAACTTTACACTTTACATTTTCAAACTTTAAAGTCTGTAACTTAATCGAGTCAAATTTTCACGTGTAGTTAAGGCCGTTGTCTTAAATAATCCGCTCTATAATCTGAAGATTTGTGATTATTTTTGAAGAAATTCGATGTTTAACTTGGACAAGGGTCGTTTTCCATACTGAAAGTACTGTAAAAGCCTGATTTTCAGTGTTAAAAGTCTGCACCCAATTCTCATTTATTTTACTTAAAATTTAGCTGGAATGACAGATTAATCCTTTAACTTAAAGAATCCGCTCTATAATGTTAAAGAATTCATCTTTTTAACTACCGAAATGACAATTTAAGTCACTCTGCTGCGCCAAAATCGCCCGTTTTCTCTATTATTATGCCGCTTCCTTGGCACATTCACGCCTGATAAGCCCACTTCAATGGCTTATTGATATGCGTAAATGTCCGACCATTTCTCCCGATGCAAGACAGGCGCACCCGGCCGCTGCCTTGAGAAAAAATAGCTTTTTTGAACTAACTTGTGATGTAAAGAGTGAATATATGTAAAAATCCTTCCCGCCAAACTTCGATAGGGTTGACCATCTGTGTTTTAGCAGACGGGTTTCTACGTTTATAAGAATTCCTCATCCAAGAGAATTTCAGTAAAAGCACCCCAAGTACTTTAAAGTAACATCGCTCGACCAACTTTAGAGACGCTAGTTCTTTCTCAGTTTTACTCATGCTGCCCCCTCTCCCATCAGTACCCGACACTAAAATTGAAACAAAGTTCGGATTTTATGTTAGGATGGTCGATAATGTTAAACAAATATGCAACTTTTACGAAAGGGTCTCACTGAAAGGTTTTTATATTATAGGGTTTTCCTCGACAGCTGCAAAAATGTTGCCGATACAATGAGACTCACTGAATTTGTGTCGCAAATTACAAAGGAAATATTGAACAATATTGGGCAAAGAAAACACGGCAGATCATTAAACCCTCACTGCTCTCTTTTAAAAAATGAATGTTTATGATTTATCCTGACTAATAATCTGTGTTGATTAATCAGGTGTATTACTCCTTTGTAATGATTCTGTAATTTGCCACCCTTCATGTGTTTATATGCAAATAGCTTCGCATTACTTCGGCTTTTAAAAAGGTAACATGAGAGCGAACTCATAGAATAATAATGAAACGAGAGCACATAACTCAGTAAAGCAATACAACAACTAAACAGCGAGTTTTGTTTTTCTACTTTCAACAGAAAACGTTAATGAACACAACACTTCCACTGACGGAAGGAGCTTCGCAGACCGAAGACGACATCAAGTTAGTCAACATTCCGCAAGCATGGAAAATTCTCATCGTGGTTTTCATGACCATCGTCCTTGTATTAACAGTCATTGGGAACGTCGTGGTGGTGGTCGTTCTAAAGTATTCAAGCGTGTTTAGATCCGTTGCGAACTCGCATTTCTTGATTTCTCTATCTATAGCGGACTTTCTCGTAGCCGCGCTAATAATGCCTTGTGCGCTGGACGCTGTTAACACAGGCAAGTGGCGATGTGGACATGTATGGGGCAGGCTAAATGGATTTGGAAACTTTTTGTTTTGCATATCCTCTATAATGCATCTTATGATGCTCTCAGTTGACCGTTATATGGCTATTGCCCGGCCACTGTATTATCCGATGGAGATGACAAAATCGCGGGCTCTTTTTCTTTGTTTGGCTATGTGGCTGGTTTCAGCCTTATGGGCATTTTTGCCATTATTTGGAGTGAGTTCATACGAATGTTTCATCAGTTATATCGGCACTTGTGAGGCAAAGGATTGGTCAAAATTTGGTTTGAACTTTGCGTTCGCGATCTCCGTTGTGTCGGGTACATATGGAATAGCTTTGTTGTCTATGGTTTTCGTCTATTTCAAGATCGGGCGCGTTATCCGAAATCAGCTCCAGCGTACCCAAGAAGTTGTAAGTGGTAAGGATCAGAAATCAAGAAACGAAATCGAACAGTTTGGTTTGTTTCATAAAACAGAGCAAACTAAATTTGCTAACAAAATGAACCGACACAAGGGATTGGTAACCTTAATAACAGTGACTCTGGTGTACTTCATCTGTTGGTCTCCGTTCTGCATTTTGCTTTTTATTGAGATTGGAACAGGAGAAAAAGTAAGGGGACCATACGGTACCTTGGCAATGTTCGTTGGATTTACAAACAGTTGCTGCAATCCAATTATATATTCTATTAAATACAGAAGATTTAGATCGGCAGTTATCCGCATATTGGTCAAAAAGAACTTGGTATCGGATTTGTCGCTGGCCAACGCTCAAAAGGCTCAGTCTGGCTCATTAATAGTCGAGAGCCGGCGTCGAAGAGTACTGCCTGCGAAAAAGTCTGAATCCATATTGTAAAACAGAATCAAGGCTGGAGGCGATTATAAGTTAGGAACCTGGACGACATCATCTGTTCTGTACGTTTTATTAGCGTTATTAAGATTTTCGGTATTTTGATCTTTGTGCACTAAATATGATTGAAACCTGACGAAGATGTCAGTAGGAATACGAGTAGTTTAACCAAGCAAATGTACAGCGAGTGAGGTCACGGGAGTTGAAGTTTTCCGGTCCTTTCTCCTCAGAAGTATTGGTCAGTGCATTCATATTAAGCGCAAGTTTCGCTAATCTAATTATTAAACCTGAGTGAGTTATTTGTTCATTAAAGTATGTTAGAAAACCCAAAAGCAATAACTAAGCCCGGAACTTTTGCTAACCAAGGTTTAAATTATGTTAACAATTGTTCTATAATCTGACCAAAAAGATCCCTACCAGAAGGAAAGCGCTTCTGAGCTCAGGATACTAATTCATTTGATTAGCAAAGTTTTCCGTGATCTCGAACACCCCCTCCCCCTCCTACGTCAAGAACAAAAGCATTTCTCTCCTCTGGGAACTAACTTCTGCATAGGCTGAAGCCTGGGACAGGATGGCCGTTTAGACCTGTTTTGGCCAAAAATTACACCGGCAGGCCTAGCATGCAATGGTATCAAATTTAAAATTGATTGGGAAAAAAAGAACATCTAGTGCTTGTTGGCAACACGTGATATAAGTGAAAAAAAAAAACCCTGAAACTCTTCTTATACTCACTCTGTTTTTTAGAATTTTGTTCAGCTTGTTCTTCATTAAATTTTTTCACAGGATCAGGATATACCTGAGCAAAAAGCTAAAAAATACAACAATATGCAAAATAAGGTACATTCATAAGAAGGCATCATGAGAAAAGTAGACAAAGAAAATACATTTTCTTGTTTCGCTACCAGCGTGAGTGCCAGGATTTTTCATAGAGGAAAGATGCCCAAAGACTTTTGAAGGCATTCTAAAGAGTCCCAAAGTTCTCAAGACTTCTAAAATTAGAGATTTTGTTATAAAGGGCATAGAATGTCAGGTCTCGAAAAATGTGGGTCTCGGAAAATTTTTGTCCAATCTTGAAGTCCCGAAAGCTTTTGTGGTGGGTCGTAAAGTCTCATTTTCAGGTTACCGTAAAATTCCGAAAATAAGCCCCGGGGCTTAAATTTTTCAAAGGCCCTTTTTGAGGGGCTTATTTTTGGAAGGGCTTATATTCGGAGGGGCTTATCTACGGAGAGAAATTTGCGTTTCAAAATCGATTGGACTAGCCTTATAGTTTAAAGTAAATTTGCCGTTTTTGCTTTGTTTTACTTTGTATTTGAGGGCAGTTTTCCAAGTACAAGCCCCCAGGGGCTTATATTTGGAGGGGCGATTTAACAGAGGGTTTTTTGCGTTACCGGTTTGGGGGGGCTTATATTTGGAGGGGCCCATACATGGAGGGGCTTATTTTTTTTTACGGTATTTTGTGTCCTGGAGGCTAGAAAATTTTGAAGTTTCAGTCTCGAATTTTGTATCCAGGGTCTCGTAAAGTCTCGAATTTACCCCTGGTATAAGTACGAATTATATTCACGTGAAGTTTTGCTTTCTTACTTTGATTCTAGTTCGTGTTACTTAATTATGTTTCAAAAATGTTCCAATGTTGTCATTATAAGTCAAATGTTTCTACCAAGCAAGAGAAATTGGTCCACAAGCTTCTGAGATCAGGGTTATATTTTTGTTCTCAATAAATGATGCCTAAAGTGTGATAATTGGCAAGTGTCAATGGTCACAGTGAAATCCCAATATAAAGGACTCCTATATACATGTAAGAAACCCCAGCAGAACAAAAGACAAGGCCGGTATAACTGTATAAGGGGAGTCCAAAAGTGAAAAATTTCACAGAAAAATGCACAGAAAAAAATTACTAACTATAGAATATGCAATATTGCATCAAAATTTACCAAACTTTTTAAGATACAAAACCGTTTGGTCTAGTAAAACCGTGTACCAATTCTACAGAACCTCAAAAAAGAGATACAAAATTGCATCACTGCTAAGCCTTGGTTCTGCTCCCATAGATGATACAGGGCGAGCTGTACTCTAGCAGCACCAAGTGGCCTGTGGCACCTTACTTTTGCTGTTGGGCGACTAGAAAATCTTACCTTTTTCATGGAAATCATATCCTGGGCTCCCTGGATTTTACAAGTTCAGAGCATTGGGCTCTCTTCAATTTTTCTTAGAGCACAGCCTTGTGATATTATTTCGGTGAATTAACAACCAATAAGTTTATTTGTTTAACAGTTAAATATCACATTCACCTCTCTGGGCTCAACAGTCACAAAATATGCTGGACATGCTTCACCTAGCTCTAAGTTTTTCCACTCAACTTCATAACATTCTACTTTTTGCTGCACTCGAGCTTTCACTATCCTGGCAAAAAAAACAAATACACCAAAAATGATTATAAGCTTATATTAAGCATAAAATGTTGAAGTCTGTCAACTGCTTAAAAGTACTGTGCATTAGCTTATAACATATAGCAGAAGCTTACGAGAAAGAAAAAATACAGAGTTCATATGGTAGTTGAGTAAAACAGGGTTTGTCAAGGTGGCCATAAGTAGAGCTGTCCGCTTACGAGAGTGTCCGTTAGGAGAGCTTCCACAACATGAAATTGAACTACAACATACATGTTGCAGGTCAAATTTGATTTCAGGTTGATTCTCAATTTCCTTTGTGTCCTAGCCCTAATTTCATGTATATGCTGTGGATTAATTTTATCCTTATGGTTTAAAATTTTATTTTCTTTTGTTTTTGAGTTTGAAACAAAAGAAAAAAAAATTTAAACTAGGGATAAAATTAGACCACAACATTTCTAATCTTTTAACCATTAGTTAGAGTTTATTGACTTACTTTTCAGGCTGGACAAAGGTTGTTATGTTTTTTTCAAGCAATGATGTCATTTGCCAGTATGTAATCAATGGTTGAATCTACAAGGGAGAGATGAATAAAAACTAATTACAAAACAGAAATTATCGTATTAGTTGTATGCTATCATTCATTTTTCCATATTCATACCTTTTCTGTTGTTTTTTCTTCATTCCACTTTAAATTCTTTAGACAAAATTCCTTTCAAACATGAGGGAACAGAAAAAAATCACACGCAACATATACATTACAAAGTATATACCAGTAATATAATAATATAAATATATTTGAACGATGACATTAGACGTATATTCAGCAGCAAAAACAAAACAAAACAACAACAACAAATTCAAAAAAGACAAGGATCAGGAACCAGGATCACAACATTTAGCGATTCTAAGATAGTCATTAGGCAGACCAGCCAACCCCTAATAAAGGAAAATCTGGAGACTCATGGAAAGAATCTGGAGATTCTACGAAAAGTGGTCAGACTCTACTTTTTCCGCCCTATTCATATTTAAATGAACCGCATAAAAGATTAAAGAACTGACGGTCAAAGTGATAGCCCTTAGTGAGACCAAATCAAGGGATTGCAGGTTGTGTGAGGTTCAAACAATTTTACCATAGATTGATTCTGAAGAAAATTATAGAGCCAATCTGAAAAAAATTTTTGTTATCGATTTTCAATGGCTTTCCTTAGTGCCTTAGTGAGACCTCAGATTGCAAGGGCCTGGAAAGTTCTTTTTAAGTCCACACATTTTGTGGATTATCTAACCTCTCCCTTACTTTTTTAATTCATGTCCTTTAACCTAAATGAAGCTTTATAAGATGATAAAACTTTATGGAGATTATTTTCCCTCCAACCACTAATAATGGCACATAAAATCATCTTGGGTAGTTATATTTATAATTTCAGTCTTTTTGTTTTAAATTCATTATTTATTATTTCCTCAAGCTTATCTACTACACTCCGTGAATTAAGTAGTCACCTGCAGTTTCTGGATATCTGGACAAAATGTTTGGAAAGAAAATTGCTGCGGAACTTTAGGATCCTGCAGATACTCCTGTATCACCTATGCATAAAATTATACTAGTAAAATAATTTATTACAGAAATGCATTGGGCAGGATTTCTTAAGAAAGCTCTTTATGATAGATTACAAAGCATGTTCAATGTAAATATAGAGCCGTGATTTAAATTGGCAGCCCTGTTTCCATGATACACATCATGAATTGCAAGCACTGTTTTCATCCTTTTATTGACTAAAATTTAATTCACAGCAATTTTAACTTCATACAAATGTAGGTTACTAGGTAGCAGTGAAAATACCATGTAGTGTCAATTTTCCTTATTTTCTTATATAGTTTGCTTCAGGTACCTTACAGTTAATATCCTTTCTTACTCTAAAAAATGACTAAAATCAATCAATCAATAATTTTTATTTATTCTCGCATTAAAAGATAGCAATAAGATACTAATGTCTCCGAGGATAAATAGCAAAAATAAATAAACAAAAATAAAAATTAAAAATATTAAATAAAAATAATAAATTAAAATAAAAAAATAGATATTTTAGAATAAGTGGACCAAGCAATGTTATATGAACACTGTTAGACATGTATAGCAGACACAGTTAGGTATTTTATTTAATTTCATCCTCTGATTTACCTTAGGATGTGGGAAACTCTTGTCCTTTAAGGCTTTGCTGAAAAAATAATATTACAGTAATGTTTAACTATTGAAACATACATTTCTTTCTCACACAGAATAAATTGCACTCAGGTCTTCCACCACGTGTAAGTTGTATTTTAAGCACAAACTGTACAATAACTGTACAAGCTGACATTAAAGGTTTAAAGTGCGACAAATTGATGAGTGTTTTTAATCACTATGATTTCATGAAAGATATCTTGATTGGTAGAACTGGTTTAGGAGAACAGTCCTTACTTTAATCTACATGTAGAGTAAAAGTTATGAGTGAGTTGTTGTTTATTGTCTTCACATGTACATGCAAGTTACCTCTGAGTGGTAGAAAATTTGCATACGGAAAATAAAAACAATGGATATATGATATAAATCCACATTAAATTCAGGTCAAAAAGTTTTAAACTACACTTAGGTGGACTCTTCTTTGTCTCCCCCTTCCCCCCACCCACGCTAAAAATTCATAAATAAGGGCTACGAGACAAAGGAAACTGAGTATCAACCTCGGTTAAAAACTTTTCACCTGAATTTAATTCTGCCTTACAAGAGATAAACACTTCATACCTCAATCAGGCCAATTTGCTATTCTCTTACCATTTTATAGATTTCTCTATGCATGAAAGATCTTGATCGGAGAATGTTCCCATTGCAGTCCATTTATGAAACCTTCATCAAAAAAGGAACTTTTAAGGATGTTATTAATGATATAATAATAATAATAATAATTTATGAACTTATTGTGTGCAGCTTAACATGAGAATGATCAGCAGCGCATTACAACTGCATTACTTTACAAGAAACAAATAAAAGATAATGCATTTTTAAATAAAAAATAAAAAATAAAAAGAATATATATGCATGCAAGTAAGAACTGAATATAAAATTGCTCACCAATATAAAGTTCTAAAAAGATAAGTCTTAATATGCACCTTAAAATATCAATAATAATGGTGTCAGGTGCTTTAGTCCTTCAGGTTTCACACCTGTACATGTACAACAACCCTGATCCATGAGATAATACAGGACTTAAAGACATTGAAGTTGGTCTTGATGGTAATCTGACTGTTCTTTCAAAATTTGTTCAGATTGTTGTACGAGTTGACATGCTTAGTGTAAGCAAATGAAATACCTGTACGTGGCTCATCATTATTGTTTTTGTCACATTTATACACTTAACAGAATGCAAATAGTACCTTTGAATTAAGTTGTCAGGTTTGATATTTTGAATCAGTTCCATGGCTTTTATTTTTCCAACTTGAGGCACTCCTTGAGGAAGATAATCACAACCAAGAAGCACAGCAAGCCCCACTAAATTCTCTCGGCTGAGATCTACATAAATTAGGAAGACAAAAAGTTGTAAACATAAATATAATACATGTGGGCAAGTTCATTGTGTTTATGTCTAAGCTACATGTACATGAATGAGGATCACCTTGATTATGTGACAGCATGAAGAGGGTGAAGTTCAAAATAATGCAAGGTAGGTGAGGGGAGGTATATAATTCCATATACTAATATCAACTTAACCATAATTCTCCAATTAAGGCTGTTATCCAGAAGGAGGCTCTTAGCCTGGGCAAAGTATTTGGAACATCAACCAGCTGCAATCCCGAGATAATAGTCTTCAGAGAACCTCCTGGGCTCTCCTGTGATAAGCAATATATAATGTAGCAGGTTGAATTTATTTTAAGGTCAAAGCTATTTTATCCAAAGCCATTCTTTGGGTCAACCTCAGATAATTCTCATTGCATCGTTAAGTGGTTATCATGAGCTTTACATGCAGTTCCCATGGTGGTGGATTACCATAATAATACTTGTAATAATTATAGTTGTGTGATTGCTTAGGAAAGGTACCTACTTAGCTGGGACTTGAGTTCCTCTATCCTATAACAGTCTACTGATGACCCCTGAAAACAAAGAATAAGCAAAGTTGAAATGCAATATTTTTACTGGCTTACAGTGCTACCTACATGAACCACATTTGTCAGACTGATTTGTGAGGATGACTAGGAGAACAAGATTTTCTCAGTACTACCAGTAGTTAAGTATTGCATGCATATGATATGAACCAGCATCATACTGGTGGGCAAATGTGATAGCCGTTCTCATTCTACTATGTGTTTTAGAGAATGTTGCTGTGATGGAAACAAGGAATCAAATGTTAGAATATTCATCATTTTGCTATAGGGAGAGTGTTACAATATGTCAATCAAACTTCAAGTAAGTTTATCATATGTATCATGTTTCTGTTCACTGATCAATAGTTTTAGATTTGATTAAAAAAAGATTTTGTACTGAGATTGTATATATGGTGATCTCTGTTAGTACTCAGCATGTAGAGGGCTTAACCTGGGAAAACGTACACTAATGATAATCCGTTATCCTTCACAAAACTAAATCCATTAATATAATTTTTGCCGACCAGAATACTTGTTCTGGCGACAAAGAATGAAAACTTGGGGGCCAGCTGGCCCCAAGATTTTTTTCTGAAAGTCGAGCACTGAGAATCATACCAAATAAAACAAAAAGGTGTAACAGTGTAACAGAAAATGGACCCCACAAAACGCAATGTAAAAATTTAAACTCTCTCCCACTTAAAAAAAAATGACAAAAAAGACCCACCTTCGATTTCCCAGAGACAGGAAGATCTCTATAAACAGTTCTGGCTCCATATAGAAATGCATCCCCATCACTGGTAATACATCCATCAACAATCTAAAAAACATAAAATAATGTTGCATATTGAGTAATTAACAAATCAACAACAATTTTCCATGGTCTGTACTCTTGTCGACCATAGAAAACATCAAAATGGCCAAAACTCAAAAGGAACCAAGAGTCAAGGGCAAATGGTTTCACTGCAAAGTTTGGAACATTTTTACGCCATTTCCATGGTGGATAAGAGTATAGACCATCGAAAATTGTTCTGAATAGTTTTTACAATAACACTCACAGGTTTTGATGTCCATTTTCATTGAAGTTTCTAAGGACATTATGCAGGTGAGAAAAAGAAAAAGAAATAAATTATTGTACCATCATCGCATCATTTCCATGGACAGTACTCTTATCAACCGTTAGCCCTTGGTTAGTCAGTGTACAAGAAACTGCTCTGTTATGTTAAATATTAAAATCAATCCCGAAGGCCAATTTATTACAATATTTCTCTGATTTGTTTTGTACTTTAACTGGTAGTCTCCATGGAAAGAAAAGGCTTGGTGTTTTTTGGGTACCTACCTTGAGGAGATCAAGCCAGGCACAGAGAGCCTCTCCTTCTCCAGGACTTTCGATATAAGGTATTCCCAAGAGCTTTAGGAGAGTACAGCACTAAAAGCATTGCAAAAGTGTCAAGTAAGTACATAACAGTGTCTTTGAAATGTGCCTTTTTCTTCAACCCAGAGTTTGTAGTACTGTTGTACTTCTGCAAAACTTACCATCATACCATTCTCTAATGAAAAGCTTACACTCAAGTTGTCAGCTTTTAAGTCTCTTATACATCCAACCCACACCACCAACTGTCACTGTATATATGATAACTGTTACGACCCAATCTTGGGGGAACTTACCTCATTGACCCACTGTGCAAAGTGTGATCGCCCAATTCTTCGCCCACCTGGTGGGCTTAAATGTCCACTTTGCTCCCCATTTCTGGCTTGAATTCGCTTTACTATAGCATCCCATTTTAGTTCAGGAGGTTCTCCATCTATGACAAACACCAGCTTCACACCTAATCTTGTTGATAAATAGAGAACTCGGAATAAAAGATTTCGGAGATGAGGACTGGGGACATTTTCTTGCAGCGCCTTTGCACTCTGAAATTCACAGATCCAGCAACTTAAATCCACACAAAGTTTTTTGCCTCGAAGTGAAGAGAGGTCTTCATTTCTTTTAACTGGTTCCAGTATCTTCCAGAGATCATTTACACCCATCTGATCCTATACTGTAAATGCCAGAAAAAAATTATTTATTACATTCAAAGGCTTTTCCTTAGGACAGGTTATCTATAGAGCTCAATATTATCAATATTCAACACAAAAATGCAAACTGCTAAATTTGTAAACCATTTTCTATACATTGTGTACGTGTAGCTTTGTTGTCTTTCTTACCATCGATGAACCTAAATCTTGTTTGATCAAGAATCAGATTCTCTTTTCTAAAAACACACAACAGTACGTAACAGAGAGTGGCCGTTTAAAATGGCATATTTGAAGAAGGACACATGAATACTGCTCTCAAATAAGGGAATTTGCTAAACGGAGAGGGACCTGAAGATGGGCTGCACTGCCCTTTGCAGATCAGACATTTAGATTTAGATTTAGACCTATTGTAAAATTTCAAGTACAAGATGCACAAAAAATCAAGGATTTTCTAAGGACTCCGTTGAGATTTTTCTGATTATCATGTACACATGTGAAAAATAAAATCATGTTGTTACAGTGTACATATGTATTCTTATCCATCATTTATGTGAACTTATTGCAACCTGTTTACCATAAACAAGCTCAGCAGTAATCCAAGAATACGTACCACTTTAGTAAGTGCCTGCAACCGAGTTTTAACCGCACGATTTCTCAAAACAAGCTTAGCTTCCAATGGTTCTACCTTAGCTTGCAGTGGTTCGAGAAGCGCTGATCAAAAGCCGAAAGATTGCTGTAGTCAGTGTAATCTCCTCAATGTGCACCGAAACTAAGGACGTCCGTCCACATTTAGTTGGAAGAAGGCCGATAGAAAGCAATCAAGGGGTAACAAATTAGATGATCAACTCAAGTCAAACAGAAATCACGTTTACCATGCCTGTAAGCGCAAGCATCAGGCCATGGAATTGGCCGCGCGTAAACTGAAACCTGACACCTGATAATCCTCCCTGGTGTCATCCAATCACTTTCGAGGTCTTCCATATCAACTTTTTTGTTACTTATACATTCTGAAAGATTTCTTTTCATTGGGCTTTCAACTCTAGAAAGCTTTCATTTCGATTTTTCACGGACGAATGCTGTCTCGCTTTTTTTGGTCGGTCAGTGTCAACAAATGAATGGTTTAAACGAGGTAGACTGGTTACGAGCTTTTCTTATCAGTGATTGGTCAATCTTGATCACATGGCTGTAGCGCGCAATTTTTTGTACACAAATCAACATGGCGGCCTCCAGGAATTTATGTGCCACATTACGTTTGTTCTTGTCTACCATAATGTGAGACAATATGAAGAAAGAAACGTTTATAAATTCTTTGTTCCAGTCAAGATAAACTTGCTATCTCTTTGAGGGCTTTTACTGAAGAATGCAGAATGAAGAAATCCAAAGCGGGACAGGCGACGCTCTTTCAGAGTTGGGGACATTCAGCAGCTGCCCAGGCACCTTCGAATTCCTTTTCACGAAATGCGAATTCAAACAGGGTTTTGCAGCCTCAAAACGGAGTTTACAGCGCCTTTGATCCAAATAATATCGTAGACCTGGGAGAGGATGACGATGATGAATTATTAGCTGCTGCGGAAGAAATCGCACCTTTCAACGACACCGCCAATGTTTCAACCACCGCTCGGCAGGCAATTGCTTCAAAAAACATCTTAACGAATCATGACGAAGTTGAAGTCATTCCTGGTTTCGATCTTGAAGCTGGAAATGTTTGGATTTACCCTACAAATTACCCCATCAGGAATTATCAATACGATATTGTACAACAGGCTCTTTACAAGAACACTTTGGTGACTTTGCCAACTGGCTTGGGAAAAACTTTTATTGCAGCAGTTGTGATGTACAATTTCTACAGGTGGTACCCTCAGGGGAAGGTGATTTTTATGGCACCCACAAAACCTTTGGTTGCACAGCAAATTGAAGCTTGTTTTAATATCATGGGGATTCCACAATCTGATACAGCTGAGATGACAGGTGAGGGCCACACAAAGACGTTTCTACTATCGGTGACAAAATGAGTTGAGACACTCCGCTCAAAGCTGGGCTTTTTTACGTTTTACTAACTTCAAAAGGAGGAAATGTAGCTTTTCCTCCCACATCTGCTCCATGCGATGATGTGCCGATGTTCGAGCTACCTATAGAAAACAACAAGCACCCCAACTTTGAATGGAAGGGACAGGGGAGCGGTGCCGATTCTTTTGTTCTCCTAAGTTACCCTATTTGAGTGCAATGTCTCAACAATTTTGTCACCAATTGTATAGAAGTCGTTTTGATACAGGTCATTTTGATCCAAGTTTTTAAGGTGTAAAGAGTTTCACCTACTTGGCTTAAAGAATGAAAAATATTCACTCCAAATGTTTTTCTTGTTCACGTGCAAACTATACTTGAAGTGACTGAAATTTGTTGTTGTATATGGAATGGCCCTGAGAAATTAAATCAATTAAATTATTTAAGAACCAGCTCTGCTATGTCCTGGATTCTTTAAAATGTGGGAGTGAGTAAAAAATAAGCCAACCTAGACCACTGTATTTCTATACTAAATTTTGGATCCTGATTGCTTGACAGTTCTAAAAGGTTAACGGTGGGGTTGCAAATAGGCCCCTCTGGTGTTTACGGTATCTTGAGTGGGATAGGCTTTGTGGGTATAGTGACAAATATAAGCTTACAGTGTATTTCTGTCAAGAGGTATTGAACAGAGCTCCTTGCATGAAGGACACTAAACACATGGCAAAGATTTAATCATTCTCTTTTTCTTCATTCCTGTCAGGAAACATGGCTCCTAATAAACGACAATCCCTGTGGCAGAGTCGGCGTGTTTTTTTTCTCACACCCCAAGTTTTACAGAATGATTTAAACAGAGGTTCTTGTAGAGCAGAAGAAGTTGTCCTTCTTGTGGCAGATGAAGCACACAAGGCACTTGGGAACCATGCATACTGTCAAGTAAGAAAAAGAATGAAATGTTAGCTCTTCTTTCTGGTAATGTTCAAACTTGGAAATAATAAGAAAGAAACTGAGTTCATCTAAAAATTCTGTTTGTTTCAAATTATTTAGGTTGTTCGTGAAATCTCTGGTTACACCAGGAATTTTCGAGTCCTAGCTCTCAGTGCAACACCTGGAGATGATCTTGAGGTACTAAATTATGAAAGTACATGTACATGTACTTCCTTTCTGCATATAAAAAGATTTTGTGTATAATAACTTGCTTCTTATTTCTGGTCGATGCCTAGAATATGACTAGATGAAAACTGCCTCTTTAAGGCTCAATATCTCTTACAACTTTCTAGATCTTTAACATTCTCTAGACTACTATCCCTCACCAATGTGTTTATGTATGTATTTGTCGGACTTCCTTTTGCAGGCCTCCCATGTGTAGGCACCCATGTTAGCACTCATCATGAAAAACCAGTCTAGATAGTGCAATTCTTATGTTCACTATGGTTGTGGTCACCTTTTCTAAGCTGTCACACAGCTCACTATTAAATTTTTTTGGCTTTGTAATTCTGGGATATATTTTTCACCATTGGCAGCATTCTTGTATAGACTCTTTTTTTTCAGGTTTTTTCAAGGACCAAGTAATGGTAGTGTTATATGATGATGTTTTAGATAGGCTTATTTGATTATGACATTTTGACTGCCTGTTGAAGACCAGAAGTACATGGTCAAAAGATTGCGATCAATATCAAAGTGTCTACCACAAAACAAGTTTAAACAAGCCTTACTTTGCTTTATAGCTTTTTGGGTGTTCTTTTTTTTTTGATGTAGGCTGTACAGCAAGTCATCACCAATCTGCTGATCTCTCACATGGAGCTTCGTTCCGAAGAATCACCTGATATTCAGCCATATACACACAGTCGAAAGGTGGAGAAGGTGGTTGTCTCTCTTGGAGAAGATATCTCTAAAATTAAGGCTTCATATCTGAAGGTATGGTTAGAGGGATGTGCAGATTGTCATCTTAACCCACATTTTGGCATTTCTGTACCTTCAACTCCATTCTACTTTTTATAAGTGAATACTGATACATGGGAAAACATTCTTTGCAAGTGTTTTAAAAGTGTCCATTGTAAGTAGTCTGTAATCATTCCCTCCCTGTATCTCTGCATATGCCTTTTGTGACGCGGGCAGGGGGGGCGGGGGGGCATGATTCATTTACTTACCAGAATCACATGTAAACAAGTAAGAATCTGGAGGTCTAACTGGTTGGTCCAGACATGATACATGCGATCCAGTTCTGTTCTTATTGGCTGAAGATTACCGGTACATGTACTAGTTTGATGTTCTTCCAACCAGATCTGGATTCTTACAGTGATGTTCTAATGAAAGATAACCAATTCCAGTAGTGAACAAACTCTCCTTGTCTTATGTTCTGTTTTTCGTTTTTGTGGCCAATAATATTATTGAATTGAAGCTCTAGATGATGCTGTTGCATCACAGAAATGCACTTGCTAGTTTTGCACAGAAAAGACAGCTGCATGGAAAGAGTCATTGTTTTGATCTCCAAGACATTTTGTGTGCCTCTTAGGAATCCGAATACAGTTGTGATTATGACAGATCAGCAGTTGTTAATTTATTTCAATTACAGGACAGTTGGAGGGCTTGTGAAAAAAATGTATCATCAAGCATTCTTTTTTCTCCTCTCTTCTCAAATAGGAAAAAACCCATCACCCTGATTGCAGGTTGAGTGAAAGCAGTCAGTGAGTGCTCTGGAATCTAATGATCCGGAGATACCAGTAGTTTAAATACAACCACCCATCTGTTACGTGACGTGATCAGTTTTTAATAGTCATATAGGACTTTGACTTCTTACATCGGTATTTGTGCAGAGGGAAGAAAACCTCAAACCCTACCTTAAAACAACCCAACTAGCTTCAAAAGGTCTTTTTCAGCAGAGTTTCCTTGAGTGATGGGTTAAACACATGATTCTTGTTCACAAGAATTTGTGCATTGCTCCTATTACTTTGAGTAGTGGCAGAATGCACATGAGGGGCAATAATATTAAAATATGTTACAGCCTTTCACCCCTGTAAGGTGCTCCCATAAAGAAAAGATTCACATAAAAAATAAAATTACGTTTTTTAAAATCCCTAAAAAAAGTGCTCTACAAAAGTTCTGCCAAAGGGGGAACAGCAAAGGATGTTCCCCACAGATTTTTGAGTGACAAAAATTAATAATAATCTCGCCTTAACTTGGTCTGGGATTGCATGGGTTGATTAATACTTTATGTAACGTTGAGATAAACTTGGCTCTGCGTTAAGTTGCCTTTCAGTATAAAACGTCTGGTTTGGAACTCGTTTTGTGCCGTGACAGCATGCTTCAAAAAGTTCCTTTCACCAAAAACTGTATCGCTACGTTACTTTTTGCAGGTTTTGGAGGGTGTGGTGAGTCGGCTGTTTTGTCAACGAGCTCTGTGGCAGAGAGATCCTCAGCGAGTTACTAAGTTTCTTCTGTTGAGTGCACGAGACCAGTTCAGAAAAAGGATGAATGAGCAAGGAGGAATGGTGAGCAAAACTACCGGTATCTATTTCGTTGATACTTCTTGGGGAAAGACACGAGAAATGTTCAAAATTTAAAGGTTGTTTACTTGATTTAGTTGAATGAACATGTTTTTTTGTATTTTTTTTTTTTACGGTCTTGGATATATTTGAAGGGGCAAAAAAGCTGTAAGTCAGTAACTGCCAACGGCTGGCTTTAAATTAAAGGTTTCCACTAGGCTGAAAGTCAGACGTTCGTCTGATGACATGTCTGACTTTGAGATGATCATGTATTTAGCTGGCCATCGGTGCCCTTAATTCTATAATTATAAATAAACTTATAGGAGATGATTGATTTTTAAATGTATCCTCATCAGTACCGTTACGGTTGCAGCGCCTACTGCACAGAATATGGAAGCTTCATCTAACAATTTATCAAGAATAGCTTCTGCTATAACTTTAACTACCTTGGTTCTTTCAGGACCGTAACCAACAGAGTCGGATTGAAGCGGACTTTGCCATGTGCATCAGTCTGTACCACGCCTATGAACTCCTGCTACAGCATGGAATCCTGTCCTTCTTCAACTTCATCAAGAGCATCATGGACGGCACGAAGGGTATGCCACGGGCCAAAACAGAAATCACCAAGAACTACGAATTTTCGCAGCTCATGGATGAACTGAGAGAAGAAATTGAGCCACCGATGGAGAGCAACGCCAATGAAAGTCTTCTGTTTTCGCAGTTTTCTCCCAGGAGACGCGCGCTCATGAACGTGCCCAAGCCAAGCGCAACGTTTAAGAGTCATCCCAAGTTGATGAAACTTAAGGAAATTGTTTTGGAGCATTTTCAAACGTTTCAGGATAAAAGTGGGGGTGATTCTAAGGGTGTGACCACACGTGTGATGATTTTCTCGCAGTACAGAGACAGCGTGAACGAGATTGCGGCCTTGTTAGCTCAACACAAGCCTTTAGTGCGTGTCATGAGTTTTATTGGACAGCAGTCGACAGGGAAGAGTTCCAGAGGACTTTCACAAAAGGAACAACTTCAGGTTTGGCTGGCATCTCTTAACCCTTTAAGCCCCAATATCCACATACAAATTCTCCAAACTGATCTCCATACATTTTCTTAAAGAATGTGTTGAGAGACTTTGATAACAGATCAAAGAATTTTCTCTTTGGTGATCATTTTATTAATTCCTTAACCTTTTCTCTTAATGATGTATGGATAAAATAAGGAGAAAATTTATGTTGGTCACCATTGGGACTTAAAGGGTTAACTTAAAGCTCTAAGAGATTTTCCATCAAGGTCGCTCCCTATTAAGTTGGGGAACTGACCTGGGGTCCGTTTCTCGAAAGACCCGGTAACTTTTCGGGCCCGAAATCAAATATTCAAATCGAAATATAAAGAATAAGAGCGCTGCTCCTGGCTAGCAAGCTACTCCGTTTTGTTTAATTAACTAATAGTTTTATCATGTTAGATGCAAAACTATTAAAACCTCGATCTTTAATGTAAACGGAGACAGCTTACCGGGCCCGTTAATTATCGGGACTTTCGAGAAACGGGTCCCTGGCTGGTTGGCGAAACGACTGTAAATCCTTCCTCTTCCCACCTTGTTCGAGATCTTGTTTTGTTGATGTCACCCATTGTCGATTTTCATTCACTGAGAAAAATGCGAAATGGAAAAGGAAAAGAGAGCGCCCCAACTCTCCTCCTTTCCCCCTCCTTCCCTCCACCCCTTTCGACGCTTGCCACACAGACTTAGAGCTTCTGTATCTTTTCCATTAATAACCTAATCCCTTAACACGCTGCTTCAGCTCTCAGCGTGAATTACCTTTGACGCTCACATCCATTGAAAATATCTATGCTAATTTTTGCAGAAGCTAAGTGTTACGTAGGGCGAGCAAGTCCTGCATAAAATAATTAAGTTTTACTCAGTCAGCACTTGGTATGCCATGTTATATGACTGAACAAGGTATGACAACCACCATTACGTATAATGTTACTTCGTTAGGTTGTACAGCGGTTTCGTCAAGGCGGTTATAATACATTGGTGGCCACATGTGTTGGCGAGGAGGGTCTGGACATTGGCGAAGTTGACCTCATTGTTTGCTTTGATGCGCATGCGTCTCCTATCCGCCTGGTGCAGAGAATGGGGCGAACAGGTCGAAAGAGAGACGGGCGAATAGTGATACTCGTTACTGAAGGCAAGGAAGAGCAGGTACTAAGTAGTAATTATTTTTTTTGGCTTTGTGATTATAGTTGAAGGGAAACAATTCTCACTTTTCGGGCGACCGTCCGACCCACGCGAAGGTCTAGCCGCTTGCAGGGCAGAAGCAGTGTCGTCTTCACTTCCCCAGTTATATTACGACCCTGCGACCTTCCGCTCTGCAAAATAAATGTAGCCTGAAATAAGTAACCTGAAGCTGCGATGTTATCTTGTGGACAGACTCTCGTGTTGGGATTTCGTACCAAATTTGGCATTTGCAATTTCTCGGAGTAGTTACAAACCGGCTCTCCTTGTGGTTACGCCTCTCGCGCAAATCTCTCGCGGCTGCGTCACTCGAGCAAACAGGGACTTTAAGATCCAACGACTGGACGGCGACAAGAACGTCGCTTAAAAAGTGATTTGCGTTCTTTCAGTGATTATTCCTATCCACTTACTTTGTCAATTGTAGGCGAACCCTCCTGAAGCTGAATTTCAAGCGACAATATTCAAGCTCAGAAAGAGAAAAAAACTTCGTCGTTGCTCGTTTACGTCCTCCATAAAACGCGAAATTAGGCATTTTCACGTCGTAGTCGTGCAAAAACGGGAAAGAAATGTACAAAAAAGTGTGATGCACGTGCGAAGTTGTTGTTTTGCTAATTAAACCGATATGTTTTTTGGACGTTCTCGTTATCGTCCGCGTCGTTGGATCTTAAAGTACCTAACCTCTCGCGGCTACACCACGCGCCTAAAACTCTTGCGACTCTGCCACTCTCCCAACACTCCTTTACAAGAGAGCCTGCTAGCAGACTGCTGAGAGTCTTGCTGAGAATTGTTTTGTTGGTTACAGGTTTATCAGAAGAGTCAAAGAAGCAAAAAGTCAATTCACAAAGCTGTGAAACAGGCTGCCAAGTCGTTTGATCTTTACACGGATAACCCTCGCATGGTTCCTAGGCAGCTTGTCCCTACAGTGCTAAAAATGGAGATGACGGTTGGAAAATTTCAAGCTCAGAGGTTTGTTACATCTCCCCATGACGAGATTCCGCTAATTGTTCATTTATTCGCTCTTGGCAACTCTTCACGTCTATAATCTAAACCAAACGCCATGTTAAACAGGGCATTTTTCTTCCAAGTTGTCGCGCAATTCGTTTGTGTCGATGCGTTGGAAGATGCAGGAGACGTTGCTTAACAAACCCTTAATTAAATAAATATGTATCGCGATTCTGTTACTTCAGTGGATTTTTATTTATTAATTAGATGGCTAGTAAGTCAACTATTTTTTTCTATCAATTAGAAGATTTGAACTAAGTTGTAGACAATTCTGTTGCTTGCAGCAAAGGCAAAAAGAAGGGGCGGTCTTCCGACGGAGCTGACATCAAAAGCTTTGCTACTAAATCGGCGACAACAACTTCAAAGAAAACCGATGGCTTCTTGACGTACGAAGAGCTAGTTTACTGGCAGGAACATTTTAAACTTCCAGATCACGAGGCAGGTCTGTCACCTCAACTGTCAGTCACAAAGAGGTCAAGACGCTCGTTATCAGAAGCGAAGAAACCTGTCACGCAACCTTCACTAGTAGAGTGGCTTCCCTGGCAAACAACGTTACAACCTGTTAAGGCTGTCACACACTCTCGCCGCACGCAACATTTAGTAGAGCTCTTAGAGTTTACGGAGCTTCATGGCGGTCACGGGCCAGACGGCGATGAAAGCTACGATCTGGAAATGTTATCTTTTTTGAACGAGGATGACATTTTGAAACCTGGGCAAACAGATTGCGCTGTTGTTGAGGTTCGTGTTGCTGATGACGATGGTGGTTGCCAGGAGAACGAGGTCACAAGGAAAAATGTTAAGAAAGCAAAGAAGACTCGAAAGAAATTGCAAATGGAGGGTGAGGCTGATACCGGAGATGGCGGCCAAGACTTAAGTAAGGAACATGGGGTTGGTGGAGGGAAGAGGAATGTTAAAGGAGCAAAGAGGCGATCGCCCGAGAATAGAGCGCGTTGGAAGGAGTTCCTGAAACGGTTTGATAACAAAGACGAAGATTTCGAATCTGATGGAACAAGTGCATGCGTAGGACCAAACGAAGACTTGTCAGTGGAAGATGAATTACGAAACCCGGATGATGCAGTACTGGAGAGTGACCTACCTGACGTAGGAGATCTCCATGAACAAACCGACAAAACTTCAGAGGCCGAGGCTGACAAAATAATGCTACTAAAAGGCTGCAATGAAGTTAACGACGAACCAGTGATGCTGAAGGGAGCAGGACGTGCTCATGAGTCTGAGGACGGCTGTGTTTCTGATACTGCTTCTGATGAACTGTCCAATCTTCTACCCACTGCAACGCCTGATTTTCATGGTTTTAATGAGGGTTTTAAGCTCCATCGGACACGTTTTGTCTCCGCAATGGACCCAGTCCCTACTCCTCCTTCTTTAGATGCTTTAGATAAGATAAGTCTATCGCCTTCAAGTGTAGAACTTGACGAGTTTCCAGTAAAACCCGACGAGGAATCTCAGAAATCGTGTAGACATAATCTACGCGGAAACGTAGACAAGTTTGCTCCTTCAGAAAAGGCTTTGTCGGCTATGTCACCTAAAGCTTGCTTTGAGAGTGACTCACTGATAGAACCGTTTTTGATGGGTGATTTTCTAGAGGAGGATGACACCAGACCTGGCAAAGACCTTAATAAGGAAAACGTGTTGAAAAATACTTGCCTAGAAAAAGAAGGTCGAATTGCCGAAACATGCACTGTCGCTACATCTGAGACCTTTGAGAGTGAAGCTGATCGAGAAGTGATCAAAAATCAAGGGAATCGCTCATATAATAGTTTGAGTTCCGCGCACAATGTTGATAGCTCTGTATTTAACCAATGTGAGGTGCTGACCTCATTTGATGTTCCGAGTGGAATGGATAATAACGTGCCCGGAATTCCAAAGAGTGGAAATGAGGACTCGAAAGTTGTATCCCCTAACGATGACGCAGAGAGTAGTTTTGGATTTGGTGTGTGGTGTGGCAGTCCAATGAACGAGTTTAATGAGCATGCCGATGAAAATTGTTATCCTCAAGATAATCCAGGCTTTGCTGAGGCTTTTTTAATGGATGAAACCGATGACGACGCCTTCACTGATTTGACTTTGCCTGAAGATTTTACCACTGAAAACAGTCAAAAGAAACCTGTTGGCGAACAAGATTTAACCACAAGAGACGGGTCAAATAGTTTGCTATGTGCGTCAAAAACCTCGAGTGAACGTGAAACTAAAGCCGAGTTGGCAAGCTCCAAAGTTCTTGACAAAGAGATAAAAGTAAAGCCTTCTGCGAATTCTGAAGTTTCAGTTGTGACTGATCTGCAGGCGTCCATTAGCAAGTTAAGTGCTTTTCAGCGAAGCTCTGCAGATAGAAAATATTCGTCGAAGTTAGTCAGTGACTCTTCTGAAACCACAGGGTCTGAATTAAGTATGAAGAGTAAAGACGGCAAAAAGATCAAGGATTGTCTTGACGAAGGGGCTTTATCAGTAGATGTCGGACAAACTTTTCCTGAAGTCATCTCTAGAGGCGAGCACTCCAGTGCTACTGCTAGTGATACAGGAGTGCTGGATGACCGTAGGAACTTGGTAGCAGCTCCACCTGTTTCGTCAACACTTCCACTCAAACAAGCGTCAAGCAAGTTCAAATTAAAGGCCAATCGTTTTACAGAAACCCTTCTGGTTGGGCTGCCTTCTCGGGTAAAAGGCCAAGGAATGCCCGAGAAAGAACCGAATATATCTGTAGTGCCAACTAGTGGAATGGTGACGAATCGAAACATTGATACTGGTATCAGGGTTGGTCACGATGCTGTTGGCAGTGCTAGCAGTAGTACCAGTACCAATGCTGCTGGTACTACTGCCAGCAATATTAACAACGATGAAAAAGATAATGTAGATAATATTTGTAGATCGCCGCTGCCTAAAAAGCTTAAACTGAGCAGAAAACGTACTTCGCCTAAAGACAAAGGGATCCTGGCAAAGAAATCGGAGGGTCCACAAGCCAAGCCCATGAATTTTGGATCGACGAGCTCGTTGAAAATGAATTCCAAGGAAGAACTCCGTGTTGTGAAGTTACAAGGGACTTCAATAAATTGTTCATCAAGGCCAAATGAACCCATGAACTCGGAAACGGTGGCAAGAGAGCCCTCTTCTACAGACATGGTTTGTGACGTATCTTTAGCCAAAGACTGTGCAGCCAATCTGTCGAATTTACGAACTCATAACGGCACTGTTGTAGCGGTTATGGAAAGCGAAGATGAAAATGACAAAGAGGACGACGAAGAAGATGTTATTCGTCCCGTTAGGAAAGCCATTTCACTAAGAAGGCAGGCTTTGTCAAGTCCGTGCTCCCAGGAAGGGTTTAAAAGGCCCCCCGATAAGCGATGCGAGAATCAACCTCATAGTTTGTCATCTCGCATTGGTCGATTGGGGTCAGAGAGTGACGAGGAATTTGAAGTCGACAAATCAGGTCAGTGTAGTGTACAGTGATAGTGATACGTCCGCAGTCCATTGTTTGAGTCTTAACGGGGCCATGTCACCAGGATATGGCTGTTTTAGGTACTGTTTAAGAAACGAGCAGGAGTGTATTACCAGGTTCAAGAACTCGGACGGAAGCCGAGAGTTTTTAAACCTGATGATACACCACTAGGAGTTTTTTGAACGGCTTCAAAATCTCTGACATAGATCAGCTCATTCTTGCACTAAAATTTCGATTTGGGGTTATTTTGGTCAAAAAAAAAATGTACGAAAAGTTTAGCCGTATCCTTATGAGATATCAAGACAATCATTAAATATTAATTCCTTTTGCTTTTTTTTTTCTTTATGAATTATTAACGAATTTTTGAGGTCAATTCTGTGCTGAAGTTATTACTTGGTACCTTTCATACCCGAAAAGACGCTGGGAAGGAATTAGAGGCTTGATGTTCTAGATACTTCGAGCAACAACAATTTGCCGTCTATCTCTTTGAATTGAAAGCATTAGGCCATTTCCACGATGACGACATTTGACTACAACCCCCGGGATTCATTTCATTTTTGCTTTCTTATTTAAATTTATCAATCCCGCTGCTCCGCTGAGGATTAAAACCAAAAGCCTTAACTTAATTTTTGTAGATAAAAAAAACAGACTGAAGGATTCTGGTATCTGTAATGCAATGACGTTATCATGTAATTGTCCTATACTGTGCATACTGTGTGAAAAAGTTTTGTTCTCCTACTCTGTTGTTGACTCAAAAGGATTCTAGTTCCTTTGGTTTGCCTTGAAATTTCCCATGGTGGCAAAAAGTTAGAGAATAGTGCTACACCAGGCTTTGTGCTGCTCAATAGGCTCTTATATTAAAGTGGCCGCAGTTAATTCAGGCTAATTGTGTCTTATGCATGAGCGTGAAAATGATAACCAGTTTAAGCACAGTTATTAAGTCTTATTTTCATAACCAGAGCGAAGCCGGCCCGAATCATTCAGAGCTTGCCCAAACAAACCTGGAAAGGAGAAAAGAAAATCTCTTGGGATTGGTGGTAAACACGGCACACGGAAGTCGGTCGATTCATTAAGAAAGGTTAGTAGATTATTGCCTGTACTGTCATTTCTTAACCAGTTGCGTACCCGGCCGTTATTTGTAGTTGTTCATGTTTGCTTGTTCATGTAGATGCATCATGGCTAATTTTTTTTTTTTTTTTTTTGGGGGGGGGGGGGGGGTCATTTTTGCAGGCAGAGCATTAAAAGTTGTCCAAAATGTTTAATGTTCCATGTCTATTCTTTCCATCCATAACAAAGGACGACTGGAAACAGTTTCAATGCCTAAGTATAGTCTAAAGTAATAAAACTGGGCCATTATTTTTGGAATTATGCGGAGACACGTTTTAGCTTTTGAAAAAGATAGCAAATTGCGTGGCATAGCGCCTTTATGTAGCCAGTGGAAGAACACGCTGTTGGGGAAAATTCTTAGCTATGTTGCAAAAAGGCCCAAAGTGGTTCAAGTATTATTGCGGTGACAATTTTAGATGTTATCTCCCCAGAAAAACAAAAGTAAGCCTCGAAGAAACCATTTCCTCGACGACGAAGCAGAGCTGTCCGGCAGCGATATCAATGATTTCTCTTCCGACGAAGAAGAGGAGGAAAACGTGGAGGAACTGGATAGCTTTATAGACGACTCCACTCAAATGACACAGAGAACACCTTCTGCTGCAAGACCACGCCATGCCAGCTCACCCATGGACATGATGGCGGTTTATAGACAGTCTCTTCGGAGCCCTCTTTGCGGTTCACTGAACTTTAAAACACCTTTGTTTCATAAACAGCGAAACAGGTACAAAATGGTGTATAAAGCGGTTGATGAGGGCAGTGAATCTCCGTCTGAAGCAGAGGAGACTTATGGGTCAGAGAGCGTGTTTGAAAACGAGGTTGAGGATGAGGACGAAATAGATGGATATCGACATGACAGTTTGCACGAAAACGAGGCAAATACTCGTTCTGAAAACGAGGTTACGCGTAGGCCCCAAAGTGAAGGTGATTCTCGCGTGGACAAATCCTTTGAAGATAGTCAAATTGGACGACCAGTTAAGCGTATGAAGAGAAAGCGAATTTTGGATGATACCCTTGAAGAGGAAGTTTCGCCGAAGTTAAGCAAACACAGCAAAATGCCAGAAACGTATGACAAAGAGAACACTGTTGAACTGGGACCTCCACTGAGACCTCCACCACCACCACAGCGTCAAACTAATGCGTTTGGAAACTTCCCAGCTAAATCCAAGATTACTGGAAATAAACTTAACAACGACTTTGTCAAGTCCACTGACGTTTTAGCTGACAAAAGAAATTTCCATGACAACCACACGTCCCTACAGCGGTCAGCAAGTAACAAAGAGAGTATGCGCAATACGGGTTCTTTCGTTAGTGAGTGGAACAATGATATTAGTGACAGTGAATTGCTCAATGCCTTTGAAAGTGAAGGAGAAAACTCTTCAACAAAGTAAGTGATCGAAATAAATATATTTGAACTCGTTGGATTTCTGAAAACGTTTCTGCTCTTTTTTGTTGTTCTGCGCCATTATTTATACTTATTTTCTTCTCCAATGCAGGGCTGCAAATAGTTCTTTTTTTCAGTTAGGCCATATGTTTGGCCATGTCACCATTTATGTTGCACAAATCAGAAATGTTATCGGTCGCAGATTTCGTGGACTTTTAATTTCCTTAATTACTTTATAGATCTTCAGTAATTTTCAGTGTGGAGCTTTTTCGGTATGAGTAAGCACTCGGGGAGTTTTTCGCTCGTCTTGTAAACTTTGTCTGCAACGATTTGGCCGGTAAACATTTCGCGTTGATTAGCTTGTCTTGGGACCAAGAGGATAAGCACAGACTGGCAAAAATGAAGAAGTTAAAAAGGGATGACATTCGGGTAATCTTGAAAAACGTCGGTCCAAGTTTATCTACCTTAATGTACGAGTGGCGAATAATTGACATCTGTTTGTGGCCTTTTTTTGAAATTTATTTTACCTTCCAGGAAAACGCCAGGAATCAACATTTTCCAATATCAAGATATGAAAGAAATCGCGGTGGCTATGGAAATGACAGATGACGACGTTGTAATGGAACTAAAGGACCTTCCAACGTTCTCACTCGGTTTTGACTTTTTGTCGGAGACTTTTCTCACGGACAATGCAAGTACTGGAGAGTGGAATTCTTCAAAAATCAATTCAGTGACTCTGACAGGACGGCAGAGTGAAAACTGTGAGAATACCATAAAGTACAGTTTTTCTAATGAATTCAGCAACGAAAGGAACCCATCTACGGTTTCAAATAGGACGTTAAGCTCATCCAACAAAGACGACGGTATTTCTCGGAAAGTGGAGAAGTTTACAAGGATAGTTCAGAGTTCTAAACATTCCCTGGAAAGTTCTCATCAAGTACCGGATAATAACTCACAAACAGAAAACAAGATAAGTGCTAAGCCTGTTTTAAGCAAGGTTTCTCAATCAACAAAAGTTGCTCCTCAGAATGTTGTAAAACCAATTATCCCGAACAGTAGTTCTCTTACTTCAAATAATAGACCTGGTTCCAAGAATCTGTCGACCATGGATACCCATAACGATCAGCGGTCTGTTTGTGAAGCGCATGCGAAGTTGCAGGTGGTAACACCCTCATGTCGTCCCACTCCTCTGGGTACCAGGCCTGCGAATAGTCCTCTTCTCACGGTAAGTCTGGAGCCAGCAGAATAATTACGTAAGAAGAGACGACATCATGTGTCTGATATGAATTTTTAATTGTTCGATGATTCCTGTTCTAGCCTGCTTCATAAATGGCCCGTAATTCAAAGCGAATGTTAACAAAAATGTAGTGTGATTTGCTTATTCCGATCCGATGTCTAAACCTCGTTCAAGTTAGAGATTTCGTTTGTTCTCTTCGTTGACTATTTGGAGCAAGGAGGCGAACGTGGATGGGTATTCCGGAGGTTTGTGCCTAGAATAGGTTGGAAATGAAAGCGTATGATTTATAAGCGCTTTCGATGGCTTTGCATAGACTGTTTAAGGCGATGCGGAAACGCTGAAATTATAAAAAAAAGTGAGGGCCGTGTTGGGCTTTTTTTGTTAGAATCTCATTCATTTGACGACGCAGGGAAAACAAAACAAATAAGGAGGACAACGAGAACTGTAGGAATTAGGAGGAGGATTCCAACAGTAGAGGAGGTGGTGATGAAGGAAAAACGACAACAACAGCAAGAAAATGCGATAGTGGTTGTGGTGGAGGGAAACCAAAAAATACTTTAATTTACCTTTCTTGTGACGTCGTCGACTCGTCGACGTTTATGTATATCTTTTCACTTAAGCAAGATTCCACCTAAAAAAGGCCTAATCCATTCTTACTATACTACTAACTCTTGCGAGCAGGGGTAGCTATCTATATGTTTTCGTTAAAGTTTACGAAGATTAAAAGTTGTGGACATTGCCTTATTTTATTGTAAGAAGTGTTTTTTTATTCTAGTCATCGGACAAAGACAAAGGAAAAACAATAATCTTGGTCGATACTCGCGAAATCTCAAGTTCTCAGGTGAGTTCTTATCTAACCATATTCTGTTTCTTTCCCTTGTGATGTTTAAGTAACAAATTCTTTTTGGGGTTTTCTGTAGAAAAGTGAAAATCGCTTTGCATTACTTTCAGTCGCTTTGAAAAATGAACGAATCTGATTATTTTGAAGTTACAATTTGGCTTACAAAAAAACGCTAACGCCAATTTGCAGAAAAACACGCTCAGCCACTCAAGCGCGGATAATTCTTCCTCTTGTTCGATGAGGAGCGTGTAAGTCAAGAAATTTAAGAATTTTACTTAAACCAAGTAGTCTTTAATAACACTATAGAATGTGGCAAGCTTGATGTCAATAATTTTCAGTTTGATGTTTACTGATACAATCATCGCTATCCTTCCCTCTCAGGTAGTTTCCTTATTACGGTTAAAGCATAACATGAAGGCGGAAGTGTGTCAGCTGACCGGTTGTGACTACATTGTCAGTAACAGAATGGCTGTTAAGAGGAAAACAGCTTCCGGTAATTTGGTTGTTGCCTCTACGTTCTGTGAAAACCACTTGAGAAGAGTAACGGCTCAGAGACTTTGTGAAAAGTTGCGAAAAAATTTGTGCTAAAAAAAAACTTGGTGAAACCTAAGCGCAGGGCGCGTCTTATCTTTTCCAGAGGCAATCAGCTATTTTTTTTATCTGGGTGGCATGGAGTGCTTCCTACTCGAAAACGTTGTTATTTCAACCCTCTAAATTTACAGTGAAGTCTCTTTAATATGGCCACCAGAGACATGGCCAAGTGTCTGCATTATAGGGATGTTCGTATATAAGGGTTGGAATTGTATAATTTTGGTATCCAAATTTGCCAATCCTTGCTCCTGTACTCGTGACATTGGGTCAGTGTTGTGTTGATTTCCACTTTGTTTTTCTTATGGATGACGAATTTTGACCCATCTCCCCGCGCAAAAAAAATGCCTAAAAAAATGTTTGGCATTATCTTCTAGTTTGGCATAAAATCGACTCCCTAAGAATAGTCTTTTATTCGCTTTTAGATGTGGCAAATGGAGCCAACAGTCCCAAGCTGGTAGAGTGCATGCGCAGAATGTGTGATCTGTACGACAGGCCGTGCTTAATCATCGAGAAAGATCGTTTGAGACCAGGAGAAACAGAGAAAAAATTGTGAGTATATCGTTAATATGATGTCACTTTACGATGCGTGAAGTGGCTTCAATGACCTTCAAAGATTAGTTCCTGGTCTTACGTGATAAGAATATGTGTTAATAAACTTTTCGCTTTTTTATTTTCAGCATCAAGACCAAAGCTTATATATTTACTCTGGCATGCATCGCTCAGACTCATGTGAAGATTCTGTTTAGTGACTCCCACGGTATGAAGCCTATGGCTAGAAACAAAATTAGGGAATATACCAAAGTCTTATGTAGTGTTTTGGATGGTTCTGTTTGGCTGCCAGCGTTGTTTTTCGTGGAAGTTGTCGCGCAAAAATGTGGCACTAAAAGTATGTGTTTTTATTGATCCCTTCACGTATACTACGTTCTCACGGAACTATTTTTACGTTGTTGGTCACTGAAAATGGTAGTATACTCATGAAACAAGCTCAATATTCAACGCAGCGCTTTTGCGTGAAAAGATACACGAATAATGGATACTTATTAATTGTGTGTCCAGGAAGCCGCCAATTTATTTCTGTCCTCTGGCACGATATGCAAAGGCCTGCTTAGTTAAGACTTTCACGGGTATCGTAAGTATTGTTTCTAATCAGTCTTAACAATGTGCTATTGTTAGAGATCAATTCTTTTGGGCCTGTTTACATGGAGGTGGGAGACCTCAGGTAGGTGAGGTAACATGTGGCAGGTTACCCCACCTATCATGTAAACGTGATCAAATTAAAATGAGAGATTATATGGACAGGCGGGTTACCTCACCTACCTGGGGTCCCCCACCTCCATGTAAATAGGCCCTTAGTATTAGAGCCGATCCAAAAGCTTTTCGTACCGGAGACAGTTGATTTTAGTTAAGATATTTCTTAACTTAGAAGGGTTTTGTGCTCCGGAATTGGCAAATTTTTCCCCACTATTACATGTGTCACGCCCGGTTAATTTTGGAAGCATTTGTGATCGCAAAAGTGCCATTTCCTGGTTTATCTATAGCATAATTTGAACAAAACATAACTATTCCAGCCTATTCTGGGACTCATTTCAGACCGTGGGTCCAAATCAACCCTAGAAAAGTGAACCATATGGACGCTAATTAAGACAACCAAATTAGGCCCCTTATGGTGTACTGTATTTATTTTGCAAACCGAAACAGCCCTATGTTCTGCGTTTTTCCTAATCTTCGAATTACAAAGTGCAAGAGGTGAGTAGAGCGCATGAGATCTGAACGAGAGATGGACTGTAACTGAACCCTGTTTTCGAGTTACTAACGGCGAAGATAAAGTCAACTGTGAACATTATTTTTTTAAAATCATTGTTTTTTCTTCAGAGCAAACAGCTACACTCTTAGCGGAGCTAGCCGCCATTGAGACCAAAAAGGGAACCACTATTACAGCACCCACTTCTCTCAGCAAAGAACGTGAACAGGTACAAATGAGTCTCCTTCAATTACTGACCTTCTTTGCCACTGTTTAATTTTTGTGGTATTGAACCATTTTAACTAGTGCTCGCTTTGGTGACTTCAAAGTCTTGACGCGATTCAGTTTTGAGCGACAAACGTCAACCGGAAGTGAGGGTTTTTCTCTTTTAACCCTTTCACTGCCAAATGTGGCCTAAGGCAAATTTCGACCAAAGTTCCAAATTCATTTTCTAAAATTTTGGGAAGCAAATGGCATCATGTGAAAGTACAGGCAGAGAGCTTTCATTTGAATGGTCACATTATAGGATTTCGTCCATAGACTCGAAAGTTAGAGTCACCTTACAAAACCCCCTCAAACACTCTGGTAGTGAAAGGGTTAATATGTCGTAAGGCTACCAAATTTGTATTACACACAAGGGGTTTTGCTCCCGGAGCATGCTCCAGTCTCATTTTGCATGTGTCAGTACACACGAGGGAGCGTTTTCAAGTTCGCTCAATTTGCCCCGGGAGCTTTCTCCCAAATATTTAACCGGTTAAATATCGTGGAGCATTTTGCGGGGTGGAAATTCTGCTCCCAAGGAAGAATCAAAAAGTTCACTTCCGGTTGACGTGCATGACTTGAAAACGTCGTTGCTTAAACTCCCTTTTTTTTGTTGATGGTGGAGGGGGTCAGAAAAATGATTACGCCTTTTTTCATGATTTATGAAGCGCAACTTCATTTGTACTTTTTTTATATGATTATTTTGCTTTTTCAGGTTTTCCGTGTTGTTCTCAGTTTTCCACATGTGAGTTATATCACAGCTCTCAACCTGTGTTCCTCTTTCAAAACGCTCCATGAAATCATCAACAGGTGAGGTTATTTCAACACGCGTTGGTCTTCTGGCTCATAACGCAGAGAAAAACTTTAAATTCTCATGCTGGGGGTCTGCGGTCAATACAATAGAATTTTTTCTCGAAGAATTTACATGGAAATAGCGTTTAGTTCCCAGAGGAGAGAAATGCTTGTGTTCTTGGCCACCAACATGGCCGCCGTGACGTCACGTGCAAACTAGCAATATTCCAGCCATTTGTTTATACAAAAAAGATTGTTTGAAGTTAACTGAGTTCACTTTTGTTGGGTGAAGCTTATGAAAAATGACAGAAGACCTGAATGACGTCCTTGGCTCGAAATGGGCGCTGTTACACAAGGTTAAGTTTTTAAGTCAACTTGCCAAGAGGTTCAAGCATAACAAAAGTACAAGCTTAAAAGAATTTGATCGTTGTGTTTTTGTTTGCGCTTATTGTGCTGACTGATTGGACGTACCACTTTTTTTTCACGTGTGAAAAACATCGTCCACTCCTCTGATTGCCTAAAACCCGTTTGTGTATGTAATAAAATAGTAACAACCAGGCTTAACATACTAGAGCGATAATTCGAAGTATACATTTTGAATTTGCAGTACTGCGGCTGAGTTGGAGAGAAGAACTCCCAGCCTGTCCAGGCCCCGTGCTGCAGAGATTTATAAATACCTTCGACACAAGTTTAATCCTGAAATGGTAGCCTCCAAGAAATAAATCGATGAAGAAAATGAGCCACGCGGTTTTCGACTTGTTCATATCGTTGTTTTTGTTGAGTTTTTGTGAAAATGAAAGGTGTACATGTGTTTATGTGAATTCAGAAAAAATAATGATAAAAGTAATAATGAATTTTCTAAATAATAGAAATTTATTAATAATTAAGTATGTGAATTAAAGAGACGTATTGTGACTGGTGACTGCATTTTCTTGATGCTTAATATTAGATAGTCGTTGTTACTAGATTACGGTGCCTTGAGATGGTGTACTTGATTACAATCCTTCCTTTTTCCTGTGCAAATTACCGTCAGCGTTCTTTGAGCTTAAATCAGGATTTATTCAAGAATTGTGGACGAAATGAAACCAGGGAGTTTTGGTCTTATAACGCTATTAAAATGGCTGTGCGAACATAAATTACAGATGTCATTAGAAATGAAATATTGAACGAGAAGCACAGGGACGGCTCGACATCCGATGGAAATGATTTTTGAATTATTCATACTTGATCCTCCTTATTGGTCTCTCGGTCTTTAAAATGGGTGCCACACAAGTGCAAGAGAATTTCTAATCTAGCTTTCCACCTTTTCATTTCTGTTTCAAGCACCAAATCTTTTTTTGCCGGAGGAGACTTTACACAGGTTACCCAGGTGGCGTTCTGCGGCCGAGAGAGTCTGGAAACGTACGTTTCAAAATGGCGGCGATCGCTGGCGATTACTGGCGTTTTAGAACTTTAGAATCATTTTTTGCCTGAAATTTTATTCGTGAAATTGAAAATGGTGGCTGGACATTCTTTCCTCGTGTTCGTTTTCAACGTTTTGTTCTCTTTCCTCAACGCTTGTGGCAGAGATATGTGGCGGTAAGTCGTTTTATTTGTCCAAGGATATAAAAAGTGGACCAGGACCTTTGCTCGATTTGTTGTTAAAGTGAATCTGCGTATAAAAGTATATGCTGCATCTTTTTACTTAAAGATACAGGAGTCAAGAAGGCGACGGAACATTGTTTTCTACACAAAATTCCGTAAGTTTTGCATTTCTGTCAACTTACAGTTAATCTGAGGTTGTCATTTAATTAACTCATTATAAATAGTGTCTAGCTTGTTCATTGATGCTTATAAACTATTGCACGCAACCTTGCCTTGTTATGAAAACAACCCATCAACTGCACATTCAAAATTACCCATGTCCTTATTTTCCACTGTGATTTGCAGTGCTGTCAACTCTTTCCAGATAATCCAGGAAACTCCAGATTTTGGACAGTCTCTCCGGGTCTCCAGATTAGAGTATGACATCTCCCAGATAATGGCTGAAGTGTGCCATTTCTTCGACTTCCGACAATAAAATTTCAACTATTTTGCATTGTTTGAGCTATTTTAATGTTAACATCGAACTTTTCCTCACTAACTCCAGTATGCCATTGTAACTGGTGTCATGTGATTGGTGGGAAGTAAACCTATCAGGTCAAATGTTACAATGTGCATTTTGTGTCATTGCATTGGAACTTTAACAGGTATTTTTTGCACAAATGACATCATGTGCTATCCGAAATGATATCATCTATCATCCCTTCCCTATCAATTCTCAATATTTGAAGACGTGAGAGGTTGACAGTCCTGGATTTGAGCTGGTGGTAAGCTATCTTTTGGCAGCTAAAATATGCTGTTAGTTACATCCCCGTGAAATATACTGTGGAAATAATTTTGATCTATCCGAATCTATACATGTCTTAAACTCTTACTGACTTCTTGCTAGCGTCATTTACAAAGAAGTACTTTACCTTCAACTGTTACCTCTTGTAGGGTATCTTGTGTTGCAAAATGTTGAAGTTACAGCACTTTTACTTACACCTGTACACATGCAATAGACCTTGTCACGGTTTTCGACGCCATCTTGACGAGTAGGCAAATGCGTGAGAAATTACAGTGTTTGTATGAGAATCTAATGTCGAATAATTTGCGTAAAATGACTGTTCTGAAAAAAATATCAATTGTAAACCAAAGCTACAAGGCAAAGGATTGTCCTAAAAAATTTTGGGGCGTACCTGTGCTTAAATTTCTCCAGAGGCTTGCTTTAGATTTTCCATATATTTGTCTGTAATTTTCCCGGGACTTTCTTACAGACAAATGTATAGAAAATTTTAAAAAGTGGTTCTAGGTCTTCTAGTGCATGTAATGCCCTCAAATTTTTTCAGGAGAATCCTTAGGAGTGAAGCTTTAGTTTACAAATCATATTTTTTTCAGAACAGCCGTTCCACGGAAATTATTCAACATTAGATTCTCATACAAACACTGTAATTTCTCACGCGTTTGCCTACTCGTCAAGATGGCGTCGAAAACCATGACAAGGTCTATTTAAACCGTCTATGTCTGTGAGTGATCATCTAATGAAACTAAAAAGAATGTCTTGTGTTAGTCCAACTAACAAGTTTACAACATCTGACCATGTCTTCACAGATAGTTTTGGAGTATTTAGGGATGAATGAGAATGTGGAGTGGTGTCATCCAAATGTCTGTTCTCTCAAGAATAAGAGGCAAGTTTATCATCGATTTTTCAGTCTTGTATAAAGTGTCTTGTAGTGTGATATGACTTGGTATTTCTCTTTTCTCATAGCTTCACCAATGCAATCTTACATTGTTCAAAGCCAGGATTTCACCCTGTTGCTTCCATCAGGAACGACTCAGATGATGTCCAGGTTGGTGTTGTTGATGCTTCTCTGTTAAATATATTGTATATCTACAACATATTTTCTTTTCAAAAGGGTGATATTTTTTGTCTTAGAGTGTCGCAAGTTTTAAAGATTATCCCTAAAGACAGCAGAAAACTTGCTGAAACATGTTTCATTGATGACTTTGGTTTCTCCTTATTCAGTGAATCTCTTTGAGACCCATTTTCCTAAAAGTCTCATCAAAGTTGTTTTCCAAAACAGAGAACTCCAGAGTGGTTCCATCAACTTAGATTTTGATCATGATTTAACTTTCTAATCAAAACGTTTTATATAACAACCGTCAAAATTTATCACTTTATTTTAAAATGCCAGGAAGGCCTATATGTCCTTTATAAAATTTATTTGTACCATTTAAGTCAGTAAACTCTTTGTTTGTTGTTCTTTCAGAATGTAAGGTACATTCAAGTTGTCCACAGCCCATTTTACTATGAATGGTACCTTGCTTATGACCAGGAACTGAGAAAGTAAGCTATCTGACAGCCATTTATGAGAGAAAGTACAGTAATTAACACCTTTTAAAACAGTTTACTTGTGTGCCTGAGTAACTTGCTCTTAAGGTTACAGTTTGTATTTTACTATCCCTGGCCTTTTGTATTTCAATTAACTTTAATTACCACTTACAATAGTAACTACACTAAGTTGTGTAATCCCCAAAAGGCTAAAAAATGTGAGACTCTGAATCTAGAGCTTGGAAAAGTAGTGAGAAATGGGCAAAACATTGTGAGGATTTTGGGAAGTCACATATCACTTAAAAGCTGCAGCAGTAAACATCTCGCTCAATTTTACAATTTAGGTTTTGTAATTTGTTTGTTTTGCTGGTGGCCATCTTGAAACAAGAGAAAAAACTTAGTCTGCACATTTGGTGGCAGTGGCAAGTCGCAATGTAGTTGTAAGATTAAAAAGTTGGTGCAGATGTTATGATATATAGTGATAGCACTCTGTTTTACTATAGGACACATTCACATGTGATGTTTTAAGTTCAAAGCCATGTATGTACTGGGCTTTGAAGGGTTTAGTATATGATTTTTAATTAGTGAATAGCTGGCTTAAATTCCAACCACCTCTTCCACTCCCTGAGTGACTCAGCAAGGAGGGGAGGCGGCTGAAATTCAGGCTAGTGAAGAGCACTCAGAGTACCATTGTCAGTGACATTTATGTGTACAATTTACCAGTCAAAGTCTTGAGGAATTCAGGTTGTGGATTATGGATCCAAAGCATGTGTCACAATCTGAAAGGAACAGGACTGCTTCTGTCCCATCTCAGGTAGGTTTTCTATCAGATCAATTAATGTATTTTAATTGTAAAAATCTGTCACACTGTCTGAATCTACCTATGAAAAGGTGGATGGTAAAATTTAGATCCACCCAAAACAAATAACAGGCGGATCTAATCATGGTCTTTCTATTATCCATGATCTAATATAAGCTTCTCATGAACCACCCTGTGCCTGCTGTGGATCCTATGCTAGTGGTTTCAGCAAAGGGCGGTTTACATTTTCCCACATGCTATCTCTGTGCCATGTAATAGAGGAAATTAAGAGGCTGAACAAGGAGTTCACAATCTGCTTGGTAGACTTTTAGCTAAGGTGATGAAATCCCTTCGTATCTGAAAAGTGAACCCTCTGGGATGCTCTTTGCTATTCGTGGCTCATAATTTGTTCACATATTTTTGTTTTTGTTTTGCAGTTTTCAAAAGAACTGACTGGTGTTTTTGTTCAAATGGGACAAAGCCCGGTTTTAAAAGTGAAAGTGGGCCACAGATTTGTTAGCTGGGATGAGTGGAAGATCTTCAATAAATCCTATATCACAAATGAAGGGTGAGAGACTACACAGGACATTTTGCAGTAATAAATTATAGACTACATGCAATCATCAATCGACAATGTTTTTTTATCCTATTTTTTTGCCACCAGACCAACTTATGGAAATGTCAGGTGCTAGTTTGAATATTAACTTTGAGGATGGAATCCTCGTGGTACCATTTGAATGCCACTTTCATTGGCAGACCCTTTGAGTTGGGCTGTTTACTTTTGTTAGGAGTTTACAAAAAAGAAATGTGAACTTTTATGAAGTTTTCTTTAGCCACCATTAGTAGTGAAAGGTGGTTTAAACTTGTTTAGAATCGTGTGCTTTTCAGTTGTTGATCTGTCAATACAGATTTATATGGCCACACTCTCTCCTTCCTGGTTGGTAACAATTTGGAAGGCTTTCTGAATCTTGTTGTTGGCAGTAAATACAGTAGGTACTGCTGAAAGGGCTTGAAATGTTTCACCCATCCCTTCCCTCTCAGACCTGGACATGCTGCATGCTGTGGTCTTAAGCCCCGCTGCAAAATCGTTGGATGTTTGTACACTCTGTTGCATGTTGTTGTGTGTTGTTGGGAGTTGTTGCACAAAGTTTGAAACTGGTCAGACTTTTAGCTATTGCAAATGTTGGGAGTTGTTGGCCAACAGTGTTGTGTTGTGTCTGTTTGCACCAGGCTTTAAACTTGCTGCAATTCTTGATTTGTCATCTTTGCATTAGTTTTGAGTTTTTTAGATACAACAAACGATCCTGTCCTGATTGTTCTGATTCGAAGATTTTCTTTAAATAGCTCTGCAGGTCATGTTGATATTTAATAGGAATACTTCCAGTAAACATAGAGTTGATATAAATTAGTATTTATCCTTGATGCTGCCTTTTGGGGTAAAAAGGGGAGCAAAAAAATGGTAAATTCAAGAGATCATTGAATTTGAAAAAACAATCCATACCCTTACAAGCAGTGTAGTGCACTTCCATGGTAATAATAATTGCAATAGAATTCATGCCGTTTGTTCTAAAGTATTGACTTCATGGATGACGGGAAAAATATGATGTACATCTGTTCATATTGTGTGATAGTGGTTTCCATCTATAGATCACTTGACGTGCTTTTTTGTTTCCCCTAGCTACTGGCAATTTTCTGTTACCAGCGTACCTAATCACCAGCTGACTGTGTGGATAGATGGGCAATCAGTCGGCTTCCAAGATCAGTTTATCAGGTGTGAGCATGCAACATTTTCGTATGAGTTGAATTCATTTGATTTACTGGTTAATAAAAATTTTTCGCTTGCCAGAAGTAGTGTATAAGTTATTTGTTTTGGTTTTCAGGAAAAGCTCATTTCACTTATTGAAAATAAAGTTTCCTTACTTGTTTACCAATCAACCAGAGCAGGTACAGATACTGTCTTAAAAACCTTGCTAAAAGATTAATATGTTATTTACTCAATTTTGTTGTGTTAGCTGTCTGAGGTTTGATATGTTGCCTCCTTTATACTGGAACTTCGTTACATTCTCTGAACACCCCTTCAAAAAGGAAATGAGTGGGCCAGGAGACGTTTTTTCATAGAGCCTTTTCATATTACATTCCACACTTAACTCATGAATTTAAATTATAATAATCACGACTCAGTCATTAATCGACCATTCTTCCCTGAACCCTCCGGCAAAAACCCCAGAGCAAATGGGTTAAGGGCTGTGTACCCTGCTAAGCCATGATGTGGGTGTAAGGGTGGTGCAGTGGTGAGAGCACTCGCCTCCCACCAATGTGGCCCGGGTTCAAATCCCGGCGTCGACGCCATAGGTGGGTTGAGTTTGTTCTTGGTTCTCTCCCTTGCTCCGAGAGGTTTTTCTCCGGGTACTCCGGTTTTCCCCTCTCCTCAAAAACCAACACTTCCAAATTCCAATTCGATCTGGAACGCACAGACACGTTTAAACGAGTTCATATGAACTCTTAAGTGCTTCGTGGGTAAAAAAGCAATTTACAATTTTTACAATTTTACAATTTACAATGTGGTTGAGCATAAATATATTAATGGTTGGCATCAGTTAACCAAAAAAGAGATTGCAGATCAAGGATATTAAAATGTTGTGGAAGGAACGTGCAGGCCTAAATTATGCCAATGAGATTATCTTTTTAGTGTAAATAAAAGCTGTTATCGCAACACTTATTTTTCAGGTGGTGTTGAAAGGTACTTATCCAAAACAGAGAGTAATTTTTCAGGTATAAGAATTAAATTATTGATTTGATTTCCTTAAAATGGAATATTTTTTGACATAAAATACAATGCCTTTTGTAACAGGTAACCCTGTTAACAGCTGTCATTTTCAATGTTGTCTTCTTTCCTGGAATATAATACCAAGATGTCAGCAATCTTTGTTTGACTTAATGATTTTTAACAAACATTTTGAAGAGATAAACAATTTAAGCCAAGCCACTGACCTGGTTTGTCTACAAGTTTGACTGAATAATATGTACCCAACTTGGACCAAGGAGCAAGCATATGGCACAGTTAATTGGTTAGTGTATACGTGGCCTTCAGTGCAAGAGGTCCCCATTTAGATCCCTGGTGACATCACATCCTTGTTTCAACTTCTCTCCTTTCTGTATTGTGTAGCTTTAACTAACTTTTAAATACCCTTAACATGGAGCAGTGATGGAGAGAAGGGCTAAAATGAGTGCACTGCCGACCTTAAATTTTCAGCTGAATTACTGTCACAAGTTATTGACATAAAATATGTTTGCATTACCTAAATTTTTCATTACTTTTACTGTTGTGTTTCTGGTGCAAAATTGACTCATAAAATTGCCTTTCTCTAATAGGATCCTTGTGCTTCCCATGTTGCAGTTCTCATAAGGTAGCTATTAAGCTGCTTTTCATTGATGTATAGCATGGTTTTTAGTACATGGTTAATTAAATATATTGGTATGAGATAATATATTTATGCTAGTCGAGGGTACCTCACAACTTAAAACATAGCAAAGGATGATCCCAAATTTTAAGGGAAATGAAAGGCTTGTACTATATGTTGAAGCAATATAACAAAAGGTGAGTTCTGAAAAACGGTGTTATGTTGTTGATTTTGTTTCACCTTAAACTTATTAAAGTACAGTAAACATTTATAGCCTCTTTCAGAACTTCGATTATTAACAATATGATCTTGTACATACTTTTTGCCCAGTAAATTTCAATGTTCTTTTTAGCTCAATCTGTGTGTTAACTCAAGACAATTTTGCAAGTGCTCAAGAGCTGACAATGCCCTCAAACTTGCTTATGGTAGGCATTTGTAAAAGATCTGAATTGATTATATTTAGTTTACAGAAGGTATGTCAATCAGTATAATGTTTGAACTCCATATTGCTGAAATTACATGACATTAACTTAGAGATATCAGAGCTGACTTGTAGGTCTGGGGAATAGGATTCCCCACCCTCCCTCCCAGAGTTGAATGTGCAGGTGCTGGTACGTTTAAGGGTGCTTTCCATTGGGATGATCTGAATCAGGATAAGTGATCTAAGATCACCCAGATCATTTTACATGAAATAAGCCAATGAATCTTTTCCCAAGCTAGGGTGGATTCATCATGCCAGTTCCTTTAATGAACCATCTGATACAAGATCATCCCAATGGAACGCCCCCTAAAGGTGTTAGGATCAGGGTTCATGGGGTTCAAGTTGCAGAATCTTTGGTCACACCTACACACCTGTAAATGAAACACTCTGAAATATTTTCCTGGGCCCAGTTGTTCAAACATTGGATAGCACTATCCACTGGATAAATCACTATCCAGTGGATAAGTATTAGGGAAACCAATTATTGCGCTATGCATTGGAAAGAGAGTTATCCATGCAGTGGATGGTGTTATCCACCTTTTCAACAACTGGGGCCTGGCCCCATTTGTTGAAACGTTGGATAGCACTACTCAACAGATAAATCACCATCCAGTAGATAAGTATTAGGGAAACCCATTGCGCTATCCATCGGATAGAGATTTATCCAGTGGATAGTGTTATCCAACGTTTAAACAACTGAGTCCAGGCCCCAGTTGTTCAAACATTGGATAGCACTTCTCAACGGCTAAATCACCAACCAGTAGATAAGTATTAGGGAAACCAATTGCGCTATACATTGGATAGAGATTTATCTAGTGGATAGCGTTATCCACCTTTTGAACAACTGGGGCCTGGTTCTTAGAAGAATAAGCCTCAGCTACCCTAATAGAAAAACAATATAGTGACTAAAGTTCATATTACTAATTTACTCTTTTACTTCCCCAAGCTACTACAATCCTGCCTGATATCTTAAACTGTTAACAAAACATGTTTGCAACCTTTTCCTCCTTAGCAATCTGAAGCATTTGTGAAGTCTGTGGTATTTTCTGCATCAAACCTCGTTGTCCTCTTGGAATCAGGCAGGGTCTTTGTGTTTAATGGAACAACACAAACTTGGGGAAATCCATCTGGTGAGTTCTGTTAACTGGTGCTTGTAGGCTTATTAAGACTCTCCTAAGAAATAAAATTTGTAACGATTGCTGTTGATGAAACAATTGACTATCTTGGAGATTAAACTGACGATCACATTGTCATTGCGATAAACTTTGACAATACAAGTTGCACAATGAAGACAAAGAAATCTGCAAAAAGTGTGCTGCACGTTCAGTCTTTTCGTTTTCCTTATAAAAGCTCTTGTTTTTTATATTATTATTTTCTTGTTTCCATCGATCATCAATGTCATAGCAGCTCAAGCTCACTTATAGCATTATCTTAAAAAACAATTCTTGAAATGCGACAATTTGATTGAAAACGCGCAACAAAAATGACGTCCTCGGGTACCCACAGAGAGTCTCCTTATTGGAAGACAGTTTTACAAACAAGTTCTGAGTTTTGAGTGCATAGATGAAATCCTGTAGTGTGACCATTCAAATGAAATCTCATCAGCGGTATGGTTACTTTCGCTTGGTACTTTCAAATAGCTGTATAAACAGATTCTGAATTCTGAGTCTGTAAACAAAATCCTCTTAGTGTGACCATTGCTTGGTATCATCATTTTAGCTTTGGGTAAATGCATTTATATTGCCATGCAAGGTAATTACTTTTACTATTTCATCTCTATGCAGGTTTACCTCAGACGGGCCTCAATGGAGTGGCATCACAGAAAAAATGCTTGGAAGATTCAAAGAACGTGGTAACACAATTCTTGTTGTTTTTAAGTGTAGAAGTAACAAGCAAACTGATAATTAGTTTTCTCTTATTTTACAGATTATGACTGGTGTTGTTTTAGGGTGGACACGTGAGGTATTATCTCTTCCTCTTACTGCTTATCGTATTGTATATCTCGTCTTCAACCACATGTCAGGGACGATCTCTGCCAAGCTAAACTTCTGTTCGCCCAATAACTCAGTTAGAGACGCTTGCTATGCAGGATTAAAGCATCCCAGTTGCTTCTTTTTCACTTCTCTCTCTCTTTTCCCATTTATTTATCTTATTATTCTTACTTACAGAGTGCTGACTTTGTTATTTACATCTCAAACGACAGTGGATTATCATTCCAGTATCTTCCAATCCAAGGCCTGAGTGTCACTGTCACATCTGTATGTAACCAGTTTTAATCTTTCTGCATTTTTAACTTACGTTTCTTGCGAAAAATATTCATTTGGCAGTTCGCTCAGAAAAGCGTCAGATTCATCTTACTTATTTGGCGTTATTTTCCAAATTCGAATTGCAGTACATTAAACAGTTTTCACCATTTGATAAAAAACCAGCAACTGGTTTTTTCTAAGGATCTCTGCGAACAATATTGTTAACTTAAACTGGATTTCACACCACGCAGATTTCCATACCGGAAAAAAAAATCAGCAAATTGCTGGGAAGTGCAAAAGTTATGAAAGAAAATCGTTTTTATTTTTACTTTAGCCTTGTCTTTTATGTTGAGGCTAAATGTGAAACTGTTTGGACAAGTACCGTACATCAAGGGTGGATGGCAGCCTACATCAAGGATGTGGGAGAACATGAGCCTTTTACTTCTTTCTTTAGTTCATTACTTATAGAGTTCATAGTCTCTTAGAACATACTGTACAATTCCGAAAATAAGCCCCGGGGCTTATATTTTTCAAAGGCCCTTTTTGAGGGGCTTATTTTTGGAGGGGCCTATATTCGGAGGGGCTTATGTACGGAGGGAAATGTGGGTTATAAAATCGGTTGGGCTAGCTTGTAGTGGAAAGGAAAATTTACCATTTTTGCTTTGTTTTACCTTGCATTTGAGGGAAATTCCAAGTACGAGCCCCGGGGGCTCATTTTCGGAGGGGCGATTTAACGGAGGGTTTTTTGCGTTACGATTTTGGGGCGCTTATATTTGGAGGGGCTTATTTTCGGAATTTTACGGTAACTTGGTTATTTCTCCTCTCAATTAGGTAGCACATGTTGAAATACATTGCTTGTTTCCGATTGTAACCTTTCTTGTCAATGCAACAACCTACAGTAACCAACATAAGGTAAAGATAATCAGCACAGCCGCATTGTGGTTTGACCTCTGAATAGTACTGGGTTCTCCACCAGCTTTAGAAGTAGGAGGAGCAAAAAAGTAAGCAGGTTGCAATAGGTTAGATCTAAAGACGGGCGCCTTCTTGTAGGGGATGGGATACGCCTCTTTTCCATTGGGCCATTCCCTGGAAAATGTTAGTTTTAGGGGACCCTGAAACACTTCAAAAATGACAAGACAGCGATATTTGCTGGTCGCTGAAGCTTCCAGAGAGCCATACATTAGCATTTTCTTACTGTGTGAATATGTGTACCAGCAATAACAGATCATAAGAATTAAGGGAATGAACCTCCTTAGTTACGGTACTCTAGTAGTGAAAGGGTTAACATAAACATTGAAGGCAAAAAATAGCTTCTCAAGCCTGGAAAGGTGACAAGACTCTGAGAAAGAGGTCCTTTACGCTTCTCGAAACGTGTTTATACTTAAGGAGTAATTAATTTAATACTTGTTTCTTTTCTTTCTTGCAGATGTTGTTTGTTCAGTATTCTTTTTTAGATGATGCATGGGAGGAAAAGGGGTTTCAACTGTCTGGTTTTATTCATGGTATGTGAGCGACAAAATATTCAGTTCATATGGCTTGTTTTAATTGGGCAGCAGTAGAATCAATATGGAATTGAATTGAAGATCATCGCAGTGAAACACGCAAGTAATGCAGCTACGAAAGGAAAGCCTGAAAAAGCTGTTTAGGCTTGTCAGAATTCGAACCCTGAGCTCTGCGATACCGGTGCAGTGCTCTAACATAATTGCCATTGTCTTCGTAGCACACGGTGTTAATGCGTAACCTTCTGAGCAAAGGTTCGATACCTGCCATCGCCCATTTTTTCTACGAATTCAATACATTCTTTTATTCAGGCTTTTCTTCTCGCAACTGTATAAGTTGCGTATTTCACTGCGATGGTCCTCTTTTCATTTATTTCTTCTTTGGGTGGGTTTACGTAAATGAAATTCATATTTTCGTCATTTATATTTCAAAACCAATATTTTACGCAAGATCGGTTTATGTGATGGATGCTTCCAAGTTACTCTGTTAACTAATTCTTTTCTTTGTGAAAGGAATCATGGCATGATATAAGAGCTGTTCCTGGTTTTAAGCCCCATAACTACCCAAAAACGCAATGAAGGCAGCTCTTTTTAAATACAAAGTTTTTTAATCGACTTGCACTTCAGTGCTCCGCTGAACGATGGTAACAAGCCTATTCTCGGCAGTATCCTCCTCAGACCTTACTTTAAGTGACGTCAAAAACATCTCGACTTAATGGGCCCTTTGAAGCGAGAGATTCACGTGGCATAAATTCGCCCTGCTCGAGCGCAAGAGCCGCACGGGGACAAGACAAACAAAGGAAATAACCATTTTAAATGATGTAAGTCTTTTGTCTGTCTTGTTCCAGCGTGTCCCTTAGTAGTATAGAGCGAACGGAAAGAACCCGGGAAAGAATTGGAATCACATTAGTTTGAGGTGGAATACATTTTAAAATACAGATGACTAAGAAATCACATCATCTTATCTTAATGAGATTCCACTGCATTTTATTCATGAATTAAAGACAGTGGCTATGTCTGGAGCCCTGGTGGAATCTCATTAAAATAAGATAATGTGCTACGTCATAATGACGTCATCTATCTAAAACCTGTCAAACCGGTAAAATCACTTAAACATAGCATATCATCCTATTTTAATGAGATTCCACCACATGACGTCTCTGCTATGACGTCATTGGTGCTAATGTATTTCACTAGTTGCGTTAACACTGACTTCTGATTGGATAAAATTACGCCGGAGTCACGGCATACACGGGAGTTGCGTTACTTGCTGCAAAAAAGTGTGCCTTGGGCCGGTAAAACGCGCAACATGTCAGATTTTGTTGCAAAAAGTAAAACTATTCTCTACTTTCTGCAACAACTTGATTTGTTGCAAGACAGGTTGGAACGTGGGTGGTAAGACGCGTAACATCACTATTCAACTTGTTTTGCAGCAATGTTGCAAAACAAGTTGCAGGTGTTTGTTTCCCGTTTTACCGTATCTTGAGTCCAATCTTGTTTGTGCCTGCTTTTTCAACAGGGCCGCCTGTTTCTTTCACTTTTGCTCCACCGAGCAGTCAGTTTGTGGTTGTTTGGAGCCAGAAAACGATAGCATTTGGAAGACTGGACGAAACAGGTATATACGTAAGAAAAATAGTTCATAAATGGTAGGATTTGACAAAGCAACAAGGACGGCGACGGCTGGGAAAACGTCTCTTAACAGTTAATTCGCACTGTTTCTGAAACCTCATCGCGTTATTCCATCTCGTTCAATTTATCAAAATTTGGCAAATTCTTCTAGAGTTGAATTCTATGAGACTGTATTGAAGTTCAAGGAAATAAACAGAAAGTTGACGTCCTCCACAAAACTTGAATTTAGGCACTTAAACGTGCTGACGTCAAAGAGATGTACAAAAAAGCGTGATGCACGTGCACGTGCAGAGTTGTTGTTTTGCTAATCTAAACTTACTGCTTTTTTTGCCTTTCTCGGTGCCTTCGCTGTCGCTGTCGTCGTTGCTAAAGCCTGGTTTCCATATGATCGTCCGGATCATCCCGATCGCCCCAGTCGTTTCAAAATATTTCGAGACGATCCGGACGACTGGGGCGATTGGTAGTTTCCATATGATCGTCTCGATCGCCTCAAAGGCAAGAGACGTGGGGTCGTCAGCGATGTCTCTGGTTCAGACAATAGAATTTTTGCGCGTGTTTTGCAAGCAAGCCACATAAATGAATGATTTTTATTCGTAACGCGAACCTCGTACCTTGGTATCTGCTTTTTCTGTTGATTTTGCGGCATTGGGAAGCTAGAAGAGTTCCCCGAAGACATAGTATCTCTTCGAATACTTGATGTCACGGACTCTCTCTAATTTCAAAAAACCCCATACGCGTTGCAAACATTTGTGTATTATTTTTTCGGCTTCAGCGCCATCCGGGCCGAATTTATTCTCGATTACTGGAATAAAAGTGATGACTTCTGGGATAGCCATCGATCGTCCCGATCGTCTCAGTCGTCTGAGAGCGTTTCCATATGATCGCTACAAAATTTACATGATCGTCCCGATCGTCCGGATAGAACTCAACTCTATCCAAGCGATCGAGGTCGTCTCAGTCGTCCGGGTCGTTTGCGATCGTCTGGGTAGCGTTTCCATATGATCGTCCCGATCGTCTGAACATTTTTTGAGACGACTGGGACGATCGGGACGATCCGGACGATCATATGGAAACCAGGCTTAATAGGAACCTTAAGATCCGAGGACGGCGACGGCAGAGAAAACGTCGCTGAAAAAGTGAATTCGAGTTCCTTCAATCTTCATCGCGATTACTCCAATTCACTAGCTTTTTCAAATGTAGGCGAACCATCCTAAAGTTGAATTCCTAAGTACCATAGCCAAGTGTAGAAAGAGAGAGGAAATTTCGTCGTCGCTTGTGTACTTCCTCTGTACAACGTGAAATTAGGCATTTTCACGTCGTAGTCGTGCAGTGACGGCAAAGAAATGTACAAAGAAGCGTGATGCACGTGCAAAATTTGTTGTTTTGGTTATTAAACCTATTGCTTTTGTGGAGTTTCCGTTCCCGTCGCCGTCGTAAGGTTCCCTAATTAAAAAGCTCCCTATTAAAACTTTATTGAAGCACGCAAGAGAAAGAATTTTTTTATTATTTGCAGGCATCTTTTTCAAGGTGAAAAGCCACGGAAATCTCACCGATTTCACGCTTGATAACAATGAAACAATAAAGTCTGTAATACCAGGTGAGATAATTTTTTTGTGATTCCATAGGGATCAAAATAACGGCCGTTCAACGGCCAATGTCCTACCAGAATGGCGACTTGAGCGGCCAAAAACTCGCAGGTTATTATAGCCGGTCACGCATGCACACTCATTCTTTAACAACCAAGAGTGGTACGGTTGGTTAATGCGCTGCCTTCGGTGGCCGAGGTCCCGAGTTCGATCCTCGGTGATCTCGCATCCTTTTTTTAACTTCTGTGTAGCTTTGACTAGCTTTCGGGCCTGTTTACATGAAGGTCGGGGACCCCAAATTTTCATAATAGACTGGAGTCAGTTTAATAAAAATGTGCGAATCGAGTGGTTGCACTGTGGTTAATTTTGAAGCAACTGACTTCTCCCTGGCTTGTATGATCGCCCATTTATCACAATTTTTTTATTATTACTCTCAGGAGGAAATGGTGAGTTCGCTGTTCATCTGTCGAACAACAGGATATTTTATGGAAAAGCGTTCATTCAACATATGGTTGAGGTAAATCTGATAAAATTTATAACTATCAAACAGAAAATCCCGAGGCCCGATGCTGTTGATTGAGGCGAGCTAGAAAACTGGACCTTAGCGGTGATAACTGAACTCGTAGCCCTAAAGTTAAGATATTGTATAACATTAAGGTAGTCTTTCTCCTTTTCTCCTTCTTAGAATAACTGATTTTCAGCCTTTTCCCAGTATTTAATGTGAAAAAGTGTTCTTGCTTCTCTCTTCCTCTCTCAGGAGGCAGCGTAGCTGGGTGGTTAGAGCGCCGGACCGCAATTCGGAGGCCCCGAGTTCGTTAGCTGGATTTGTTCACGGGAGTCACGTGTTCAGATCCTCGGCCATCCTTGTAAATAGCCAGCTGGTTTACCTCCGGCTAGTATGGTTGGAATTCTTAACCCTGTTAAGTTCAATTTTAATTATTTGTTTCAGACATTTGCTCAGTCCCACAAGCGTTAGTGCTATAAATACTGCCGGAGATAAATAATGGAATTGTTATTATTATTATTATTATTCAATTGACGCAGGTATTTGCTGGAGAAGATCCCTCTTCAACGATGTCAGTTATGTTTGATGTTTTTGGCTCCTTACTGGTTATCACCAATAACAAGTACGTTTTCACTGCCCACTCTCCAAACGTACAATGTGTGCTTTGACCATGAACACCATTCGAGAAAGCTTTGATTTAGAAGTCGTGTGCAAGGAGTGAAACTGAATTTTCGAGGCTTTAAGAACAGAAGAATCTGCCAGAAATCAGACTGTATGCCTAACATCAGCATCCAAGAGAAATGTTATCATAGAGGAAAGATAGGACTGGATGGAATTTGGATTGTATCAAGATAAGGACCCCTCCCCCCCCCTCCCCCGATAATGGGAATCTGGTTATACGATCGAGATTATTGGTCGGGATCTTCACATACTCACAGTTCCACAGCGAGGCTATATGAACTCGAAGGTCGACCGTGAATCCCACCGCGGGAGAGATGAATTACAGTAAAATAAATCTCATGATAACATTGCTCTGTTTTTCTTTATCATTTCAGTGGAACAGTTCACACAAGAAAGCTACCTTTGGGGAATGAAATCTTGAATGCTCTCTACCCACATACAACATGTCCGGTTAGGAGTCGTCTGCGTAATTTTTTGTATAATAAGCTATTTCCGAGTTCTAGAAACTCTCACTTTCAAGACGAGGTTAAATAAAAAACCTTTTCTTTTGAAAATGAGTTTTATTTTTTTGAGAAAAAAAATCCTATTCTTATCAATAACTTCGAATTCAGCCTTGCTTTGAAACAGAGGCTTCGAGCAACTCGAAAATGGCCAATAGTTGCAGTCACGGCTGTATGCAAATGAAAATTGGTTGTGGTGTGCGGTCTTATCAGATAGTTAACCAGGAGTGTTGATTTACGACTTTTTTAATTGTAGCTTATTAAGCCATATGGGTACTAATAGGCGAATCTTTGCTGATGTCATTGTTTACGTTTTTCCTTATTGGCATACGACTTAACTCGTAGAAGTTGTGGCCATATATACTGACGAAATTCAATAATTAAGAGCTGATAAACTTGAGCAATTCGAACAATTTTTAGCAAGCAATATTGAAGGTAATATCAGCCATCAAAAACTGCGAAATTACTGGGTGGCAAAAAAGTAAATGAGCCATACTTTCATCGTAAAATTTCGAGTTTTATTAGCTTCATCAGATAAAGATGAGCATTTGTTAATGAGGCAAAAAATGTGGTCAAAGATTCGCCTGAGCTAACCGACGTTAGTGCGGACGCTTCTAATGTTGATTATTTTACTGGCACTAAGAAGACATTCTTATTTTTTGTATTACCATTACTGATGTATGACTTACATTTAAGTATCATTCAGCTGCTATGCAGACGATCGTAACAGTACCTTCAACTTCCGCTTATAACTCTTAGGCTTGGACATCTTCGTAGGGGCTTTTAGGAGGGTTTATTAACGGAGGGGCTTATATCCGAAATAGAACCGACGCCGAATATGACTTTTTATTAGGGTTTCCCAATGGATTACAACTTCATTTATCTGTCTCATAATTTTCTTGCAGTTTCTAAAGTTTACGACCAGCGCCAGACCGGAATTGCACTTCATTGACAAAGGAAATGAACTGAAGGTTTGCTCTTAAGTCTACATGCCATGCGATAATAAAACCTAGCAACATGTGAATTTTCAACGCCTACTTAGTGCAAGAGAGTTTTTGGGAGTAATTCATGGACGAAGTGGAATACATATTGATAAACGGATTCCTTTATATAGTGGGGTGGGGAAAAGATTAGCGATACATAATACTGATATGTGTTGTATTTCGAATGTGGCCGCTTAAGGCCGTATTCTGATTGAAACATGCTTTTACAGCAAACTTTATGCAACACTGGCCAATTTGTATTTTTTAATAATTCCCTTTCCCGTAGTATAATTTCGTTGTGTTTTCTTTCAACCAAACAAAGATAATTAGTAAAAAACATTGGTGACGTCTTTCTTTTATTTTACCATTGTCCTGAGGAAAAAAAATGAACGGTCTCTCTCAGCTAGACAGCCTTAATTTGCTTTCAGTTGCCTTGTCTGACTCTGTTATCGTTGGTTCTGTTTTCAGGTATGGGCCCTTCTGATTCACCCAAGGGTCGCACCTTATGACATCAGAGTAAGTCAGTGTTTCGACATAACGGACTTTTATCAGTCCCTAATCCCCCCTTTTTAATCGCGTCATTACGCCGTTGATATCTAAATCGAAGAAGTCAATGTCAAATCCTGTTAGCTGGCAACTGGGCGTAGCGTCCCCGTACAAAACAGTGCTGATTTCCCCCCTTCACACCCGGGGTTTCAAAACGCCGTTTTCTTGATTAACACTACTTTATGTTGTTGCAGCTTGAAATTTCAAGTAGCGATGTTCTAAGAATCGAAACTGAAGACATCATAGAACATTATCCTGGCATTGTTACACTTAACAAGGTATTTTTACTGATGGATAAACTTTTTCAACCCCTCTCAAACATTTTCCTACACATTTATAGAGTTCTTCAGTCTTGTAGCTCCTCCTTTTTCCTCGCGTCTTGCAGCTTCATCACCAGCCTACACTGAGCCTAGCTTGCCTGAACGACGTTCATAAATGGAAGAGGAAGGGAGAATTCGGGTGCGCGAAAACGCAAAGGACGTGCGCTAACGCACGCGAGCCTGAATTCCTCCTTCGGGCACCTGCCAAGCGGGCTAGCACTCACATCTCTCATCTTGTGGTTACACGTACCCCTTCAGTCGGACTTTGAAGAACAATAAGTCCCAGTTCAGACTTCGAACTTTTCATGTACCGAACTTAAAGGTAGCCTGCGTTGCAGCCAGCCCACGCACTTGTAAATATAGTCTATACAGAAGGTTTAGAGCGTCTGCGACGCAGGCAGCTATTTAGGTCGTCTCAAATGACGCGAGGTCGACGGTTTATTCAGACGTCGAAGTTAATTAGTCGGACTCAATTCATTTTCACGATGTTCAATGGTCCACATTTCTTAACAGTCAAAGTACATTATAGGTAATTTATGCTTTAGGTTCGGCACATGAAAAGTTCGACGTTTGACACGAAATCTCTCCAAAGTCGAAATTCCCGTGAGAGTCGACCCAAATTAGATATGTCGGACGTAATTGATTCAAAGGTCAATCTTTTCATGAAGTTAATTGAAGGGAAAAGGTTAGGTCTATGAAAAGTTCGACGTTTTAACTGGGTTTAAGAGACTGCTTGCAGTCTGAAACTGTTAATTATGACCTTTGTTAATCAAAGTTGTTTACGTTTAAATTTAGACCTACACCTTTATCTATGACTTCAGAAATGGAAGCTCAAATCCAGGAAGGTAAGCAGCAAAATTAAGAGCGCATGTTAAAAGAAAAGCACTCTTTCAATCAGAAGGAGGAGGCAGCGTGGACGATCGGCTCGGGTTAAGATCCCGCTCTATCTAGCTGAAATGAAAACGGTTGTCCTAAATACAGCACCTCGGTACCGTGGTTTGCCTCCGGCCAGTTGGGATTCTTATAGTTGTGTTGTTTTAATTAACAGTTTTTGTTTGGGTCCATAGTTGAAAGTCATAATGTCAGCTTCTTGGTCACCAGCATAACTGTATCACAAGCTAATTTTTTCACACTTCTTGGGGAATATTAATTGCTAACACTAGTAATAATTGCAAATCCGACAGGGAGAAGTGATAAGGCAAGTGGGGAGGAGGGGAGGGGAGGTGAGAAGGTAAATGGGTGAAAGAGGTGGCAAGTGTAATATTTGCTATTGTACGTTTTGAGTGTTTCTGTCAGTAAATCCATCTCAAAAATTCCGATCAAGCTTGTCATTTCAATTTACAGTGCATACAAGTCTACTGTAGTGTCTGTGACGATGTTTCCGAGCGTTAGAGAACTGACTTGTGAAAATGATTTACAGGTAATAAGAGCCAATTTCCTTTTAACTCACCCTAATCAGGAATTTTTTTCCTTCACCTTGTGCCTTGCTATCGTTGTTATTATTAATACTGCGGCTAAGAAGAAGAAGACTGAGTGTACTTTTTGTGGCCATACTCAGTTAAGAAAAAAAAACCCGACCAAAGTAGTCACCTTTCTAAAGGGCAGGAGCATATCTCTCCTTTGAATTTTTCTGTGAAAGAGACAATCAGGTGGTGTGCGAGAACTAGTGGCTAATCTTAAAGGAGGTTAAATATCACAGAAAATGTTCACTATCACTGTGGCCGATAAGGTAGTCATTGCCTTTGTCTACTGTCTAACCAGGTGCTGCACATTAATGTTGGCTGTCCACCATCCAAGACCATTGTCATAAGGAACTGCACAGTACCCTCTGGTGAAGGACCAGTATCTTATCTGTCTCAGGTAAATCCTGTCATACCACTCAATTATGCGTAATAAAACTTTGTTAAAGTCTCAAAGCTTCTAGCTTGACACAAGTGCTCGGCTAATCGAGGATACTATGCTCTGTACTTGTCCACCTGATTAGTAAATTAGATTCCCTCCCTTCCCATTATCCTTATCACCTATTAGTATAATAACATTGATGATTATCGAAAATAGAGCGCTATGATCGGCTAGGAGCTTGGCTTCATCCCGCTACAATCACCGCGCGGTGATTATAACATTGAAGGCTAGCAGTATTTGAAATGGCAGCCAGATTTGTTGATGTTTCGGAGTCGGAAATTGATCAATAATTTTATTTTCTTGAAGAATCATCAATGTTATTATACGAAAACAATTAGTCGCCTCAGGCGACGTGAATATCGGCGAATAGTCACGTCGCCTTCGGCGACTAATCGTTAAATAATAAACAGTCAACTCCCGATAACTCGAACCTTCTAGGGAAATCGAAAAAAGTTCAAGTTATCGGGAGTTCAAAGCTGATAACCGAAAATAAGGAAATAAACAAATGGGTGGGAAGGAATGCAAGTATCATGCACACTTCACTTCAAGGACAGCGAGGGATAAATTGATACTTTGAAAAAGGAATTGAAGCAACAAAGCTTGAAGAATATTCATGATCAGGGCTGGACATTATATTGACCTGTATTTGAAGTGGACTGACAAAGAAGTACAGACAAAGAATACACGGTTATGTAAAATTTCAAATTTCAACACTTACCGCAGAACATTTCTAATTATCGAGGGTAAAATTATATAGAAACGATCTGAAGGAAAACAAAAATTACTGCAAGTTAACGGGAGGTTCAAGTTATCGAGGTAAAATGACAGTAAATGTATGAAAGAAATCCAGGGGAAATTTATTTTGGTTCGAGTTAGCGAGGGTATGAGTTATCGGGAGTCAACTGTAAGTAACTTTAAAGAAGCAAAGCTCAAAGTAAGAGAATGAGATTTTTCCCATAAGTCTCGTTGCTGATATCCAAATCCATATTTCAATGAGGAGTACTGTAGCTGACCTAATCCCTGTGTAAATCACTGCGAGGCCCTAAAACATTGTTCCTAGCCTATTCTAGTCTAAGCTATGTTTTCCCACGTGTCTTTCCATATGTATGGTCTTCCCTTCTACTTTACGTGTTACCTTCCGGTTTTCATGCTTGGTACTCCTTTTTTCAAACGTCGGCGAAGGTTTTCTTTGAAATCCTTACTGCGAAATGTTAGAAAAACGAAGCAATATGTTCCAGCTGTAGCTATCGTTGCACCATCAAAGATGCTCTTGCGGTGTACGATAAAAATCTCTGGCACGCAAGCATGTAGAAGTTCGCGATAATCCGGCAGTCTATAGGGGCTAAAGTTAGGTGTTACTGGAAAACTTGTAGAAAATTAGCGTGATTCAGTGTTGTTCTGTTACACATTGTTCTTCAGGTGCAAGGTTCAAGCGAGCCGCTTGCGTGTCATTTGACTGCAGTCGTGTCAGAGAGTTTCAAGTTGGTACTGGACATGTAAGTGTTTGTAGTGGTCTGTAGGATAATTAAAGTGTGCCATAAGTCGATTCACGCTGCGGTTTGAAGCAGATTGTAGCTACGCATATGCATTATTGATCAACTTTTTTCTCCCAAGATGGCTGGATATTGGCCAAGTCAGTTTTTTGCGTCAATTTTTATGGACCAAGATCAACAAAACGGAAACTGAATCCAGACCGGCCAGGATTCGCTTGATCTTTCGTGCTCGCAAAGCTAGCCACATAATGACACGTGTTAATGCTTCTTAAGGTATCGCTCTTCCTTCTGTATTTTTAAAAGCGTTTATTTTAAGGTCAGTGCAAGGAAAAATTGAACACGAGAAGAGAAGTTTTGGCGGTTTATGTTAGAATAAGAGTCCCAAATACAAAATTATATTGGTGTCATTCGCGGTTAAAGAGAGTGATTAGCGGACTAGACCCTCTTTTAGATTCTTTTACCTGTACACTGTATTTGTTTTTCCTTCGTCGTCACCGAAAGGCCACCAGAAATAGCCGCTGTGTTTTGGTTTTATGAAAAATAGGTAAAAGCCCCCAGGGGAGTACAACAAAATACAGTGATTAAGCGGGCACCCTCGGGGAATGCTGTAGTGTCTGCTTTAATAATACAGGGTGTCGGCCTAATACAGGTTTCGATAGATAACGTCATATGAGGTGTCAAATGCCATTCAAATGAACAGTGTAGATGTTAAGAGTACTCCCAGAGACTTTGAAGATATACGTTTGCATTAATTTCTTTATCAAAGTGGTCCAATCGATCATAAACATAGATTGCAACTCAAATTTGAAGAAATCAGATAAGTGAAACAAGCTCTATACAAACACAGCGAAATAGAAAACAATACTGTACAGTGAAACCAATCAAATAAGTTCGTCAAGTCACGTTTTTTAATGTAAAAGTCGAAAAAGCTGTGGGTGGAAATTCGAGGCAATCTTTCGCACTTCCGATGTCTGGCATGTTGGGTGGTGGAATTTGATTACAAGTGTCCGTTTAATACAGGTAGGTAGCAATAGAAATGACTATTTCAGGTACTTTTCAGGTGTCCGCGTCCGCTTAATAAGGGTTTCATTTAAAGTAAATAAGGGAAATAAATTTTGGGCCTTCGGCTACTGTCCGCTTAATAGAGGGTGTCCGCTTAATACAGCTTTCACTGTCAACGCATATTCAGGGCAATGAAGATTTCGATAGCACCGAATTGCTTTCAACACTGGCTCAGCTTTCTGAAACTGATCATCCGATCCTTCATCTGTCATCCATATGAAATTTTAAAAACAAACTGCATTTAATTGTTCCCCATTTTATTCGTGAAATAAGGCAATCGTTACATCGTAAATTAACCTTCATGTTACTGGCACTTAATGTCCCGTTATGGATTTTCTTTCTTCCGAGCTGAGAAAGCTTAAGCAACTAAACAACTAAAATTTTTATGCTCCGGGGAAAGTTCCGGGTTCTTTACTACTGAACCAAGATGTAGCCCATGGCCTTGATGTGCTTGTCTCCGTTGTCTGGGGAATATGTAGCCTCATTTCCACACGTGTTTGTGTCGTCATGAAGTCCTCCTGTACCAAATCCGATTCTGGAATCACAATATACACAACTGTTCGGCAAACTACTCGTGATACCAATTCTTGCTTTGGAGTGTGGTCTATGGCCGCAGATTGCGTTGAACCCTTCCTTGTTACAGTTGGTATTTAAGGAGGCCTGTGGACCAATCAGCTTCTTCCAGGTGTTACGACCGAGTGAGGTTGCGCGGTATTGGCCGTCAGCGATCAGAGAGTACAACGAACTGGCGTACTTGTTGATAGTAACGAACCGTAATTGGTGGCCGATCTTCATACCCAGGCAGATCTTGGAGAAGGCTGTGTTCCAGTAGGTTGGCAACTTGGTCTCGTGTGAATCAAACCCAGTCCTTCCCCAGGCAAAGTTGTGAGGTTTTTTGTCGCTCCAAAAGTGAGAATCGTAGTGAAAAGTTTTCTGAAAACGGAAATCAGAAAATTAATATCCATATCACAAACATAGGGTGACGCGTAAGACATGTACCTTTGTGCCATCAATCTTCATGGCCAGCGTCCATCCTCCATCTCCGCATCCAAAGTCTCCCATGTGACAGTAAACAGGAATCGCTTGTGAACCAAACTTCAGTGTATACACTCGACTTGCCGTAAACCTGTTGGAGAAGAAATCATTTGATAGCCTAAAATAGGTGTTCTTACTCTTTGCGGATCAACGTCAGGCAAAGCAATCCTTTTATTCAAATGGAACGTGTCTCTAAAAGTTGTGGTCTATTTCAAATTCTGTCAGATATTGAAAACGTAGTATCAAACACAATGCGTTCAAGTGCATCGATGCGTTGGGAATTGTTTATAGAACTCCAGAATTATGGCAAATTTGCGAACGAAAATAGTTTGGATTAACGTCTAGTCTGCGACTCGAATTCTTACTTTTTGTGTGCACAGTTCGATTTTTCTTACTAGAAATCTTGATGCAAATTGTTTAATGATTTGGACTATTTAATCTTTTTGTCATCATGTTCTGCCATCTATCTGTAATGTGTGCGTCGCCGTTTTTCTTTTTTTAGGATGTTTCGATTTTTTCCACTAAACGCTCGAATGGCTGGTAAACCTGGGATGAAAACATGAATCACTCAAATTTTAAAATACAGCAAAATAAGCACTGACTGAAATGAACTTACTTGTGTACATCGTACAGTTCCTTGCAAGAAGTGGACATGACTGCAAAAAAAACCCTTGTTAGATTAAAAGGCAAAATTCACCGATATGTCAAACTTTCTAAAAGTTACTATGAAGGACACTGTACCTGACAATAAAGTTTTGTTAGACTGTGCAATGATTATCTCCAGCTTCGACTCCACTCTCTTGAAGGCGTCCTGGCACGTCGCAGTAAGCTTTTCCAGCTTTGTTTCCAAGTTCTGTTTGAGCAGTTTTTCCAGCTTTGTTTCCAGCTTGTTAGCGATGAGTTTTTCCAGCTTCTTTTCCATCTTCTTGAGGGCGTTGTCGCAGACTTCGGTCACATTCGGCGAGGGCTGTGTGCAGTCTGTTGGAAGAGGTGTTTGGTTATTGATTAAGTTTGACGGTTTGGCGCCATTCGCTGCGTATGATATTATAACAGCAAGTGCGAGGAAAACCAGCCAGCGCATGTTGAACCCGTCTTCAATGAATACTTTGACTCAAGTGTCTTTGAGGATTCGATGGTACTGAATTATTGGTAACCAACTTTTTTTTTCATTTCCACTCATATCAGCTCTGAAGTTATTGTTAGTGAAACGAGAAAATTATCTTGCTGGAGCTTCGTGACTAATTTACTAATTATTCGTAAACTCGTCCGATTTCTGTGTACACATTTCTAGGTCACAGCACTTAGCAAATGTAAATTTACCGACGTTTGGCAGATTGCGTCAGTTTTTCAAAGGTTTGGAAGTGCTATTGCCCCAAGAAAATCACTATCCAGTTGATAAGTATTAGGGAATCCAATTGCGCTATCCAGTGGGTAGAGATTTATCCAGTGGATAGTGTTATCCACCTTTTGAACAACTGAGGCCTGCTCGATAACAGTTGTTCACGAGTGCGAAGTGAATTTAGGTAAATATTTGGTCGAATTTGACGTAAAATATTCATTATAAACGATCACTCAGTTGAAAGTAACTGTCGTTTCAGTTAGGCTTTGATTACTTTGCTTTAAGAACTTCAGTTATTGCTGCCGGGTATCAGCCGGCAAACGGCTTGGAAACTAAAATTTCGAGGACGTTTTTGGACTTTTTACATTTAGGGCATGAATTTTTCGTCATTTCAGGTCGTGGAACCTAAAAATGAGCCTAGCTAGGTGTAAAAAGGGGCAATACGGAGGCAATACGTCCTAGCCGGCATGATCACATGCTGTTTACGGAAAATTCCCTCATCCATGTCAGGAAATTCTGTATTTTAAAGCCTCCCCTAGGGCATGACTCAGCAATTGAGGACATTTCTGCTACGTTTTCAATGTTGGTTAGCATGCAAGGATTTTTCCCATGCCTATCGTCAATGATTTGCTCACTGGTAATAGAGGGGGTGGCCCCAGAGTGGGTTTGCATTGAAATTGGCATGCAACAGAATTTCGCATGCCCTGTAAGCATAATTTGAGGTTCTGTGACCTTCTCACCCAGGCCGCGAGAAGCCTAGGTTCTAGTAATAAGTAATTCATACCCAGCAAAATCTCCGGCATGCCGGGCATGCCAAATTTTCTGACATGCCCGGCATGCTAAATTCTCTGGAATGCCGGGCGTGCCATAATCTGGGTCATGCCGGGCATGCCAAAATCGGTCTCTGGCATGCTCTCGACGCAAAGGTTATAATTCCTTGAATCTACAGATATTTTAAGCCTGGCTAAAAAAAAAAAAAACTAAACAGATCACAATTCTTATCTTTTGATGTACGGTTACACGATGACGTCAATGCTATTCCTTTCATTTTCATAGATTTGGTTGTCCCAGCGAAGTTTAAATAACAAAAGCTCTGATTTTCACAAGAAAGTAAAACCCTGAGGGATTCTGCCGTAGAAATAAAACAGCGTCATCGTGGAGATGACCTGTTGGGGGATTGTGAAAACTCCTCACCCCTTTTAATGAGTCTTTAATAGGATTCCCATTTCATATTGCGAATAAAATGGAATTGACTGAAATCTGTAAAAAGAGAGACAGAGACTATTTTCATTGTATAATAAAATGCATCTATGTTCCATGAAAGCTTTTAAAAATACAAGGTTATAGAATATCTTTCAAAGTTCATTACAAACTGAGCTAAGCCCCAAAATCACTGTTCATTATTCAGTAAATTATGATGTTTGACAATGCAGTGTGCTTGAATATAACGTTGCAATTACAAATCTCTCTAACGCATTTTTCCCTACGTTAGAAAAGCTGTTTTTGTCTTGTTTCACATTTTGATAAGGAGTCTGAGTTCCTCTTTCTTGTTTTGTAGGCTTGCCAGGGATTAATGTTTTTGTGTCATTACCAGTGTCTGTGTTCTTTGTTTTTAACTCAAAGTAAGTCAGTAATAACTGACAATATCAAAGAATTGCTCTCTAGAAAAGTAATTATCTCCTCGTCATGTCTGGAAGTTACCTGTAACAAAAAAGAAATGGAATGTTAACACATGAAAGGGCAAAATAAAAAAAAAGAAATAGAACATGTAGAGCTCAGCTTCTCTTAAGATATTTTCATACTGGCTTGTTGAGTCTGTTAAAGGTCGCAACTAATTGTCTGAGGCTAATTTCACAAGAGTGTGCAATTGAGCTAAATGCATGGTAAATAAAGTGAAAGAAACGTGGTTTCACATTTGCCAATTTACATTGCGTTGTTCATGATGTTTACACGCTCTTCTACTGCGAAATAAACCTTTGCATTTGGATTTGCAAGTCAAGATTATACCGAGTTTGACTGACACTTAATTGAACAATAGTTTCATTTTTAAGTAGGTAAGGTGTAGACCCATATAAAGCCGGAATATGTAAAGGAAACTCAGCGAAAACTTTTTCGCATCTTTTTGTGGCGATATTCTCTCGCAGCCCGTCAACTGATTAGGGGTTGCGAAGAAAAAATAAATTAAGACCAAAGGTTAAAGCCTGACCGGTTACATCATTTCGTATGTTACCTAGAGTTCTAATAAATAGGTCATAAAATAGGATTTAACGAGAGCAAATATGTTTCTCAATCGGTGGATAAAAAAGTGAAGCTATCAAATGAGAAGTATATAGAGTATCAAAATTATTAAATTAAAAGCTCATATAATTAGGAAAATTCCTTTACGAAAACAATGCCAGTGACATTAAATTGATCAGATAAAATTCTCAGAAAATATGTCGAATAAAAGCCTCAATGTTTGCTTTTGTTTTTGCGTTAAGGTAAATTTTTCGGCCCACAAAGCAAAGTTGAAAAAGCGACTAAATCTTAGTTTTTTACATTGAACATGTTTATTAGCTTAGTTTTCGTCCGTTTTAAAAGCTTTATGACCCAATCATAATTTTCGGGTTAAAATAGTACAAAATCATTTCAAAAACCATGTTCATTTAAAGTAGAGCCGGCAAACGTGAACATTTTGTAATTCAAAAGTCGGACCCGCAGCCAGGTTGTTTAAGCTTAGAATTATTTGCATTTTAGCGTCCTATAAATTTACCAGAATCGCCTCTTAGAGGCTTACTGTAGCAAAGCTTTTTGTAGTACACTCGTAGACAAGCAATGTAAGCCTTAAGACTTTGCTTGGATGAGATGTCCAAAAGAAAAATTAGTTTTGTGGACCTAAACACACATTCACAGACTGCTTATATTGAGTTGTTTACAACTTTGCATTGACACCTGCAGCATGTTCATTTTTTTAAAGCGAAATCCAAATCTGATCTTGGCATTTGATTTACGGATATTTTATTTTATCTCCAAAAGTGATTGTAATATCCGTTTGATTGTCTTTCAAACAACAGTCAAACTATGCAGCAAAAATAAGTAACTTCAGCAGTACAGTGAAAAAATATGACCGTAGGTGCCAAAAATAATTATACTCGAGCTATAAAATTAGATCTGACTTTTTTTAGCTTTGGTCTCTATATTTTTGAAGTTTTCTCTAGTCTTCTTAGCAGCAGAAGAAGATTACAAGACATACAAACAGAAACAATCCGAAGTGAACGAGTTGACAACCACTTATGCCGAAGTTCTTAGCCACGCTCAACAGCAAGATAAACTGAATGCCAAAAGGATAATTCACGGGATTTGTTCGATATTCAGGCTTTTTCTTTACCAAATTAATACTAAATTTGTACTTACAGTCTCTCGCAGAATCCATTTCTTGTCCAGCATTCACCAACATCTAAACCATGCACCGCAAAAAAAAAAAGACAAACAAGTGCGAAGAGACATGACGACATCGTGACGCCACAACTGCCACGCTACAACAAACTAGATTCATCGTCATCCGAAAACACTTCTGCGGAAATTCGGCCGATTTCGTGCGTGCTCGGGGTATCTTCGGATGACGCAGATGACGTTGCTCGAAGGACTATCGTCAGCAAGGAGTAAAACAGTTTGTGAGATTCGCATAGCCGACAAGAAGCGCACTGAAAAACTAAGCAAAATCTCTCTGAGAAGGCAGTCCAAATTCACCAAATCAGAACGTCTTTGCAGTATTAACGTCGTACTCTCGTACTGACTTGAACGACCTGGTAAGGTTAATTTTCACCAGTCTTTTAATGCTGTTGACCGGGAAACATTCCGACGCGATAAAACTTAAGCATGAATAAGTTTATACTGAGAAGATTTGTTATCTTATTGTTTAAGACGCTTTTCCGCGATCAAATTTAAATGAGTATCGGTTTGAAATAAAAGGATTAATCTTTGATTGCAAGTTAAGAATTCTATTTTATGTATGAATAATGTTGTTTTGTTGTGCTTTTTATTTATAAATCCAGGCTTCTGTCTTCAGTTTTGCCAGTCGATCCCGTGACACACATTGTGACAAACATGACTTTTTTTGTTATAATCTGCATTTATTGCCAGGCATGAAACCTGTAACTTCAAGCTCCCTGAGATATATTTGGCAATTATATGTGATTCTCAGGATATGATGCTGAAGCGAACATCAAAATCAGTCTCGCTGGGCATGCCAATTTCTTGCCTAGCATGCCGGGCATGCCAAACCAACTGGCTTCACCATCGGCATGCCCGGCATGCCAAACCAGAGGAGCTAAAACTGAGAATGAATTATTAACCCGGCGAGAGATCTGGGACCTAAGTTTAGCTGGGTCAATTTTGGGCTGCGAGGGCATGAACCCATTTTTTCCATGCCTATGAGATGTTATTTCTAAGTACCAATGTTCCCTTGAATTTTGTCATGCCTAAATAAATAAAATTTTCCCTCTCTCATTAATCCTCAGACTGGACGCGATTTTTACACTCGGTAGGCATGTTCAACTGAAAATCATGCCCATACCCTTATTCAAAACAAAATGCTATCAAATTTTAGTTTCCAAGCCGTTCGGCAGCAGACCATAATCTTGAGCGATTTGAGATTTTTGGTAGCGCTGTGCAGTCAGCGGTTAAAGCAAGTGCTTAGCTGCCGCGCCTCTTTGTCTGTGTGCAGAAAGCGTAGTCCATCGGATGTTTACTGTCTTTTTAAACGACCTAAACGGTAAGAACAGTTCAAGAAGTATTGTACGGAACATTTTTTCGGTTTATCTTTTTCTTCTAGATTAGTTATAGCGCCTTCTTTTGTCACACAGATTGTTATCTCGGGAATCACGATTGTAAGTTTCATAAGTGAACGCACTGAACGGCATGTATATGTGCTGTACGTCTACCTGACCTGTGAATATACAAGTTTTGGCCTTTACGTTATTTTTTCGCAACTCTTCTCGTCGTGTATGACGGGAGGCCAGCCACACAATCGATTGTTCGATGAAGAAACAGCCTATCAGCACTGCTGTTGTTTTAGAATTTATTGAATTATTAAAATGAATTAGAAAATCATATTGAATCCTTAGCGAGTTATCTGAATGTAAGCATATTTGGCATTGTGATCGGTTCATTTTTATATTTCGCTCTGAGTGTTTCATAATTCCAACAAGTCTAAGTTATTGACTTAAATTAAAAATTCATTTGTTCAACTGTTTTACTTGCTGTCTTTGTCCTATTCGCATCGCAACTAATGGCAGCATTTCGCTTCTCAATTAGAACTTCTAGTAATACTAAACTTATCGCGGTATAAGGTTTTCGGTTAGACTTCCAACGGAGTTCCTTTATTTTGTAGAAACTAACACGCGAAAAGGGAAAGATCGCCACGAGAGTGGGAAAAGCAGAGGGACTCACACCCAGCTTCTCCGCGCGCGTCATGCTACTCGCACGTGGAAGTTTTCAACATTCACGCGTGTTTCCCTCGCTCAACAACCACTCTCCTAGAGAAAAACTGAAAACTACTTGAAGCTTGCATTCGGATGTTTTTAACATCTTTGCCACTTGAGAAACAGTAGTGAATATAAGAAAAGGTGATATATTTAAACTACTGAGGAAAGAATTCCAGAATAATTGATACCATTGTCACTACTCTAACACTTCCTTGTTGACAAAAATAAAACTGAAGAGACTGAAGAGATCAGGGGTGCTTACCATTTATACAAACCACCCGGGTGGAAATCCTGTGCATAAACATAAAACTATAAAATTTGACGTGGTGGGAGAACACCCCGCTACAGAGTATATCAAAATCAGCTGAACAGACTGAAACAAGTAGAAAAATTGCATCGCCGCAAATCACTGCCCACATTTTCTGAAGCTTCCCAAACGGAAATGACGCGAACCATTTGATTTTCCAACCGGAATATCCGGTTTTTCCATGTAAATGTTAAGTACGCCAGGAACATTATGAAAACGTCGTCTCGCTATAGGTATTCTAATTCTGCTAAATTCCAGAGTTGAATTCACTTCATAGACTGAGAAGTAATTATAAATCCGTTTCCCTTTGGTCGGCATTTTCAGAATTAGGCTCAAATTTACTTTATACTGCAGTGAAACCCTTTAACGTGATGCTTGCTGAGTATGTGAGTAGGCTCTTTTATGTTGTGCAAGATCGCGAAAAATTATGGCAGCCGCCAGCGCGAGCTGGCGATGCCGGCAAGAAGAATGGAGCGAGTAAGAGCTGTGTAACCTCTAACGCAAGCTCACTTTGTCCTCGCCCCATTCTTCTCGCCGGCTCGCCCTGGCGGCTTCACTGCCAAAACATTTACCGAACTCGCACAAATGAGCCTGCTCGTAGGTTATAGTCAATGGAAAATGAAAATGACATTACACATCAGAATTACCACATTGCCATACGTTCAAAGTTCGTATTTGTTTTTCTAGCTTTTGGCCTGTTGTCAACGGGTTTTTAACCAAATAAGCAAGAAGAAATTTTGAATTCCTTTTTTGGTTTTTGTACTGCCAATTGGAAAATTAAAATGAACTCGCACTGTGCATATCAGTTGAACCACATTTCCTTATGTAAACAGGGTGTCAAGTTCTTTTTCTTCCTGTTTTTTGGCCTTATTCCTATTTTGCCTGGCCTGCGAATACAGCCGTCTCTTCTCGCCCCTCGCCGCTATTAGGGTGTTTCGCGGCGAGGAGCTAGAAGAGACGGCTATATTCGCGGGCTATATTTCGTCCAATTCTTACTGTTTATAGTAGAATTCTGGACCATTCTGGGGTGTATAGTTTTGCTCATGCATATCCAGCTACCGTATTGTTAAATTTTGTCAAAATCCCCGTTCACAGATCAAAACCAACAACAACCTTTTGATGGCTATTACACCATTCACACAATCTGTGTTTTGCAATCCCGAATAAATTGCAACGAGCTCAGCTTACTTTTTGAAACCCACCGATGTCTGCTGTATACGCGGTAATCTGCATGGTAGCCTGCGTGGTTCTTAATTTCGTGGGTCTTTCATACCGCGTTGTCCGCGAGTGTAAAAAAATCGCGAAATTAAAGACCCGCGAAAATAAATCCTCGCGAAATTTAATACCCAAAGGTATATAGAAAATTCAAGTAACAATTGACATGTAATAGCAACGATATGTATCGACAAACACAAACTGCTTTCTGGTTTTACTGATAAGCTTCATTTTGTATCTTCCGTTGTGAATTGACGTTAGTTTGCAAAGATTTCACACATTGCTTGTTCCAGTTTATCGAATTTTCTTAAAAGTTCAGACTTTTTAAAGAAAGAAAATGAGTTGGGAACGCTTACATCGCGAAATTTAATGCCCTTTTTTCAAGTTTACTTGTCAAAATCTCGAAAATAAAACTCCGCGAAATACTGTCTCGCCAAAATCGCGAAATTGAGTACCATACGCGTCGAAAGTGGTACCACGCAGGCTTTTCCTTTGGTAGCAGCCAGCGTGCATACGCCTCCTATTTCTGCAAGAAAGAAAATAGGGGCATTTACTTCGTGTACCAGAGAAAACAGGGAGGTCTTTCGTTTTACGTCATTTGTGTCCGGTACACGAAGTAAAAGCGGAATTAGGAGAGACTTGCACGCAGGCTAGTTATTTGACCAACTTTGAAAACTGGAATTGGCTGTCTAAGCACCGAAAACTCTGAGTTACAAAAATTTGAAAGCACAATTTTTAAGTTGCCGTTTTAATCGAAGATTATGCATATCGCTCTTAACCTTTTCTCTTAATTCAAATTTACCCTTAATTTTTTTTTGAGTCTGACAAAAATCTACTCGCCATGGGAAGTGATGCTACGTACTCCCTCATTTAGAAAACACCTTTAATCCTTACTTCACATTCGCTTTAAGAACGCGATTCATGACTGACTCCTTGCACCAGAAGTATCACTTAATCATTTGAATGAGCGTGACAAGTTTGCTTCAGTTAATTTTTCTTATTCAGTTTATTGTGATCACACAACAAAAAAATCAATGGGTTTATGCGCCCTTATGGATTTTTATCTTCTGACCAATTATCAATCTACATAGAGACGAGACATCTCTTAATACATAATGGGCATCGCTTGTGACAAGTTCAGTGCTTTGTTAGCTTTTATTACTGAACCAAGATGTAACCCATGGTCTTGATGTGCTTGTCTCCATTGTCTGGTGAAAAAGAAGCCTCATTCCCACATGTATTGCTGTTATCGGGGATTCCCCCAGTGCCAAACCCGATCCTGGAGTCACACGAGTCACAATCGTTGTTTTCATTACTGGTGATACCAATTCTTGCTTTGGCATGTACTTTATCGCTGCAGATAGCGTTGAACCCTTCCTTGTTACAGTTGGTCTGCAAGGAGGCCTGTGGACCAATCAGCGACTTCCACGAGTCACGACCCAGTGAGGTGGCGCGGGATTGGCCGTCAGCGATCAGCGAGTACAGCGATTTGGCGTGCCTGTGGATGGTAAAGAATCTTATCTTGTGGCCGATCTTCATACCGAGGCAGATCTTGGAGAAGGCTGTGTTCCAGTAGGTTGGCAACTTGGTCTCTTGTGAATCAAACCCAGTCTTTCCTCCTGCAATGTTGTGTGGGTTTCTGTCGCTCCAGAAGTGAGAATCGTAATGAAAAGTTCTCTGAAAACGGAAATTAGAAAATTAATATCCATATCACAAACATGGAATGACGTGCTTGTAAGACATGTACCTTTGTGCCGTCAATCTTCATGGCCAGCGTCCATCCTCCATTTCCGCATCCAAAGTCTCCCATGTGACAGTAAACGGGGATCCCTTGTGAACCAAACTTCAGCGGATACACACGACTTGTCTTTACCCTGTTGGAGAAGAAATCAGTTGATAGCCAAAAATATGTGTCGTAAGCCTTTGTGAATAAACGTCAAGCATTGTAATCTTGTCATTCAAATGGAGCGTGTTCAAAGCAGACTAAAAATTGTCGGTTTTCTACTCCCGAATTCTCTAAAGTAATTACCCTATTAGTACTTAATTTCGCGTTTTTTGCGATCGTAAAAAAATCGCGAAATTTAATACCCATATAAAAAATTTAAAGAACAGTTGACATGTAATAGCAACGATATGTATCGACAAACACCAATTGCTTTCTGGTTTTACTGGTAAGCTCCACTTTGTATCTTCCGTTGTGAAAGGATTCTGTTCCAGTTTATCTCAGTAATTTTCTTACAGGTTCAGACTTTTTAAAAAAAGAAAATGAAGTTGAGACTGACGCTTAAGTCGCGAAATTTAGTGCCCTTTTTTCATGTTTCACTTGTTAAAATCGCGAAAATAAAACCCCTGCGAAATACTGTCTCACTGGATATAAAAGAATTTTGCAAGTTGTGTAATGATTTGGATTATTTAATCTTTTTGCCATCATGTTCTACCATCTAGCTGTAAATTTACTTGGTTAGCTCTGTACGCCTCTATTTTTGTAAAGATATTTCGATTTTTTCCATTAACTAGAATGGCTTTTAATGAAAAGCTGGGATGAAAACGTTAACCACCGACTAATTTTAATATACAGCAAAATAAGCCTTGACTGAAATGAACCTACTTGTGTACATCGTACAGTTCCTTGCAAGAGGAGGCAGAGGAAACGACTGCAAAATATATGTATATATAAAACGACGGTTAGATTATAAGACAAAATTCACCGATATGCCAAACTTTCTTTAGAAATACTAAGGTCAGTTTTTACCTGACAATAAAGCTTTGTTGATCATTGCACTGATTGTCCCCAGCTTCGTTTCCACCTTTTTGAGGGCGTCGTCGCACCTCGTGTTCAGCGATGTGGTCACAGTGCCAGGAGTTGTAGTCTTGTTTATTAGCGCAGTAAGTGTTTCCAGCTTTGTTTCCAAATTCTGTGCGAGCAGTTTTTCCACCTTCGTCTCGAGCTTCTTTAAGGCGTGGTTGCAGGTTTCGGTCTCGTTCAACGATGTGGTTTCAAATTCTGTAGTGGCAGTTTTGTTGATCAGTAGACTAATTTTTTCCAGCTTTGTTTTTAATTTCTGTGCAAGGAGTTTATCCAGCTTCATTTCTAAATTTTTCACAGCACGGAAGACTTGAGAATCTTGATTTACCGTCAGGCTACAGTTACAAACAGCCGGAGGCTTTTTGCCGTCTGTTGGAAGAGGTGATTGGTTATGGCTTAAGTTTGACGGTTTGGCGCCATTCGCGGCATATGATATTATAACAGAAAGTGCGAGGAAAACCAACGAGCGCATGTTGAACCCGTTAAGCGTCTTCAACGAATACTTTGACTGAAGTGTCTGTGACGATTCGATGGTACTGGTTGCTGGTTACCAACTTGTTTTTCATTTCTTCTCATATCGTGTCAGTACCGCAGTATTGTTAGTGAAACGAGAAAATTATCTTGCTGAAGCTTCGTGACTAATTCACTAATTATTCGTAAACTCGTCTGCTTTCTGTGTACACATTTCTCTTCCTAAGTCACCGTACTTAAGAAATTTAGAGTTACCTCTGACAGCTTGCCCCAGTTGTTCAAACGTTGGGAGGCGCTCTCCAGCCGATAAATCACTATCCAGCTGATAAGTACAAGTGTATTAGGGAAAGAAATTGAGCTATCCAGTGAATAGAGATTTATCCGCTGGCATTATCCACCTTTTGAACAACTGGGGCCTGCTTGAATACAGTTATTCACTGGCGCGAAGTGAATTTAGGTAAATATTTGCGGACGAATTTGACGCTAAAATATTCATCATAAACGATCACTCAGTCTAAAGTAACAACTCTTTTCACTATAATTAGTTTGCTTTAAGTATATCGGTTAAAATACTAAACCTCTCACGGTATAATTTTTCGATTAGAATGCCAATTGAGTGTTTTACTCGGTCAAACTAACACGCGAAAAAGGGAAATGTGGGAAGTGGGAAGAACAGAGGGACTCACACCCAGCTTCTCCACGCTCGTCATGTTACTCGCACGTGGCAGATTTTTAGAACACACGCGTGTTTCCCTCGCTTCACTGTACTTCTCTCCTTGAGAGAAACCAGAATACTGCTTGAAGCGTGCATTCAGATGTTTTCAACATCTTTGCTATGTGGGAAAGTCAGGAGAACTGATATATTTAAACTACTAAGGAAAAAGTACCGGAATAATTTATACCATTGTCATTTCGCTACCACTTCCTTGTTGACAAAAACAGACTGTAAATGAGACTGGAACATCAAAACGTCGTCTGACCATAAATATTCTATAATTGCTGAATTCCAGAGTTGAATTCACGTCATAGATCAGTAAATGTAAATCCGGCTACTTTTAGGATGGGTGTAAGATTTTGTCCGAAAAATGTAATATGTCAACTGTCTACTGTTGATCTTTGAGCTCTGATTTCGATCAAAAGCACACATTTCCCTTAGGTTGAGTAAATATTTGATCAAAATATTTTCTGATAATTGTCGGTTGGGAGTTTCATCTTCGACTGGAGAATTGTCTGCCGTGTTTATTCTCCTTTTCAACTGTTTAAGATAATTATCCTCTCCTCTTCAATAAGCAGAGAGTTTAAGCAGCAATGTTTTTGAGCGACGCACTTGAGCCAAAAGTGAGCCTTTTTAAAAAAAAAATATGCTTTGACGCTAGCAAATTTCTATTACTAAGTGCCTTTATTCTTATAGATTCGCTTTAATTTGCTCGAAAACTGATTTTTGCAAAACCACGTCCTTAGAATGCAAAACTTCCACTTTTGGTTGACGTGAGTCGCTCAAAAACGTCTTTGCTAAAGCTCCCTATTAATTTAGCCTTATTACGTAGACTATGTTTACAGCTCACGCTGTCTACGTAAAAAAAACGAAAGAAGCTGCCTTAAAGTAACCTAATTGTCACTGATGAGTAGGCGTTAAATAGACATCTTCAGAAAAAGTCTTGTCGAAAACTTCGCCTCAGTCCTCTCGGGAGGAGTTTTCAATCGCACACGTGTTTTGATCGCTCTACTTTCCCCGAGCAAAATAAGGGACTAGTTAAAGGCCGCTATTTATAAAGTGAAACCTCACCTTACGATTAACCACAACTGGAGACGAAATGCGTCCCGGAAGTGTTTCTGGAATCGTTATTAGGGACGCGTCCGTCAGCCATTGGCCAATTTTTTCCCTGTCCCAAGTAACAGTCACAGAAGTCTCGGCCCAGTTCCTTTCTCGTTTTTTGAGTGTTGAATTTATAAACAAACTGCGGGCCTGTAACGTGAGTCAGGATAAGGAAATGTGTGGGAGCCAGAATCTGTGACGCCCACGGTGCTTCAGAGTTCGTCGGAAGTGGTCGATAGCTACAAAACCTAAATCTGGTGGCAGTAAGGTTCGCAAACTTGTTAAACTCATGTACAGGGTTTTTCTCTTAAGACATCATCAAGGTGTTCCCTGTCCTTGTTTACTTATCTCCAATTAAAGGGAGGCTGGAACGTAAACTAAGAGAATTCGCTTAACTACCCAGAAACGTGCGCGTTTTTCTTCAATTTATCCAAAAATTAACAAAGTGAAGTATTTTGTGTATTAGTGTTCAGCAAAATCGATTTCAGGCATCTTTGCAGTCACAGGAAGTTAGCTGGTTTGGCTCAACTCGTACATGACTCTACCTTAGCTATGCTAATAGATTACGAGTAGTCCTGTATCTCAGGCCCAGGAGCGCGAGCGTGCGCGAAAATCACCGCCCGCGAGGAAAGACGACACGCGGAAGGAAGAGAGGAAATAACAAAGGCTCCCTTATTTGGTGTTTCTTGCTGATGCGAAAACTATTGATGGGTCGCTTTTTCATGTGTGGGTATTGTTGTTCCGTGTCTTTCCAACGCGTTCACAGATTTTTTTGATCTGCTTTTTTCCTTCTTCATCTACGAAAGGTCACCACAAATATCTACCATTTATTTTATTTCGCTGATGAGGATTGTGCAAATGCAATTTCGACGCGAAAATAACTGGAATATATTTAAGAATACTCAGAATCTGTTATTATGAGGGTCCGATTGAGTGCACCATAAAAGACGTCTCTCTTATTCATATCAAATTATCAAAAATTAAAACAACCATGTATTTAATTGTTCCCCACTTTATTTAGAATATAAGGCAATCTTTCCAAGATCATCTAACCCATATTAGTGAGACCTTCAGAGAGAAAACTTGAGCTAAACTACTAACCAACTAAACATTTTAATGTTCATGGAAAGTTCTGGGTTCCTACTACTGAACTAAGATGTAGCCCATGGTTTTGATGTGCCTGTGTCCGTTGTCTGGTGAGTGTGTAGCCTGATTTCCACACGTGTTTGTGTCATCATGAAGTCCTCCTGTACCAAAACCGATTCTGGAGTCACAATAGACACAATCATTCGTTTCATTGCTTGTGATACCGATTCTTGCCTTGGAATGTGGTTTATCGCTGCAGATAGCGTTGAATCCTTCCTTGTTACAGTTGGTTGTAAGGAGGCCCGTGGACCAATTAGCGACTTCCACGAGGTTCGACCCAGTGACGTGACGCGGTATTGGCCGTCAGCAATCAGCGAGTACAGCGAAATGGCGTGCCTGTATATGGTAATGAATCTTATCTTGTGGCCGATCTTCATACCGAGGCAGATCTTGGAGAAGGGTGTGTTCCAGTAGGTTGGCAACTTGGTCTCTTGTGAATCAAACCCAGTCTTTCCTCCTGCAATGTTGTATGGGTTTCTGTCGCTCCAGAAGTGAGAATCGTAATGAAAAGTTCTCTGAAAACGGAAATTAGAAAATTAATATCCATATCACAAACATAGGGTGACGCGTAAGACATGTACCTTAGTGCCGTCAATCTTCATGGCCAGCGTCCATCCTCCATTTCCGCATCCAAAGTCTCCCATATGACAGTAAACAGGGATCTTTTGTGAACAAACTTCAGCGAATACACACGACTTGTCTTTAACCTGTTGGAGAAGAAATCAGTTGATGGCCAAATATATGAGTTCTTGATCTTTGTGAATAAACGTCAAACGATGTAATTCTGTCATTCAAATGGAACGTGATCACAACAGACTTAAAGTTGTTTTCTACTCCCGAATGCTGTCAAGTAATTGAAAGGACCTTTATAAATCGTGAAAACAAGGCATTCAAGTGCATCGATTCGTGGCGAATTGCAGAATAAAGGCCATCCGAAAACAAGCAACATTCCAATTGAAAATCGATTGGCTGTTCGTGTGGTGTGCGACTCTAATAATCTTGATCTGAGTACGTCCATTGAAGTGTTTTGTTTTTTTTTTTTGCCTTTTGTTTTTTTAGTTGCACGCACAATTTGATTTTTCTCACTAGATGTAATGATTGTGTAATGATTTGGATTATTAAATCTTTTTGTCATCATGTTCTAGTCTCTATTTGTAAATTTTACACTTTTCGTCTCCGTTTTTTGTTACGATGTTTCGATTTTTCGCATTAAAACTACATACTCGAATGTCTTTTAAATGAAAAGCTGAAATGAAAACTTGAATCACACTAATTTTAACGTGCAGCAAAATAAGCCTTGTCTGGAATGATTACTTACTTGTGCAAATCAAACAGTTCCTTGCAAGAGGAGGCAGAGGAAATGGCTGCAGAAAAAATAACTTGTAAATATAAAAAGCGCCAGTTCGATTGTAAGACAAAATTCACCTATATGCCAAACTTTCTTTAGAAATACTTAGGTCACTCTACCGGACAAATTACCTTTGTGGGTCAGTTCTCAAATTTTTTCCAGCTTCGTTTCTATTTTCTTAAGAGCAGCGTCGAAGGTACCGTTCAAAAATTGGCGAACAATGTCTGGATCGGCGGTCTTGTTTATTAGTGCAGTAAGCCTTTCCAGCCGCTTTGTTTCCAAGTTCTGTTGAAGCAGTTTATCCAGCTTTGTTTCCAGCTTGTTAACGATGAGTTTTTCTAGTTTCGTTTCCATCTTCTTGAGGGCGTTGTCGCGGATTTCGGTCTCGTTCGACGATGTCGTGGTCACAACGCCTGGAGTGGCAGATTTGTTGATAAGGCCAGTAAGTTTTTCCAGCTGTTTTTTCGAATTCTTTTCGAGGTTTTCCACTTTTTTATCCAAATTTTGTGCAACGAGTTTATCCAGCTTCACTTCTAAAGTTTTCATGGCACCGGAGACTTGAGAATCTTGATTTACCGTCAGATTACAGTTACAAACAGCCGGGGGCTTTTTGCAGTCTGTTGGAAGTGGTGTTTGGTTAAAGCGGCCCATTTTTGACGATTTGGCTCCGTTCACGCCATATGTGATTACGGCCAGTGCGAGTAAAACCAGTGAGCGCATGTTGAAAAAAGCGTCTTCAATGACTACTTTGACCCAAGTGTCCGTGACGATTCGATGGTAGAAATTACTAGTAGCCAACTTGTTTTTCAGTTCCACTCGTATCATATGAGCACCGAAGTTATTGTTAGTGAAACGCGAAAATTATCTTGCTGGAACTCCATGACTAGTTCACTAATTAATTATTCGTAAACTCGTCAGTTTTCTGTGTAAACATTTCTCTTTTTATGTCACAGCACTTAAGAAATGTAGAGCAACCTTTGACAGCTTGCCCAAGTTGTTAAAATGTTGGGAAGCGCTATCCACTAACTATTATGACTACTTAGGGAAACCAATTGCGCTATTTAGTGGATAGAGATTTAGAGAGTTACATCCAGTGGCGTTATCCACGTCGTAAATGACTGAGGCCTGCTTGATAACAGTTATTCACTGGCGCAAAGTGAATTTAGGTGATTATTTGCGGACGAATTTGACGTAAAATATTCATTATTAACGATCACACAGTCTGAAGTGACTGAACTTCAGTTAAAATAATAAACTTGTGGCAGTATAATTTTTCGATTAGATTGCCAATTGAGTGTCCTACCCTTTCCAAACAACACGCGGAAAAGGGAAAGATTACCAGGGGAGAGGGAAAAACAGAGGGATTCCTACTCATCTTCTCCACGCGCGTCATGCGTTTTTCCCTTGCTCTACTACTACTGTCCGTGAGAAAAGCAGAAGACTACTTGAAACTTGCATTCGGATGTTTTTAACATCTTAATGCCATGTGAAAATAGAACAATAATTGCCAACATCTTCACTTCACTACCACTTCCTTGTTGACAAAATATAACAATATAACTATAAATGAGACTGGAACGTCGAAACGAGGTCTCTAAGTATTCTATAATTGCTGAATTTCAGAGTTAAATTTACTTCATGGAGAAGTAATTATAAATCCGGCTAGTTTTGTGGTGGTGTATGATTTTGTTGGAAAAATGTAATAAGGACCTTAAGAAACTACGACGACGACGGCAGTGAAAAGATCACTTTAAAAAATGAATTTGCGTCCTTTCAAACTTTATCGTGTCTATTTGGAACCGCTCAATTCGTCAAATGTGGGCGACTTTTCCCGGAGATGAATTCTTAAGGGCTTTATCAATGTTCAAATAGAGAAAGGAAAATTTGTCGTCGTATGTCCACGTCCTCCATAAAACGTCACATTGGGAGGTTTCAAGTCGTAGTCGTGTAGTGGACGTCAAGGAAATGTTCTAAAAAGCGTGATGCACGTGCAGAGCTGTTGTTTTGCTCATAAAACCAATTTTTTTCTGCGTTGTCGCTGTCGTCGTCGTCGAAGTTGCTTAAGGTCTCTAATGTGTCACGGTCTTCTGTCGATCTTTTAGCTCTAACAATGATCAAACTTAGGGTGAGCAAATATTGGCCCAAAATATTTTCTGACAATTGTTTGGGAGTTTTATCTTCGACTGGAGAATTACCTGTCTTGTTTATTCTTCTTTTCAACTGTTTAAGACAATTATTTTCTTCCTCTTCAGTAAGTAGGGAGCTTAAACAAAGCCGTTGTCGTGCGAAGCACGTCAATCAGGAAGTGATTCCGCTACCAAATCTGTACTGCTAAGTGTCTTTATTCTTACAGAGACGGTTTGCCCAAAATTTGGCTAAAACACAGCCTAAGAATGCAAAAAGTCCACTTCTAGTTGGTTAAGCTACCTAATATTGTAGCCTGATGACCTAGACTATGTTTATTGGCGCTGCCGTCTCTGTAAAAAACCGAAAGAAGCCCAGAGAAGGGCTGTCACGTTAAAGCAACCCGATTGTGACTAATGAGTCAGCCTTAAATACACGTCTGTAAGAAATGTTTTGTCGAACACGTCGTCTCAGCCCTCTCGGGAGGAGTTTTCATGTGATTGCGCACGTGTGTTTGTTCACTCTAGTACTCTACTTTCCCTGAGGAAAGTAAGGGACCAATTAACTTTAGCGGAGTTGGTGCATAAGAAACACAACTGCTCTTGATACAATGGAACCTCGCTCAACGACCACTGTGCTCATACAACCACCTCGGTATTAAGACCACATTCTTTCGACCCAAACGTAAAAAAATGGAGTCATTTTTGTTATTTTCAAAACGAGCACCTCTTTGTTACTCCCAAGATGTTTCATTGCCCAACTGTGGTGGCATTAACGGTTCTCTACTGGTTAGCTCGCTAATCTGCACGCGGTATATTTTTATAACCATTTTGACAGAGATTGTTTTCGCAGTAACTTACAACATTAGAGAGATTAAGATTACGTTTACGCCAAACGGCAAACGTGAATTTGTACCACGTGACCAAGTTTTCCCCCTATTTTTCGTTTACTGTTTATTGCTTCTACACAAAAATAGGTAAATTTATGCCAGTTTTATCCAAAAGAATCGTTCTGGACTGTTTTTATCTGCTTATTTTCTATTCTGAGAAATTCTCAACTGACGTTTGCCGTTTGCCGTAAACGTGAATCTTAATCTGTCTATTTAGTCTAAACTAACTGCGCGCCTATAACGCGAGTCAGGGTATTGAAATGTGCGGGGGCCGAAATTTATGAAGCACAGAGGTGCCTGGGTGCAATAAGGCTCACAAACTCATGTACCAGGTCATTCTATGAAGACATCATCGAGGAGTACCGTGTCCTTTTGCACGCATCTTCAAGTGAAGTTGCCTCCGCCACGGACGGAATCGAACTTCTCGTTCGGGGTTAGATTAGGTCTGCAACGCAGGCTATCCTTCATTCCTTTCAAAAATTAACAAAGTGAAGTATGCTGTATGCCAGTGTTCAACAAAAACGATTTAGGCATCCTTGCAAACACAGGAAATCAGCTGGTTTGGCTATAATCGTGGCTGAGTCTTGCTCAGCCTACCAGTAGTCCTGTATTCTCCTCAGGCGACCGTAGGTGAGCGCAAGCGTGCACGCAAATCACCTCCCGCGAGAAAAGGCGACTCGCGGAAGGAAGAGAAAAAAAAGGGTTCCCTTACTGGGTGTTGGAAAGACTATTGTTGGTTCCCTTTTGTTTTTTGGCGTGGGTATTCTTGCATGTCCGTTTCAACGCTTTCTCAGATGATTTTTGATCTGCTTTTCTTCTCCTTCTTCATCTACGAAAGGTCACCGGAAATATCTACCATTTATATTGTTCGTCAGATGAGGATATTTAATTATAAAATTGTGCAAAAGTGTTCTTAAATTGTGCAAAAGCCTTTCCGACAGCAGGAATGGCTGGTAGGCGGCCTTCTGTATGGGAGGTCCCGAGTTCGATTCCCAGGTGTTAACCACGAATCCTTCTTTCGACCTTCTTTCCTTTCCGTGTAGCTTAAATACCGGTAATGGAGATTGGGGAGGGGAAGGGGTGAACTAAGCGCACCTTCGGCCTCAGGTTTGTTTGTCATATAACTATTTCGAGCTACCGACGTAAAATAAGGACTCTTTACCTTTTTCCCTGTATTTGAAGAAAACTCAAGGGTTTCGATAGCACCGAATCGCTTGCAACTGTTTAATTGTTTGATGCTTTACAAAGCCTGCGCTGTTAGACTTTTTATCCTCAAGGTAATCTGTCATCACGAGGATCTGATTTAGTGCACCGTAACAAAAGTCTCTCTGATTGATATCAAATTTAAAAAACAATGAATTTAATTGTTCCCCACTTTATTTAGAATATAAGGCAATCTTTACAAGGTCATCTAACCCGAGTGGCACCTATGTCCCACTGTGGATTTTGTTTCTTCTGAGAGAAAACTTGAGCTAAACTAACCGACTAAAATTTTAAAGCTCATGGGAAAGTTCCGGGTTCTTTACTACTGAACCAAGATGTAGCCCATGGTTTTGATGTGCTTGTTTCCGTTGTCTGGAGAATATGTGGCCTCATTTCCACACGTGTTTGTGTCGTCATGATGTCCTCCTGTACCAAAACCGATTCTGGAATCACACCAGACACAATCGTTCACATTATTACTGGTGATACCAATTCTTGCCTTGGAATGTGGTTTATCGCTGCAGATAGCGTTGAACCCTTCCTTGTTACAGTATTTTTGTAAGGATGCCTGTGGACCAATCAGCGACTTCCACGTGATTCGACCCAGTGAGGTGGCGCGGTATTGGCCGTCAGCGATTAGCGAGTACAGCGAGTTGGCGTGCTTGTAGATGGTAAAGAATCTTATCTTGTGGCCGATCTTCATACCGAGGCAGATCTTGGAGAACGGTGTTTTCCAGTAGCTCGGCACCTTAGTCTCTTGTGAATCAAACCCAGTTCTCCCTCCTGCAATGTTGTATGGATTTTTTTCGCTCCAGAGATGAGAATCGTAGTGGAAAGTTTTCTACGAACGAGAATCGTAAAATAAATATTCATATCACAGTTAGGTGATAAGCTGAAAGACTTGTACCTTTGTGCCGTCAATCTTCATGGCCATCGTCCATCCTCCATCTCCGCATCCAAAGTCTCCCATGTGACAGTAAACAGAAAACTTGTGCGAATCAAACTTCAGCGTATACACTCGGCTGGTAGTTAACCTGATGGAGAAAAATTTAAGGGACAAAAATGAACAGTCCTCTTCATCTTTGTCAATAAATGTCATGCGAGAAACATCGTCTCGCAAAGTTTCCTTTCGTCCATTTATCGTTGAACCCAGCAAGATAAGAGGCTTCGAGCCTAATCATCCATTTTTGACCAATTTCTGACTTTTCTTTGTTGTTTTTGGTTTAAAACATCTGATTAAAATTTTAGGAGGATGAAGCGTCTTCCATTCTCGCTTCGCTAAGGTGCGCGTTCTCGAAACTTTTTTGCTGCGTGTAAATTACATTTGTTGTAAAATATTTTGCTATCTTTCTATTTCCCTAACTTTTAGCCCAGCAGCCATGATTGCGATTTTCACCTTATCTCCTCTCTTGGAGGTTTTTTAAATACACACTTCGGGTGAACTGGCAAAAGATAAGTACTTGTAACATGTATGTGACGCATCATATAGCCGACCGGTAAACTTACCCGTGATTATCATACAGTTCCTTGCAAGAGGAGGCGGGAATGCCTATAAGGAAAAATAATATTTCCGGTAAGATAGGGAATAAAATTCACTTTTAGCCAAAAATTAATGCTGAAATATTTTAGGTCAGCTCTTTACCCGGAGTGGAAGTCTTTCTGATCAGTGCAGTTAGATTTTCCAAGTTCTGTGCAAGCTTGTCAAGTTTCTTTTTCAACTTCTTGATGGCATTACAAGCTTTAGGGAGAGTTATTTGTTCCTTCGCGACAACTAATAGTATGGCCATATGGGCGAGAAAAACCAACAACGAACGCATTTTTGGAAATTAGCTCGTGTAGTTTGTTCCGGCAAGGAGTCCTATGGCCTAATAGAATACTGACACCCGCACGAGTTGGTAATAATAAGATATTATTAACAAAAGATAGACAAGAAAATTATCTCGTCCGTATTGCCGCGTCATGAATTTGTGAAGTTCATTTTTCACTTTACAATTTAGTTAGCGTACTAATCTGCTTTGTCTTGAAGTGTTTTCTGTTGTACACATTTCCTAAATCCTTAGGTTTCGCAAATTTAAAGAACGACCTTATATTTGACAACTTTGCGCCAAATATAAAGGCAAATTGGACGGACAAAAGACTATCCCATATAGTGTGAAATAAAGAATTGAATTGAATTGAATAATAATTGAGATGAAGTCGGCATAAAAATCGCTTAGACAAAAGGCGAATGAACAGTTTGGATTCATTTTCTACCTGTCTTTTCTTTCCTAGTCCGCGGTCGCTTACAGAGGAAGAACCGCTCACTATTCTAAAATACATTGCATCAGAGAAAATTCAAGAACGCTTGAAAACAAATCTCAATTTAAAATTGTAGACTGAAAAAAAATCTAACAAACTTCTGGAGTCAAAACAATCAAATTAATATCGATTATGCAAATTTTTTTCAAAGGTAATGTTCCGGTTTGATAGTTAGCATATTGACAGACGACTGGGGACGGTTCAGCCCTTAACATCCCCTATCATCCGATGGTCAGTTCAGTATTGATTTAGCCCGGGAAAAAACTCTCAATTTCGAGGGGCGCGTAAAGCGAGCCGCGAGAAAAAGCGCGAGCCAACGGCAAGTTCGCATCTCCTTTCAAGTGCTACTCGCCTGCTTGCATGTATCTCCAGAGAGCCCAGACTAATTAAATCGATAAAAACCGATATCGGAAAACCGTTCGATAAATCGATAACTATCGATAATTCAAATTTAAAGATAATCGATTTTATCGATCAATCGATAGAAATCGATATTCACAACCATCGCTGCTCTTTTAAGGTATTGAATTTATCGATTTCTTGATTTTATCTTTTTCATTAAGGACTGTGTATTGTTGACACTTGTAAATGCAAAATACAGGTTCTTCCCGAGACAGCGTTTAGGAAGCGAGCTGTGTTTTTGCCGATGCGTTTAATAAGGGGCTTACATCGATACAAATAACTAATTTTCATCGAGTTTTTCAATTGTTATCGATTATCGGTTTCATCGATTGAACTAGTCAGGAGAGAGCTCGAGCTTGCTTACGGACCTGCCTCGTACCCAAGCGGTAGTCAAGGCGCAAGGGGTCTTCCCTGGTGCCTTTGCGTTATTTTCCCATGATTCTTGCGCTGCCACCACTGAATTTTTCAGTCTTTCAGTTCGTAATTATTTATTTTGGTCAGTCTATTTAAATCCCTCCTTCCGAAAACCATCGTCAACCTATAGCTGGCGAAGCCGAGAGTTTTTAAACCTCAATCACGATTGCGAGTTTTGCGAGTACTTAATGTTCGGTTGTGCTACTCTGATTACCGTAAATCCATAGACTCGTCCCCAGTCGTCTCTCATTATAAGTATTTGGCGTGGAAGACTAGAACAGGCTCTTTAACGAAGGGGATGACGGGAAGGAAGAAGGGAAAGACTCTCGCCTTCCCATCTTGCCCGCCTGCATAACCCAAGGGCTTCCCTATTAAATGATTAAGGAGCAGAGACAACTTGAGACGCTTGGGGACGAGCCAGGTAAATCCTCTATTAAGCTCCCCGGCCGGGGGCATATTTTTTTCAAGCACTTTTGACAAGGGTCCTAATAGAGAGGGGGGCCTGGAGCAAGGTTTCTCGAGGACGGACTTGTGGTTCCCGGGCGTTATACTGCTTTTTTTAACAATAAGAAAATGGTAACCATTCTCCAATGAGAACTAGAGCGTAAAGTTGAAAAAGTTAAGCACTTGAAGTTGGAGGTCATGCGGCCGAAGACCAAAAACAATATGAATGAATTTCTAGCCTGAATAAACCACAACTGATCAGTCCACTTTAATTTTTTGTGAAGAATAAGGATTGAGAGAAGCGGGAGGGGGAGCTTATTCTGAAATTTCCTCCTGCGCAAAAAGGAGGCGGGGGGGGCTTATTAGAGAGGGGAGGGCTTAATAGAGGATTTACGGTAATATGCGTAGTAACTCGCCAATAAATTATTTATCCTCTAGGTATGAAAAGGACAGATTTGTACAAGAGGTGCACACAGACTATGTAGTGTGGGAAGAAACAGGAAGGGCAGATTACCGTTACACAGCAACTATGACAGAGGTGCGCGCAAGAGACGAACTTGATGTGATCATTGAGAATTGTCAGATTTACTCATGTGTATTAGAAGGTTCCACTGAATGCGAGGGGCTGCCACGAAGTTATCGCTGTTTTAGGTCAATTCTGTGGTGAAGTCATTACCAAGTGTCTTCGCCCATACACAAAATGCTCTTGTAAAGTTATGGAGAAGATATCTGATATCATATAAATTTCATCAGACAGTACTAAGCATAAATAGTAAAATCCATCTAGTGGTCTATTATTAATGCTGCGTTCTGATTGGTTGAGCTACTACGAGGCTATATGTTATAGCCCACTAGTAGCAAAAAGCGCTGGATTTTTGGCGGCAAAAAAGGATTAAACTCTTGCTTTAAGTTGTTTTGTCTCGATATTTTTGACCAACTAGTTGGATTTTACTAAAACAATTATTCCTCTCGCCCTCATGGCCTCTGAGTCAATAGCCCATTCGGCCTTCGGCCTCATGGGCTCGAGGAATAATTGTTAATAATTTTTGGGTGATTTTAGCCTTTCTCAAAGCCCGTTTCCGGTTACTATTGGTTAAGTAGTCTCGCGACTTACGTAGCTCGCATTCGCTCGCTTGGCGTCCGTCCCTCGCGCCTTCGGCGCTCACGCAGTCGACTTGTGGCAAGTGTAGGGTGATTTTTGCAGGAATAGCATTAAAACTTGAAAAAGTTGGACCAACTCTTTCAAGTTTCAATCCATCTCCATCCTTGCCATCCATAACAACTTGAGACGACAGGAAACAGTTTCGTTGCCTAAATAGAGTCTTAAATAACAAAACTGCGCCAGTATTTTTGGAAGTCCATTGATGCGAAGACAAATTTAGCTTTTTAAAAATATAGCGAACAGCGTGATATAGCCACTTCAACAAATCCACAAGGTTGACGATGGTTTTCGGCAGGAAGGGAAGCGAAGCAAAGAAAAAATGAAACGGATTATTGGAGAATATCAAAATATCTGCGGTACGAAGTTTAGCAGATATTTGTTTTCTGCACGTTCTGAATTTGGTATTTTCATTGTGTTTTTCAATGAAGTGTTCAGTAGTTACGTAATACGTGTTAATTGCGTTTCATATATAAGTTGTTGTCAGTCAGTATGTTCTTCCTTCGGGTCTGCAACGCCACACGCTACAACACTGTTCTGTTTAACATGAGTGACGCGGAGGACAGCAATGTTCGTTCTCGTCCGAACCCTGAAGTCGTAGATCCTTTTATTGGCGCTGCTATACAGGCTGCCGTTACTCGTTCTATAGGTTCTTTAACCGACAACCTTACACAGGTCATTGAATCTCGGCTTACCGATTTTGCCAAGCGTTTTTCAGAGGAAAACAGTTCGTCCGTTGAGCAAGCTGTTAAGAAGGCGCGTCGCGAGCATTACACGTGCAAGAGAAAGGGTAACCAGCAGCAGTTAGACCATTCCCTCCAGGCGCTGGACAAGCTAGACGAAGCTTCCGACGCACTGAAGCACAAATCTTATGAAAAAGCTAAGGCTGCTTTGGAGTCAGGTACGGAATTAGTGTCCAAGCGTGTTAAAGCAATAAAGCTAGCCGACAAGAGCGAGTTTGGATGGGCGACGGTCAATGAGTATCTATCCGACGAACTCGCCTCTGACTCAGATGATGAGAAGAGAATTTACCGGGCCGAGAGGAGAGCTGAGAGAAAGGTCGCTAAGGAAAAACGTCGTCGTGCCCGTTCTGGCGACAAAGGCAGTGGCTCCGCCTCTACATCTCGGGCGACTTCGTCAAGATACGCATCCAGCGATTTGGTCTCACGCCCGGAGGCTAGACCCGCTCGTCGTTTGGGCCCCTGCTTTAAGATAAGTACCCAGCACTTTTTCGCTTTACTATCTTTGTTTCTTTCTTCGTCGATTATGGCGTTACCGCACAGGCCATAATCCAATATTCTCAGTGATTTGCTGCATTTGTGTTTATATTCATATAGGTTAGTGCAGAATATCAAAATATCTGCGGTACGAAGTTTAGCAGATATTTGTTTTCTGCACGTTCTGAATTTGGTATTTTCATTGTGTTTTTCAATGAAGTGTTCAGTAGTTACGTAATACGTGTTAATTGCGTTTCATATATAAGTTGTTGTCAGTCAGTATGTTCTTCCTTCGGGTCTGCAACGCCACACGCTACAACACTGTTCTTTTATTTTTATGTTATGGATTTTATTTCATGTTTTTCTGTATGTGTTCCCCTTTTTTCAGTGCGGGGATTTTGGTCATTTGAGTTCCACCTGCTTGAAGCCTGCGGATTCTTCGAAGAGTAGCTCTCGACGCGATTGACTAGATGGCGCCTCGTCGACCTGTGATGAAGTTGAGTGTGATTTAATTCATTTATTGTCTTGTTGTGGCGACGAGTTTAGTGCGAAAGGCGGAAGCAGTGGCGTGAAAGGTCGCTTGCAATCTTTGTTTAACTTTTGGGTCGAGACTTTAGATGCTCCAGATTTTGTCCTTGATATGATTAGGCGCGGTTACAGATTGCCGTTTGCCGAGTACCCCTCGCAGTGCTTTTTGAAGAACAATAGATCAGCTCTTCAGCATCCGGAATTTGTCGCTGATGCTATTAGCGAGCTTTTAAGTAACGGCTGCATTGTTGAGCACGAATTACCCCCGTATTGTGTTAATCCTTTGACAGTCGCTGTTGGGAAGAAGCTTCGCCTGGTTATCGATCTGAGACACGTAAACAATTATTTAGTAAAACCTACATTCAAGTACGAGGACTTACGATCGCTTTCTCAAGTTCTCGATGAAGGACACTGGTTTTTCTCTTGGGACCTTAAGTCCGGTTACCACCATGTCGATATTTGTCTCGACCACCAAAAGTACCTTGGTTTCGCGTGGCCTTTTTCTGGCGTCGTCAGATATTTTTCCTTTACAGTACTGCCTTTCGGGTTAAGTAGCGCTTGCTTTTGTTTTACCAAGTTAATGCGCCCGTTAGTTAGGCGTTGGCGTTCTATGGGGCACAACAGTTTCATTTATTTGGACGATGGTTTCGGGAGTCGACCAGACAAATGTTCTGCCGTGGCAGCTAGCTTAATTCAACGTAAAGAGCTCTCTTCATCTGGTCTTCTTTGTAACGAGGAAAAGTCTCACTGGGATCCAGTTCAAATTGGCGAATGGCTAGGCTTCGTTATTGATACTATTTTAATGTGTTTCCGGATTCCCGAGAAGAAAGTTCTCAAGCTTAAAGGCTTGCTAGATTCTGCGATTCAGGATGGATTCTCTTCATTTCGCGAGTTAGTGAGAGTAGCAGGCACTATCATTTCAGCTGCGTTAGCTGTTGGTCCAATTTCTCGTCTTTTGACCAGACAAATGTACTTCGCCATTGAAACCAGATCGGCTTGGGATGACATAATTCATTTTCCTCCGAGCCTTTTACAAGAACTGAAATTTTGGTATTGCAACATCGACTGCTTAAACGGCTATTCTATTAGGCCACCGTTAGCTACGCATACCGTTGTATTTTCCGATGCTAGCAACGTAGCGTTCGGAGGATTTTCGGCTACTTTAGACGGCTCCTGGGAGAGCGAGGATATCGGCCAAAGCTCTACATTTCGCGAGCTGAAAGCAATTTTTTACTTGTTGCTTTCTTACGTGGCTCAACTGAAACACAAGAGAGTTAAAATCTTCACTGATAATCAGGCCGCCGCCAGAATAGTTGCTATCGGAAGCTCCAAATCTCACCTCCAGGCCCTGGCTATGGATATTTTCAATCTTTGTCTTGCCAACAGCATCGTTCTCGAAGCCCAGTGGATCCCTAGGTCTCTTAATGAAAGAGCAGATCTTCTTAGCAGATTTATTGATAAAGACGACTGGTCCATCAATCCCTCGGTATTTCGACTTGTCGACGCTAAATGGGGCCCTCACACAATTGATCGCTTTTCGTCCTATTACAATGCCCAGCTTCCGAGGTTCAACTCTAAATTTGCTTCCCCAGGTTGCAGCGGTGTGGACGCCTTGGCTCAGGATTGGCGACATTGTGCCTTCAGTTAGGGCTCTCTCGTCCTGCTCCGGTTACGGCACTTTGATCGTTCCAGAGTGGCCTTCGGCCTATTTTTGGCCTTTTTTGCACGACAGCGCCTCCCAGCACAGGTCACCCAGGCTCTGTGATAGTACCACAGTACCGTTCCAGTAAAATTACAGTGTTTGTATGGGGTAAAAATATCATCCTAAAATTTCTAGGAAATACTAAATAAAGATCAATGAGACTTACTCTGCAGTTAATTGTTGTTGTCCTTATTGCTCCAACGAAGTTTCGTGATAATTTGCAGTAATTTGTTCAAATTCACTCTATCTACAATAATAATATACAAGGTAGGAAACACGAGGTGCCATTTTCGCCGACATGCTCTCATTCAACACAACTTTTTCCACGAAATTCGAACTCCAACGGAAAATAAACATGCCAGGATCGTCGAAATAGGATAGCAGCAGATATAGAAACCAATGAATCTTTTCCAGATAGAGAAACGAATCCCACAGACTTTGACAAACTCGAAGAATATAATCCAAACACACCGAGAATACGCTCGCCGAAGCAGCCGGGCCAGATCAACGCGCGGCCAAGAAAATGAAGCCTGGGCACTGTACAAAAAAATTCCATCCCGGGAGTCCTGGGGTGACCTTTCTAGGGACCGATACATCATTTGCCCAAGGCCACCCTCCCCTGCTGGAAAAATACTTGATAGAAGGCAATTCATTGTTCTTCCTAGCCAATCACTATGGCCTGTTATAAAGAGAGAGATTATTTTCCTCTCGAACTATATTCAGCTCCTGGCGCTGGTCCTCAGAAAGTTTATCAAACATCAATAGGGCAAGGTTATAAGGGCAAAGGAAAGAACAACGAAGGACGATTTACAAAACTTAAAACGAGCAAAAGATATAAGTGAATTTTGGCTCTTATCGAGGCATTTGTACAACAGGACCAAATTCAAAGAGAGGTGTATCACGATGATTCACATATTTAACCGATAGAGCGTTCACTTGTATTGACAAGAAGTCGGCGTGTTACTGCCGCATTAATCGCTAAATATGTTAATCGCGCTAGTTCTTTGTTTACTAGTGCACGTGCCTTTCACATTCGTCTCAGTTATCGCAATTCATATTCTGTCGCAATTTTCTGTATAATTTTTGACATTAGTTTGTAAGCTTCACCGTTTATTTACGATAGTTTCGCTCGAGAGTTCACAGCAACAGTATCTCAGTCATCATCTACCTTTTGTTCGACCTTGTTTTTAGCCCGCCTTGTAAGCATTTCGCGTTGTTATTTCATTAGTTTCATTACTGTTATTTGCATTCCTTAGTAAAAGAAATGGGACGCCTTGTAACTCCGCAGACTCTCCTGATTATATTACTTTTTTTTTAGCCATTTAAATTCAGGCGCGTGTGCGGGGTTTGCTCTGGCAAATGGTGATTGGCTAGGAAGAACAATTGCCTTCTATCAAGTATTTTTCCAGCAGGGGAGGGTGGCCTTGGGCAAATGATGTATCGGTCCCTAGAAAGGTCACCCCAGGACTCCCGGGATGGAATTTTTTTGTACAGTGCCCAGGCCTCATTTTCTTGGCCGCGCGTTGATCTGGCCCGGCTGCTTCGGCGAGCGTATTCTCGGTGTGTTTGGATTATATTCTTCGAGTTTGTCAAAGTCTGCGGGATTCGTTTCTCTATCTGGGAAAGCTTCATTGGTTTCTATATCTGCTGCTATCCTATTTCTACGATTCTGGCATGTTTATTTTCCGTTGGAGTTCGAATTTCGTGGAAAAAGTTGTGTTGAATGAGAGCATGTCGGCGAAAATGGCACCTCGTGTTTCCTACCTTGTATATTATTATTGTAGATAGAGTGAATTTGAACAAATTACTGCAAATTATCACGAAACTTCGTTGGAGCAATAAGGACAACAACAATTAACTGCAGAGTAAGTTTCATTGATCTTTATTTAGTATTTCCTAGAAATTTTAGAATGATATTTTTACCCCATACAAACACTGTAATTTTACTGGAACGGTACTGTGGTACTATCACAGAGCCTGGGTTACCTGTGCTCCCAGTTCAAGTCTTTTGTTAAAGAAGTGTTTGAGCTTCCTTGTATTGAAGACCTCTTGCTGGAGGGTCCAGGACAGAAGCAGATTTACAAAGCGCGTTCATCGGTGTTCAGCGGCTGCCCGAAATTTAAAATTTTAGCTTTGCGGGTAGATTTTAGGTGAGCTTTCCCATTTTTGTCTCCCCTTACAGCTCATTATTGTCGGTGTTTTAGGTTTATCTTTTGTTAGCTTCGTTTTGGTATTATTTATTTGCCTGATTTGGCACCGTTATCGTGTCTGCTTTGGCAGTGTATTTTTGCCTGATTTGGCAGCTTTGTTTTGCCTGTTTTGGCAGCGTATTTTTGCCTGATTTGGCGGTGTATTTTTTGCCTGATTTGGCAGCGTCTTCTTGGCTCGGAGTTCGATGTCCGCTTCACCACGCAGTTGGCCTTATTTTATGTTTTATTTTATTGGTCTACATTTGTTTTATCGAATGTTTGCTATTTTGTTGTATTTTTTACTGTTTTTTACAGCACTACTGGGCCCAGCCAGTTCGGCTTCCATTTGTCGTTGTTTCTCATTACATGTCGTTTTTACGCTGTAGTACTGTCCGTGCTGCATGATTATGATGCAGCATCATATTTTCTACTGTATTATAATTTTTAAATGTTTTGCCTTTTCCTGCCTACTTTTATTTTATTTTTAGATGTTCTCCAATCCGGGATTTGGAGTGAAGCGAATTCTTTGGCCGATCCATCCTTGCGCAAGCTTGTTCCAGACCTTCTCCATTTACAGTTTGAGTCCAAGGCTCCCTCTACCGTGCAGAAGTATAGATCTGGCTGGATCAGATGGCGTGAATGGGCAGATTCTAAGATTGGCGTTTCAGTTATTCCAGCGAAGCCACTGCACATTGCTCTCTTTATCAGCGAACTTACTGCTGTTTCTATTTCTAATAATACGGGGATATCTCCTATAGAGTCAGTTGTTTATGGTATTAAGTGGGGTCATAGTCTGGCCGGTATTGTAGAATGCCCTACTGGTCACCCCCTTGTTAAGTCGTCCTTGGAGGGTGCAAGAAGGAAGCTTGCTCGTCCTGTTCAACCCAAAGAGCCTTTATCCGTTGACACAGTTTTAAGGATCGCTGAATATTATATTTCTAGTAGTTCGCTTGCCGTTATTCGTTTTCTTTTCGTCCTTTTGGTTGGCTTTGCTGGGTTTTTTCGTATGGACGAAATTCGCAATTTGACAGTTAGAGATGTCTCTATTTTCAACGAGTACATGTCGCTTTTTATTCCTAAACGTAAAAATGATCAGTATAGAGAAGGGCATACGTCCTTTCTAGCTAGGTCTCATAAGGCTACTTGCCCAGTTTCTATCACCGAAAGGTTACTTAAGCTTTTCCCTTCAACTTGTGAGTCATCTTCGCCCCTCGTTAGGCGAATCGTTAAAACTAAGTCTAGGGAGTGTTTTCATGCTTCTAGAGGAGTTTCATATTCAACGCTAAGAGATGAATTTAAGAAATTTGTTAAACCATTTGTAGGTGACATTGCTCTTTACGGCACGTACAGTATAAAGTCTGGTGCCGCCTCAAATCCTGCTTGTCGGAGTGTTTCCGCTGATCTGCTAGATATGCATGCTGGCTGGAAATGTGCCACTTCAAAGAACAGATACATTAAGCACACCGTTAGTGATCGCTTAAAAGTTGCTCAAACTATTGCTATTTAGTTTTTGTTTGTTTATTGCAATTATTTAGTTTGTTAGTAGTCTTGGCGGGGGACTTAAGTCGTGCCTGGCCCGCCCCAGATTTCCTATCCCTTTTTTCCCCACGGGGTTTTTTAGGTTAGGTTTTTTCTGGCCCCCCTGGCACGGCTTACTCTATTTGACGTTTTCATTTCTATTTTGTACTAGTTGTTTGCATTTTCTTTAATAAAGTGGCGTTATGGCGTTACCGCACAGGCCATAATCCAATATTCTCAGTGATTTGCTGCATTTGTGTTTATATTCATATAGGTTAGTGCAGAACTTACTTTCCCTGATTGCTGAGTTTGACTTGTCGTCAAATGAAATTAATACGACTAACGAAATCGGCCGGAACACATGTCCACTCAGTTTAGAGAAACTTGGTAAAATCCTCCTCATTTTGCTTATTTTTCTTTGATAGGCTGGTTGTTTAAAAGAAGCTCAGTCATGGAGAATAATGACCACAAATACCTCTGGAGAAACAACAAACCTCTGGACGCAAAATGTTGGTTTTTCTTTTCCTATTTATTTTATTTTATTTGTTTTTTTGAGCTATCGTGCGCTGATGTCTAAATGTTAGTTTAATTGCTTAAAACTGATGCCAATTCACTTGTTAAATAGGAGATAAAGTAAAATCACTCCAAAAACAAAATCCTTTTTCTCCTTTGTAACGTCTTTTGTGTATAGGCAGACATGTATACAAAAGAATTAAATTATTACCTAAATTGATTGCAGTAGTAGTGAGGTGAGTAGCCTGTGAACAGGCCTTTGGTAGGGAGAGGGAAAAGCGAAAAGCCTCTCTCCCCCCTTCCCCTTCTTTTTCCTCGTTATTTTTTCCCCAAACAGAGAGCCTGTTTACAGGATATGAGGTGAGTAAATTGACTGAGTCTGTTCTGCCAAGATCAAAGCCCTAACTGCCAGTGCGCTTTTGTGAAACTTGAATTAAGGAAAAGTAAAGATTTATTGTTGTTGTAGTTGTTTGGTATAAATTGAACAAACGTGACACCCTCTCTTATTCTTAAGAACTATCAAAGCTGTTTCGAGCCAGACCCAAGTGATAAGAGCTTTGATGGAAGCCAGCCGTACGAGATTCTAAACTCATCCGGGATATCCCAGTTGGTGTTTCTTGGTTCTGGGTTGTTTCGATTCCAACTCAGAGTTGTTGGTGCTCATTTGAGGTGAGTAATATTTCTAGCTAAAAAAAATGGCCTGTACAAGTTTAAGGGATTTTAGAGGTTTTTCTAGCCTCTTAGTTCGGGACGAGCGCAAAGCCTAGCGAGCGCGCGAGAAAAACTTTGCGAAGAATGTGGAAAGACGTAGACTGCGTTGTAGCTGGCGAGATTTATCGCGCGCGACGGCTTCATACCATAGGCGCTTTTGATTAGGCTAAAAAGCCGTGATAACAATGGGGACGATTACAGTAGTGCTGTCCCTCTCGAAAATCCCTTGTAGCATTAACAACCCACCCACAGGCTTGGAGAGAAGCTGTTCGCTAACTAAAGCATGGAGCAGCCTAGAGGTTTACATGTCTTTTAGTTGTTTCAAGTGTCGCTTAAAGATTGAGCCCATGGCCTTACCAACCAGGGGCGGCGAGGCTGCCTTTAAGCCATTAAGCCCGGACTTAACAAGAATTTGGTTCAAAATGAGCTTATGTAATGCATTTTAACAGGGTGTAAAGTTGCACCTACACTACAAGAACCAATGTCTGTCGAGGTAACGGGGCATGCAAAATTGGCACACAATTTACTAGGAAAATAATGTCGCTAGCACCTTCTTGGTTTTTCCAGCAGATACGTCGCAGGATTCCCGTTTGTTTACTCTCATTACCTGCTGAGATCACATAGGTTAAAAACCCATTATTTTGGAGTATCTGCTATCAAATAATATCTAGTAAACAATTTTTTCCTTGTTTGATTTCTTTTTTGTTTTTGTTTTTGATTTTTTTTATTCTGGAGACTAACTTTTGTAGAACTGATCACCACTTAACAAATACTAGGTACTAGGTAGCCAAGTGGCTCCTTAAAAAATGCCCTAAACATGATACCCTTTCTAAAATTTGGGCTTAAAAGGAAAAAATAGTTGGCTACGCCCTTACCAAAAACCTAAAACCTTTCCTAAAACCTCAGGCGGCGGTACCTGCAGCATAGCTGGGCGTTTTATATCATTACCGATAGGTGCTTTTTTTTCTGATGTCTTTCTTTCCTTGTCATCTATATCCCTGCAGTTTTTGTGAACTTACCACGCGGTTTTCCGTTGAAGTAACAAGCACTGATGAAGCGAAGGAATTCTTGCCGCAGCTTGTGTCTGTTTTAGTGGTGACTCTTAGTAGCACTGTTCTACTGTACATCAGCTTTGCTCATTATACTAAAAAGACACTGCATCGACATCAGGAAGATGAGGAAGAACAACAAAGGCTGCAGGAACTCAAGTAAGAACAAAGTTTGAACCATACTTTTCCTTAACCTGCTGTGCCAGGCATTCAGATAATAGGGAGGCCGCGAAAACAAGCTATAGAAACATAAGACGCACGCGATCTCCTTTTTCCCCAACCCCCGGGCACGTCAGTTTTCGCATGAGGTTTCACAATCCCTGTACATTACTATCGTGGAGCCTGGAACAGGCGAATTTTTCCTCGACTAAATGATGTGCTTCAATTTTCTTTCATCAATTCTAAGATATTTCCCCTAGTGCCAGTCTTCGCAGTGAGGGATTTTTACTCTCGTACAGCACGCTGTTGTGACGTCTTAGGCACTTTATCTATTTTCCTTGCACGCAAAAGAAAAAAATCCTTCTTTATGGGACATGGAGAGGCGTGAATTCGAATTCCAGTTATATTCTGGAAGCTCCCTGTTACAAGAAGCTTTCCTTTCAGGCGGGGTCTGTGGGTTGGGGGAGTGGGAAAGGCTGCGGACGAGAGGCATGTCGACAGGTCCTGAAGGTGATGTTACACGGGACGATTTGCGACGACGATTTTTAGCGCAACACAGCGCTAGCGTTGCAATGTTGGAACAGTGTTGCAACAATTCGAAACAACATCGCAACAATGTTGCAACGCTGTGTTGCGCTAAAAATCGTCGTTGAGAATCGTCTCGTGTAACATTACCTCAAGTTGATAAATCTATTAAATACATATACTCAATTTTACTTGTGTTGTGTCGCCACCTCACACAGTACCTCCTAGTTCACACTTAGAATCGCCAGTTTCGCTTGGCAAATTCCTAGTTTTGAATAGATTAAGTTCACCGCTCACTATGCCCGTTACCCTCTTACACATGTCTTGTGTTGCAGGAGCCTATTTTCCTCCTATCAGCAAGGAGCAGATGATGAAGGCCAGGCTCATCGACGCTCCACAGGTCACAATGTTCGCCGCTTTACAGGAACAGCAATGCTCATGACCAATCGGCTGCCAGAGGAATGCCTGGTAGAGGAATCCCTCCAAGCGGCAGACATAGTCATGAACAGCTTAAATACACAACCACCTCTACCGAGTGACCTCGACTGATCTACCACCTCCCCCTCCCCCTTATCCCTACCTCACCCCCTCTTACCGTTGTCGCATCTTACTGTTTTGAACACAGGTTACGTTCCGATAAGCCATAATGTGGCTGCGGCGAAGTTTAAAACTGCCACAAATTTAGCTTTTCTAACCAGTGTCATTTGCCAAAAAAAAAGTAAATCGTTAATACTGTTTTTGTATCACTTTTAATCAACTTAGGAGATCTTAAGCATTGTAACTTCATATATTAAACGTCTTTAAATCTTCTTGTTGGCTACGTGAGTTAGTTTTTCCTTCTTTATAATTTTAAATTAATCGCGCTTGTCACGTCAAATGAAAACTTTTATGTTCTTTTTGATCACCAAAAGAGCATTGTGTTAGAAATTTCAATTTACATTGAGCAGTGTTACATTACGCTATTTGATAAGAAAGTTCAATATTCTGGTAAGAGATGTATAAAAACTGAAGAAAAAACTATGGAACAGGTTTTATACCAACCGCAAACAACAGAGACCTTTAGATGACGTAGATTCGCAGACGACACCAGGACGAGACTAGTTTAACGTTTTCTCGCGTTTTCTAAAAAAACCACGTCAGAAAGTTTCATTTTTACATTTTTTTTTTTCACCAGAAAATTTAACCGTGAGGTAACACGGTTATTATTATTGAGGGAGGTTAAGCCCTTTCCCGATGACAAAATGCAACTTCTAACATTTGATAACTTGTTTCCACACTCACACATTTTCACTAAAACCAGGAGCATGTGGTAAACAAAACGTCACCAAAAAAGTGTATTCGCTTTGTTTCAAACTTCAGTGCCATTATTCCATCTCGTTCAGTTTGTCAAATGTTGACGAATTTTTCTAGAATTAATTTTTAAAGGTCTGATTCTAAGTTTGAAAAAGAACACGGCAAAAAATCTCCTGTTTTCTGGTGATTTTCCCAAACGGTTAATGTATTGAAAATGCCACGTTCACGATCCGTTTTCTCATTTCGGAATTCGCAAGGAAAACTCGGCGTTCACAATCCGTTAACACCAGGAAAATATGCTGTTTACTTCACGTTTTCGAGCACACGGAAAACGTGGTTGAACAGTGCGCTTTCTCTCGTTAACCGCACATTTTACCAAACGGTTAATGTAAGGAAAATATCGCGTTCGTGACTCGTTTTCCAACTTCGGAAAAGACAGCGACAACTTGGCATTCACCGTCAGTTAACAGAGGGAAAATATGCTGTTCATGTCACATTATCCAGCACATGGAAAACGGGGTTGAACAGCTCGTTTTCTCTCGTTAACCGGAAATTTTACCAAACGGTTAATGTCGTGAAAATATCACGTTCCTAAATCCTTTTCCGACTTCGGGTAACACAAGCAACATTCCTGGAAAACTCAACATTCACCGGCAGTAACACCAGGAAAACATGCCGTTTATTTCACGTTTTCTAGCACCTGGCAAACGCGATTCAATATTGCGTTTTGCAACTCATTTTACCATCGTTATCAGCAATGTGTAAACAGGCCGTTGACCGCCGTGTTTTATTTGGGTCCAAACATTTCCTGCCAAGAATTCCAGCAACAACTTTGGCAAGGCGGTGTCTGTGAATATTACAACGGAAATTGACTTCTCAGTAATCTCAGTTCAGCAAATTCTGAATACGATAAGACTTATTAGAGGTCTGTCGTAATCGTGGTTGTTTTCGAAAGAAACTCAAGGCATGCAAAATGGATGCAGAGGCTTCTCATACTCTTACTTCTGCCGCGAGGCCGCGGAGCTAAAACGCAATGGAACAGACCATTTCTGTTTGCCTAGTAACCAGGCTCGATAGCCTCGACATCATGAGTGACACAAAGAATAAGATCACATGACCTCAAAGTCCGCGTTTCTTTCGTGTGGGAAAATTTTCTCACATTTCGAAGAAGGCTGCGGGAATTTCGAGTTTTTGTTGTTTTGCTGCCATGTCCGCGGTCGATCTTGGCCAAGAAATCTCTGTTTCGGACCGTTACTTCTTGTTATTACAAGCCACGATTAAGGGAAGCAAGGTTTTGAGGGCGCAAGTGGCCGAGAAAACGGAGAAAGAAGCGGACGTCAACAGACTTACCGTTAAGCTGTAGACGAGCTGTGTGAATTTTCGACCGAAGAAGCGTCTAGAAGGAGGAAAAAGAGCGCCAGTTCTTAACTGACGGTTTCAAGACAATTAGGGTAAGATCTATTTTAACTTCTTTTAGCATGTATTGTAACGAATTGATCTCGAAATTGAATGCAAGTCGAGGAGTTGGGGTTGTTAGTAAGCTACGTATAAAGTGAGGAATCTGGAATAGTGAAATTCGGAATCCGGAATACAACTACCTAAGGAAACTTTCTTGGAAGGGACAAGAGAACGGCTCTGGAAGATAGGCTAAAACTTACCGTACCGTGTAGCACAATTTTTTGTGGGAGTTTGTTTTTGCAGATGTAGCATGTATGTGAGGCCAGGAGTTTGGACATGATAATTTATTTGTTACGCTGTGGCTATATGGCCGGTAACCGGTCAAGGTTTTCAAAACACTGAATGACTGGCAGTCCTATATTCTCCGTATATTTCACAAAATCGAAAAATCCCAGCTAATCTAAATTATCATATGTCGATTAAGAAAAGTCAAGCAACCCTGAAATGCTTTGTAAATCTCAAGTGTGGTGTTTGGTTTATGCTGGGCTCAGAAGATGAAACCATGTTTTGTGACACTTGGAACTTTTATCAGCTTGACTGCCGGTCAAGGTTTTCAAAACACTAAATGACCGGCAGTCCTATGTTCGCCGTAAATTTCACAAAATCGAAAAATCCTAGCTAATCTAAATTATCATATGTCGATTAAGAAAAGTCAAGCAATCCTGAAATGCTCTATAGATCTCAAGTGTAGCGTTGTTTATGCTGGGTTCAGAAGACGAAACCATGTTTTGTGACACTTAGAACTTTTTTCAGCTAGACCTGCCGGTCAAGGTGTTGAAAACACTAAATGACCGGCAGTCCTATATTCTCAGTACATTTCGCTTGACTGTTTCTTAATCGACATATGATAGTTTGGTTTAGCTGGATTATTTCTATCTGCGAAAATTTATGGAGAATATAGGACTGCTGGTCATTTAGTGTTTTCAACATCTTGACCGACAGTTGAGCAAAAAAAAATTCTGAGTGTCACAAAACATGGTTTCGTCTTCTGAGCCCAGCGTGAGCCAAACGTTATTCTTGAGATCTATAAAGCATTTCAGGATCGCTTGACTTTTCTTAATCGACATATGATAGTTTGGTTAGCTGGACTTGTTCGATTTGTGAAATTTACTGAAAAGACAGGACTGCTGGTCATTTAGTATTTTGAAAACCTTGACCGGTTACTGGCCATATAGCCACAGCGTATTTGTTATATGACAAAGTATTAATTTTTACAATCAATCCTGGCTGACTTGCAGCTAGCTAAACTAACCGAGGCAGATCAGTCTCACAAGTTCTAAATATTACAGATAACCGGATGCTGCTGGTAAAAAGAGCAATTAAAGGGACACAGTCACCTATTGGGCCACACTGACCTAGACACTACTTTTTCCAGTTTGAAAAAGATTTACCTCAACTCAAAATCAAATGTACACATCAGATACATCTAGAAATCCACTTTAATCTTGCCTAGGTTTTCATTCGATCTTCCATTTTTTTTTCTGAAAACCTCTTTCTGACTCAGCAAACTTTTATGCATCCTAGAACATCCTAGTGCCAGTAGTTGGATATAATAATTTATGGCCTAATGATAGTGTAAGGTTATACACACATACTTTTATGTTTATTGTCATGTTTTCTTAGATGTAAAAACTTTGTTTAAAATTTCATTCCAAAAATTCCAAATATGATGAGATTCAAATTCTTCGGATTTCATGCCTTCTCACATTAAGCACATGGACAAGATGCACAAGATCTCAGTAATTTCAAACACCCCATTGTCTCAACTTTCTGTTGGTATAAGTTTTATTGCACAAAATTTTATTTTAAAAAATTCAAAATTTCATTGTCTCATCTGGAATTGCCCATATAAAAAAATGAGTGCTCTGATATAACTTACAGTCTATAACTAAGATTTTGACTTGCAATTAGTTCAACTCCACAAGGTTTGTTTAGATATTCCAGAGGCGCTTCTCACTTTCTGTTTCACGCGCATCTTGTGATATGCAAATCAGCTAAGAATTGGTATGTAATGCGCATGTGCATCAGCTGACTGTGTCCCTTTAAGTGGCCTTTTACATGGAGGGAGAATTCATGCAAAGCATATTGCTATGGGTCAAATTTGTTTTCAGGTTAATCTTGATTTAACCCTGGTTGATTCTTCCTTTGTCTCCTAGCCCCAAGAGACAAAGGAAATTGAGAATCAGCTTGGGGGAGGCGGGTTGGGGGAAAAGCAAACCCAGGTGCTACATGTATGCAGCACAGTGTATGGCAGCTCACTTGTGTAGTTGTATAGCTTGTGATTAACTGATCACAAACGCTTTGTTAGGTGGGTGTGAAGGCAGATAATATACAGAATCCAAGTTCAAGAGTTCAGTAAGAGGGTTGAACCTTTTTTCAAATCTGAACTTATCATTGTGGGGTGCTATGACAAAAAATTTGTGACGAGTTTGCAAGTGTGCCGACTTGAGTTGCCACTATTGTGCTGTTGTTTCTTGGTTAGATTAGGTAAGTCCAAATTTTGCTTGAGTACCTACCTGTCTAAAAAAGATACTTTAAGAGAAGATAATAGATAAGAAATTTTCACTCCAAAGGTTCATTGTGGTTCTGGGGTGAGATTAGTTTTTTGGACTGCATTGTCACCTATTTTCTGGTGGCCAATCATAAGGAAACAAGCAAACACTTGTAGCCTACGTTATTTTGTGATCTACCAGTGTTTATTTTTTGTTGTTGATCCCTCCTGTGGGCTTAATTCTCTTGTGATCTTGGCTGCATAAGGATTTTGAGAAATGCCAAAAATTATTTTACAAAATTATATAAGTAGTAGAATTATTATTGTTCCTTTCTGCTCAGGTTTTGAAATTGTTTCCAACATTTTTCACTCGTATCATTTTTCAACAAAGTTATGACTCGTCAAATTTTCCTGAGCACACTTGATATAATAATTTCAACTGTCAGGTCAAGTAGCATTGCAAAGCACATAAGGGAAAATGGAAAAACAAATTAACTCACAAGCAATTTCCTGTAATGGCCACAATATTTTGTGATGAATAACAAAATATTTGTTGATGTTGAAAAATGTTGTGAGAGGAAAATGTAGGAAAAAAATAACAGAAACTGATCAGAATGGAACAATTTTTCTTACCACTCAAATACTGTAAAATTCCGAAAATAAGCCCCGGGGCTTATATTTTTCAAAGGCCCTTTTTGAGGGGCTTATGTACGGAGGCAAATTTGCATTTCAAAATCGATTGGGCTAGCTTGTAGTTGGAAGGAAATTTACCATTTTTGCTTCGTTTTACTTTGTATTCGAGAGCAAATTCCATGTACAAGCCTCCGGGGGGCTTATACTCGGAGAGGCAATTTAACGGAGGGTTTTTTGCGTTATGATTTTGAGGGGCTTATATTTGGAGGGGCTTATTTTCGAAAATTTACGGTAATTTTTATATTTTTTTTGCATTTCTTGAGCCCCTTCTGCAGTTGAGGTCAAATGAGAAGGAAGCCCAACGAAGGATACCAACAAATATATTCATCACAAAATAGCAACTACTAGGCTACAAGCATTTGCTTGTTTCTTTATGAGTTGCTGCCCAAAAAAAAAAACAACAACACCGTTGTTCTAACCCCAAATCCACACCGAACTGTTTGAGTGAAAATTTACCATCCTTTATCTTATCTTAAATTATCTCCCTGGTGGCAATCAACCAAAATTGGACTTACCTAATGCAACCATGAAACAGTCGTGCAATAATGGCTACTTATTGAGTCAGCGCTTGCAAGCTTGTCAAAAATTTATTCATGGGGCCAGCACAACAATGATTACACAGTGATATAAAAAAGCAGTTCAACCTTCCTACAGAACTCTTGAACTAGCAGGGTTGTCACTAAGATTTCAAGTTGCCGGGTAAATACAACAAGTAGGCGGGCAATCAAATGGTTAGGGATTTCTTTTGGTTCTATTTTTCTTCTATTTTCCAATAAAAGTATCCGGGGGGCCACTCTCTTAGTAGCCGGGGAAAATCCCCAGCCCCCGGCTCTTAATGACAACCCTGACTAGGATTAAGTAAATTATCAGCCTTCATACCCACCCAACGACACTTTTGTGATCAATTAATCACGAGCCATCTGACTCCACAAGTATATAGTTAGCTGTACATAACATCTATATTCAAACAGTATTGTTGCAGTTTTGAAGAAGGGATTCAAGGGATAGAACACAATCCAGTGGCATTACTCGGTTGGTAGCATTTGTGAATAATTCAATTAAAGGGAAAGGAATTAAGCCTCACTAAATGTGACAACTACAGATCAGTGACCATTACTGGTTTTTCAATGAGAATATTTCTCTTGACTACAGACGCTGTGAAAGTTAGAAACAAATTTATTAAAATTAATTGATTTCTATATATTTTACCCAGAAACTTGAGAAAAGACTAAAATTGGTTACAGAAGGTGAGAAGAAGATGCCAGTCTTAGAAGCCCTACATTCAGCCTTGATTCCGTCCGATGAGTCAGATGAGGAGGGTGATGTTCTCAGAACAAGGCCCCTAGAGTGGAGATCAGAGGAGGTTTCATGTTTTTTTCACAATTTGGACTCTCGCTGTAGAAGAAGTATGTCCAACCAGCAAAAAAGGCAATCTGTTAACAGAAGGGTTGGTCCTCCAAGTACAAGAGGCCGTAATGAAGTTCCTGAGTCATTGCTCTGGGCCACTAAATTGTAGTTCTTTTCATTTTTCAATGCTTGATAACAGTGGACCTTCAATACATTTTTGAAAGTAAATCAGGGAAAACCTTGTTTCAAGATTTATTTCAGAACAAATATGGCACTTGAAATTTCTTTAACAGTGTGCTATTGCCATTTGGGGTTCCACTGGTCGACATAGATTTAACAATTATGCCTCAAGCCCAAATGGGCTAGTGACTCAGAGGCCATGAGGGCGAGAGGAATAATTTAATGTTTTAGTAAAATTCAACTAGTTGGTCCAAAATATCGAGACAAAACAACTTTAGCTAGCAAAAACACGGTTCAGCCGCCATTGTTTTGGTTTTCAAAGCCGGCGCTTTTCGCTATTAGTGGGCTATAACATATAGCCTAGTAGTAGCTCAGCCAATCAGAATGTGACATTGATAATAGACCACTAGTTGGATATATTCGAGGTGATTTTCACCAGCAAACCGAGAGAGTGCTCATCCTTAAAGGAAATGCACTCAAAATTCCACTCAATACGAGCACACATGGACTTCTTAAACTGAGGAGTGGATCAACTTCATTTTGACCTTGGAAACAGTATTGTATTAAAGTCAATGTGTGCTCGTATTGAATAGAATTTTGAGTATAAATAGAAACTTTACTACCGAAAACAATTTGTATGTAAGTGGAATGTTGACTGAAATTAATTTGTACATGCCAAGTTAGCATCGATATCTCCCGACTGTTCTTATTTGGGTCAGTTGGTTATCAGTAGATATATTGTCAAGAGTTTTCTGAATTGTACTGACCATATTCATTTGATAGTATAGAATTTTGTGAATATCTTATCTATGATTGAATGCATTTTTATAAATGGTAGTTTCAGTTTGCTGTGGAGTGTTCATAATCAATTAGAGGCATTCTGTATTGCAGACGATGAGTTGAGTTGCTGATAATAAAAGAGTTCAGAAGTACATTGAGAGCTTTTCATTACTTGTTTCCATTGAGGGATATCGGGGAGAGAATCGAAGTATTTGTATGTCGTTTAAAGCACCTGTGGCGGGCGCCGGGAAAAACAAAACTGCAACAACGAATGCTAAATTTTGAACAAAAACACCAGTGAATAAAGGACTAAGTTACATTCCCGCATAAGATCACACTGGAAACGTAGAAGATGCGCGAAAATAAGCGCATTCGACACTGAAAACGGCGCGTTTTCCTGGAGAAAAAAGTTTTGAAACGATGGAAAACATCTCATTAACCGATGGGTGAACGTTGGTGAACATGCTGTTTCCCGGCATTTTCTAGTTGTTCGCTGCCCCAGAAAACCCGAGAAAACTCACGCAGAATGACGGAAAACGTCTGTGAATTCTTTGTTTTGCCACTTGAAAACACCAGAAAACACCAAAAAACGCGATGTTAAGTCACTGGAAAACGGCGGTGAACAACGGAATACGATCCGTTCATCATGTGTTAACCGTATGTTTTCCGTGTGTTTTGCATGAATTATCCGTGCGTTAACGGTCCGGTTAACGCCAGTAAAACAAGCGTTCTCCTGGTGTTAACTGAGCCTGAAAACTATCGGATAATGGAACGAATACTCAAATTCACCGGCCAGAAAACGACGGAAAAAGAGTGGATTTTACGACCGGAAAACGCGAGAGAACTTTAGCAAAATGCCGCGTTTTCGAAAATTAACCGAGAGTTTTCCAAGACGGTGAATGCCATATTTCTTGCCGTGGAAAATGAGAATCATTGTCTTAAGTTCACGTTCTACATAAAACGTGAAAACAGGAAGTTTCACGTCGCAGCCGTGCAACGACGGGAAGAAAATGTACAAAAAAGTGTGATGCACGCGCAAAGTTGTTGTTTTGTCAATCCAAACCAATTGCTTTTTTGCCGTTCTCCTTGCCGTTGCCGTCGTCGTTGCTTAAGCTCCCTGTCACGCGTGCGCACTACTTATTATGAAAAAAATCTCGTCCTCGTGGTCGACCTCGTCTTAGGGGCCGACCATTTAACTCTTGAGGGGAGGGGTGGGTGATTTCTGGTCATCAAGAATTTTTTTTTTTTCTAGTAATTCTGGTGGGCAGGAAATTTTTTCGCATTTTTTCCTATAAGCTTTCTATTACATTTGTGCTGCATGCAATTTTTTCTTCCGACAAGCGCTTGCAGGAAATTTTTTTTCAAAATCACCCCCCCCCCCACCTCCCTCAAGAGTTAAATGGTCGGCTCCTTAGAATCTACTAAGGTCTCTATATTGGTAAAAATAGAAACCTCTCGAAACCGTGAAAGGTGATGAAAGAGAAAAGACTACAAAATCTGTGAATTACTGTTCATGTTTTTGAAGTCCAGTTATTTGTTCACTTTTCTTCCACAGTTCAACTGCCACCCGTTCATCTTTTGCTAAAGCACTGCACTCTGTCATCTTACAGTCCTTGAAGTATTTTCCAGTCACATCTTTTAGCTCCTCGGCCACTGCACAGTACACAGAGGTCTGGGCTCCAGAATTTGTTGATTTGAAAAAGAAATAGCTCACAATCCAGAGAATTGGTTGAAAAATCCACATCCTTGTAATGCGGAAGTGTCTCATTATTTTGGTGTCTACAACTCCTGGGTGAAGGGCATTCACTGTTACTCCTGTACCTGAAGATGATGAGATAAAACAGGATAGTCGCCTTTATTTATTGCACACTTTCGAAATACTAGGTTCTGCTTCCACATAGTTAATGAACCATGTTGCACATGTAGAATAGTAAGGTTGTTGAATGTCATTGATTAACTTCCCAGCTTACTGTATGGGGTAGTTCGTGTTTACTTAACAGCTACCATGTTTTAACCCAGTCGCCTGCAAGAAATTTTTCCCAAACACACTGTTTAAAGCTATTTTTGTCACTATCGGGCCAGGAAAAAAGATGAAAGAAAGGGGGGTGAGGAAGACGCTGCCCCGTAACCCGTTCACTAGTTGCGTGAGCATTACACTTTTTTCTGTTCCTTAAGCTTATTTCCGGCTTCCTAAGTTTGGGCATACACAGAAGAGACAATTTTGACTGCTACCTTTCGCTTTCTGTCTTTCCTGCTTCGTTTGACTTTCTATCTGTTTTTTTTCCTTTTGCTAGGCATTTACTAGGCTTAATTTTTGGGGTGGGCAGTGGAACAAGATTTTTTCTTCATTTCTGGATCAACTTTACATGGTTTTGTGCATTATTCTCTGGCTTGTTTTGCTAATCATGTTCATTCCGTTATGATTTGAAGGTTTCCCCCTCCCCAGGGGGGAAATGGTTAGATGTCAAAACTGCTGACATCACAGAGGACATGGATCCTCAAGTTGGGGGGGGGGGGGCAGTTACGGGTGGTGCAGTTTGGGAATGGGTTTAACTGGTCCAACAGCTCAATAATAATGATGTTTTCTTGGTGGCTTACAACTAGTTTATACAAATATACCCTGCCTATTTACCTTGTAATTTCTTGCCTAACTCCAATGTGAAGAGAAGCTGGCACAGTTTGCTGATGTTATAGTCATGGAAATATCCAGGATGCCCTTCCTTTGTTTTAGAGAGGACTTTATCAACATCAATTTGCGATGACACCTGTGTGTGTTGCACAGAGGATACATTTATTATGCGGCTGGGTGAACTAACCTTCAGTTTATTCAACAAGAGGTTTGTCAGCAGAAAATGACCTAGATAGTTCACTTGAATAGTATTATCAAACCCATCAACTGTGGATGTGAAAGGCCCTAGGTAACCAGCATTGTTAATCAAAACGTCAACTCTTTCTTCTTGCTGATTAATCTCTTCTGCAAAATCTCGTACAGACTGGAATGAAGACAAGTCCAGCTTTTTCACTTCTATGTTTCTATTTCCAGTGTTTTCTATAATGTCAGCGGCAGCTTGTAATCCCTTTGTGATGTTTCGACAGGCTAGGATAACCCTTGCTTTTCTCCACGCCAATATCCGAGCTGTTTCCTTTCCAATACCAGTGTTGCCTCCGGTTATCACTACAGTTTTGCCTAAGGGTGAAATTATTAAAAAACAAGTTTAACATGACAGAAAAAAAGGACTTTTACTTTACAACATTATATTATCAGCAACATGAGATACATATTGTGGCACATCCAAATTGTGGTTCTTTTTGTCCACCACTGGGGTTCAAATCAGCCATAAAACTGGAATTTGGAAACATTGGTTTCTGACAAGAAGGAAAAACCAGAGTACCCGGAGAAAAACCTCTTGGATCTAAGGTGAGAACCAACATACCCACATAATAACCGTTGCCTGTCAAATAGACTTGAACGGCCATCACTATGACGTGGCACCGTAGTACCCTCCGGAAGGAGGAAAAAAATGACAGTGATCTTTTTGTTTCTTTTTAGCAAGTTTTATGTTTCAAACTTGAAACAAGTTCAAGTTTCAATTTCAGCTGAGTTTCTTAATTGCCACATGACAAAAAAAATACAGTCGAACTTCCACTAACAGCCAACTCTCCACGACTGCCACGTCTCTACAATGGCCACTCCTTTTGTCCCGGTGGACAGTCTATACATTGACTCTTGTTTAAACCTCTCTACAACGTCAACGGCCACTAACGAATGTCCCAAATTGCCAAAATAACCTCTAAACAATGGCCAGTTTTTTCAGCGACTAAAGAATGGTCATGCAATTTGCTCTGTATGGTGCATTGATGATTAATCATGGCAATCACATTTCAGTCGATTTTCCATTTATCCTGCTGCAGTAAGCATATTTTAAACATTGTCCATGATACTTATACTCAATGTTGTGAACCTTGCTTGTTTTGTCACGTTAACATTTTGATTCAAAACGTTATCAAAGTTTTTTGAGTATTTTATCTCTATATTATTATATATGATTGGATTACCATTATGAGATGCAGTAAGCATGAACTTAGCACAATAAGCATGTTTTACTCCCTAAAAAAAACTGTTAATGGCAACCTCTCCACAATGGCCACAGGGAGGGGGGGGGAACTCCGCATATGAAATGGTGGGGATGCTTGTCGTCTCGCTTAGGGGTGTAAATTTCGGATTTTGGTCTCACTTAGGGTGTTCTGGGCAAAACACCATCATATTTAGCCGTGAAGGTCTCGTTCAGGGTTGCACGCGAAAAAATATAAAAATATATATTTGATTTGTATATTTTTTTCGTCTCTTTTAGAGGTCAAAAAATGCTTGGGCCACGCCTAGATCGGTCTTCTTTAGGGGTTTAATTTAAAATTTCCGACGAGCATCCCCACCCCTTTCATATGGGGAGTCCCCCCCTGGGGGGTTTGACTGTATTAAAATTAATAAAACTGACACATGAACAGGGATTAGAAAAATGTGGAAGTGAGCCCCCGGGGTTATGTGGAGTTTATGTACCTAATCTCATACAAAAGACAAGGCGTAAAATTTATTAATTTATCTTAAATCTAGCAAACAAAAATGGAAACAAACAAAAAATAAACTTAGTGGTAGGAGGGCTCTGTAGTAAAGTACAGCGAAACCTGTATGTAGCAAGCGGCCCTGTATGTAGCAGTCACCCTGTATATTATGGTCACTGCATGGACAATTTCCCAAAATTTTCACTTGAATTTTATTTTCTGCAAAGTTGACCTGTATAAAGCGGTCACCCTGTATAATTATTAATATGGTCACCGCCAACAACTTCCCAAAATTTTCAGTTGTCTTATATTTTCTGCAGAGTTGATCTGTATATAGCGGCCCAGTATGTAGTGGTCACCCTGTATATTATGGTCACCAGACAACTTCCCAAAATTTTCAGTTGCCTTTTATTTTCCACTGAAAAGTTGACCTGTATATACATGTAACAGTCACCTTGCCATTTCCCAAGAGTGACCATTGTACACGGGTTTGACTGTGTACAACACCGCATGCAGAAAGGTACCTGTGAGTTTGGCAGAACTTGGACAGGAAGGTCCTTCAAAGTATATCCTGATGACAACTCCCACCACTACTATGACTGGGATACTAAAAAGAATCAGAAAGCTACCATGCGTTTCTAGCAAAGCTTGTCTAGAGAGCTCGTAAACATTGGCTGCAAGAAAAAAAAAAATTACCACATTTACAGCCAAGATATATGCCCAGGGCATAGATTCTCCGTGCTACAACAGTTTTACAACAGCAAAATAACGTCTGTCACTTAAAATAAAATGAATTTACCGAGTGGATGTTTATAAACAAATTCAGATAAATTATCCAAGTCCAAAATTTTTGTTCCTCTCCACAGATATCATGTATTTACAGTAGACCCAGGGTGCATACCTTGAGAACACTTGCCACAGCTTACTTTGCAGTGCTTGGACATCCACTTGACATTTTTCTTGCATTCACCCCTCGCTGCCCAGTGACCACATTTGGGATGGTGATCCTCACATGGTACTGATCCTGACAAAAGAATGAATAATGAATATTTACTTGTAAGCAGTTTAGCAGAAAGCCACCCCTCTCTACCCCCACCCCTTCCCACTCAGTTTAAATTGAGCACCCACTGCTAGATTTAACTACAACAATAAGATTTTAGTTTCAGTATGTTTTTTAAACATTTTCCACTGATGGTTGCCATGGCTACATGGTGAGACTGTGTTCTTCCTGCACCTGCTACAGCATTGTGCATTGTTTGTGAATTTTCCTGATCCTTCAAACTATCAGGCACAAATCCAAGGGAAAATATATATTTTCATAACAGCTAAGAGATCACATTGATCATGAGTTTATTACCGTTAGATCATGTCACTCTTTGCATGTTCAAAAATTTCATATTCAATAAAAGATTAATGCAAACAGTAACAAAGGACTCTACTGCAAAACAATAACATTAGTAGATGGCATAAATAATAGACCAACATTTCTTAGAAAGGGGCAAAGGCCACACGGTTAGCAAGAAAATTGAAAGAACTTGACAAGGCTTTCTAACATATGGAATTAATTCGTTTCGTGTCCACGCAGTTCGAAAATTTGGATTACAGTATTTTGGCGTTTTCTTAAAAGGTCTTAAAACTGTCAAAGCTTACAATAAATCATCGAGGTGTGGGACGCATACCTGGCAGGTGCAACTAATAAAACATCTCAAGTTTGAAAATACTGATTAGAAGTAGATCGCAAAAAGGAAGCAGTAATATCACTTAAAAAGGAAATATTAACTGACTGAAAAGAAATTGGAATTACTTGATAAGTATTATATTTCAAAGCAGTACAAAGTTTTTAGTAAAGACGGCTTAAAATATTATGCTTAGAAAGTATAATTGGCACTTCGAGACTTGATAGAGCACGTTTAAGGTCTAGATAAAATTTTAGGCTTCAATCTTAAAGATGGATAAATTTAACAGTATCAAAATATGTTAAAGGTACTAACCTGTTGCGTAAATGAAAGCAAGTAAGAGAAACAAAAACGGAACGACAATCTTCATCCACCAAGACGCCATATTGAAGCTGTGAAGTCCGAGTGGAGACTGGGAAAAAATTGGCTTGTGATTTTTGCGTGACATGGAAAACTTTTCGTGACTGAGGCGCACGTGCCCCATCCTCGTTTACTAAACAGCCACAAGTTGCTCGGCAATTTTTTAGCCTGCGTGGTTGGCGGTTTTTCTTTTTGTGGTTCGCAAATTAAGAGATACAACCGCGCGAAAGCTTTACCAAGGACGAAAAAGAAAACGATGGCGAGGGGAGAAGGCAGTGAGCTCGGCCCCTCGCCTCCTCCCCCATTGTTTTCTGTTTCGACCTCAGTTCAGCATTCGCGCCGCTCTATTAACACTCTTCGTTTGCGAACCACAAATAAACACCGAAAAAACCGCCAGCTTCGCAGGTGAGCAACTTTTTGGCAACTTTAGCTATTTGGAGCAACTTTCTGGCAACTTTTGATGCTGGGGGCAATTTGATTATATTTTGGCAACTTTAATATGGAAATTACAAATTCCTCTTCTACTGGTTAAGCCTGGTAAATCATCCCACAGGGAGCCCGCACAATCTGTTTGTGTAGCCGATTGTTATTTTATAGTATATGTTCTGGATTTACCGTTTGCCTCACCTATAGCGATATGTCGCTAACTATGTATATAAATCAATGATAAATAAACGTCGAATTACCTTACCTGTGGTATATAGTCGTCCTTTTACCTCAAAAGCGGTTTTTTGAGCGATTTTGAAGGAGTTTGAATTCGCCGTTGACTGACTATATACCACAGCTAAGGTAATTCAAACGGTAAATCCAGTACATTTACTATAAAATAACAATCGGCTACACAAACAGACTGTGTGGGCTCCCTGTGATCATCCTTAAAAGAAAATTTCTCACCCCTCACTTACTCAACCCTAACCCCACAACTGGGGGCCTGCCTAGTCGCCCCATTGGGGGGTTGTGGCGAAGTTCAGGCTAGGCCAAATCAATCGCTGATGCAAGTAATCTTCAATTTATTGGTATGGGATTTTGAAGCCATTCACACTCTGATCAAAAACAACTAGTTGAGTGCAATTGAAGCAAAATGCATCCATCATTTTAATAACAAAAAATGTATGTCATAGATTTTACAACCTAGCATGTTATTACAGGCCAACTTACTATTACAAAACTGAGGAACTTTAAACACTGGCACAGAAAAAAAGTCATTTTTCTCAACAACAAAAAATTTTCACTGAATTTCTAGAGCTATTAATGTGCATTTATAATATTAACGTTAATTTACAGTTTTTAAAGCACAAAAAAGAAAACAAATGACTACAGAATTGCTGCAGGCAGGACAAAAAATACTTCCTCTATCTAGAAAACTAACTAATGATAAATAAAATATAAAACATTTGAATCAAGACACCAAATAATTGCAAGAAAATATTCTGGCCACCACATGTAAGACAATACTTTTTTTGTGTTAAAGCTGGTATCAAGTTTTATTGTCTCCAGCTCTCTCCTGTTATCCTCTCGCTTGCTTCCCAAAGCTTCTTTGCCAAGCCAGGATCTTTTGCAACTTTACTACACTCTTTGGTTTTGCAGTCGCTATAGTAAAGACCCGAGACACCAGCCAACTCTTCTGCAACTGAACAGTATATTGTAGTTTGTGCTCCTTGCTTGCAATCCTTAAAGAACAAGAATGTTAGGAACTGCCAAAGCTGTTTGACAAGGGGCTTACGTAACAACTTCCAGTTACGCCAAATGTCAGACTTGATAGCACCAGGATGCAGAGCATACACAGTTACGCCAGTACCTGCAATGAAAATTGAACAGGTGAAATTTTTTCAGAAGATGCACGTGTATTTTTTTTTGGCAACTCACAAACAGTAATGTATGGAACATCAACCACAAGAATTTTATTCATTGTACCCAAAACAAGATATTAAAGACCATTTTACAAGTTATGATATTGATTACACGTAGTTACTGGTAATTAAAGGGGTACCAAGTTCATGAAATAACCAAAACCTAAAAATACCTAAAAAATGCCAGGAAGCCTATAGATTCAGTATTAGATAATTTAAAGAAAATATTTATAACAAGGGGAGGTACAATATGGCAACACAGGAATGTATATGTTGTAGTTTTTTTTTTATCTCAGGTAATTTTATTTTTCCTTTGTTTCAATAATTTCATTAGCATACATTACCATACCCAACAACAAAAGAAAAACACAAATTAACTGCAACATACACACAAACACACACGTTAGTAGAGAGAAGCAAAAACGAAAATGATCACAACTGCATTAGCAAGCTAATAGAGATTATTATTACTGTTATCAATAATAATTTTGTTATCACTTTTTATGTATCATAATAACCAGTATATTCCATAAGTGTTTTTTATTGGTCTAGATCAGATCATAACATCACTGCAGATAACATATTGCCAATGACAACAATGGCCTGTAATTGTACGAAAATTAAAAAGTTGTTTTGATGCGAAAGGGAAATTGCTCTGCTTGTTGCCTCTCTTTAGGACACACAAGATGACTCCACTTTGTTATAAGTAAATACAAAACAAAACAAAACAACTATATCAGGACACACCAGATGGCTCCACTTTGTTATAAGTAATTACAAAACAAAACAACTATATATACCCAATGAAAGAAATGGTATAATAAGTACTGAATTCTGCTAACCTGTCAATCTCTGACTCAGTTCCCTTGTAAACACAACCTGTGCAAGTTTGGACTCGCCGTATCGTTTGAATGCCTCGTACTTTTCCTTCGAAAGTTTAAAGTCATCTAAAGGTATAGTCTTTGGCCCAGTATGACCTATCGATGACACATTCACAATGCGACTGGGGGCAGACTTCTTTAACTTCTCCAACAGCAGCATGGTCAGAAGGAAATGGCTGAGGTAGTTCACTTGAAATACACTCTCCCATCCATCCTTAGTTAGCCGGTATGACCCCCCTAGACCAGCATTGTGAACAAGAATGTCAAGTCTCTCTTCTGTTTCATTGATGACCCTTGCAAAGGCTCTCACAGACTCAAACGAGGCCAGGTCAAGAACCCTGACAATAACTTTATCACTTCCAGTCTTGGAAATGATGTCCTTAGCAGCGTTAGAGGCCTTCTCCTCATCTCGGCAAGCCAAGATAACCCTAGCACCTCTCTTGGCAAAATCCAGTGCAGTCTCCTTTCCTATTCCAGTGTTTGAACCTGTGACTATAGCAGTCTTCCCTAAAATAGCAAAGAGCAATGTGTTAAAGGGACAGGTTCACGGTTATAAGCGCATGCTCGCATGAATCAAATTACTTTTTTCCAATTTATTATTAATTCTATCAGTTAATAATCCCACTCACATGTATTTCAGTGATCTCAGAGTGTATTTCAAAGTAGAGGTGTATTTCAAAAAAACCTGAAGTAGGATTGAGGAGTACTAAAATCACTAGCCTGCATAGCAAGCGGTTACGCGCGAGTTTGTCGAGAAAACTGGAACAAGAGCAAAAAAAGGAATGAAGATTTCGCGCTATAACTTGACTGGAAACACTTGCTACGCAGGCTATAAAATCACAAAAAAATAAGTGGATTATGCCAACACTACCAATGTTAAATTTATTGCTGACCCAAAGGTTTTATTCCATGGTTGATTAATTTACAGCTATTTGCAAATATTCAAGTTGATCAAGTGCAAGTGACTGCCAGGGGAGTGTGTAGATTGGCTCTTTGGCAACATTATGACATATTGCTTGCATAGACGATACAGCATGTTCCAGCAGAAAAACAGCATTTTTATGAATGAGCTGATGTGCTGAACCATGAACCTGTTCCTTTAATCAAGTAATTAATTAAGCCAAGGGTAAAAATAACATTTTCATCATGATGGTATGATAGATTAATCTTAAAGTATTTACTAATAGAAAGAATCTTGGGGGGGGGGGTGCACTTGAACATGGGGGGGGATTCTCCACCCTGTCAATGGAAAATGGTCAGACATGAAAATGAACAGAAATGGCACTTTTAGGAGTAGAAATCTGAAAATTTTTCTAGGTATGAATGAACCAGTCTCCCTCTGAAAGTTGTGTTGAACACTGAAAAATGGTCAAGTCTTTTCGCAGATCCCCATGTCACCTGGGCAGGTATGTGCTGCCAATACCTTTTTATTAGAAAGATTTTGCATTATTATAACCCTACATTTTTATGGCCAATTTGCGGACCTTCTGTTTTAGAATTTTAGAGACTAGCTATTTTTATGCAAGAAACTCTTTGTAGGACACTTGATTAATAGACTATTGTCTTTTATTCTAATTTTTCATTTCTATACTTTTCATATTTCGTGAATGTTCACGTCACTTAATTGAATATGTATGTATATAAAATTATGTATACGTTTTCTTTTTCCTTTTTTTTTAATACTATTAGATTTCTCTACAGTTACACGACAATTTTACAATATTAGATTGTTCTACAACTAGACTTTCCTCTTACTACTACTAGATTTTACTTTTTTGTATATAAAATACTATTATTTTAAATCCTTATATTTTCCTTGGGTAGGCACCCCGCATGGGTCTGAGTGTCCTGTTCGTACCCATCCCTTTTGGGCTTTAATTCTTTATGTTTTTATATTTTCAATTTTTTTATATATTTTATTTTTCGATTTGATCTTCCCCAATAAAGCTAACATTTTGCTGTTCACTCACCATCCAATCGAGCCTTGGACTTACAAACCCCTCCACTGAAATACCATTTAATGAGAGCAACCAAGCAAATGATCACTCCTATGACAGCTATCAGTGTTGTGGTTGTACTTTGATAGAGAGAAGCATCATCTTTATGAAAAACAAAAATGGTGGAATTAGTAGTGGTAATAAGACTAATAAGTAGAGTATAAATATTCACACAGTAATTGCTTGGGTTATGTCATATTATATTTCAAAGTGTAGATGACACAAATTTTTTAAGCCAGTTTTAATTTCTTAAATATCATGTTTAACATAACTATTCGTAATTCAAACTCTTCAAAATCTTCCAAAACCTTTTATTTTTGCCTTCAAATCGAGCATTTTTGCTTCCAAATATGTCTGCCCTATTGCACTGCCAAATATAATACTAATTATTGACAAATATGACGTAGAATCAGTTGCAACAATGTAGAATAATTAACAAGATTGCGGCAAATACAAAGGATCAGAAGGATTGTCGTTGCCAACAATTCCCAAATCATCATCAGAATTTTCATTTATTGGCTATACTTTTGTTACTGTCAGATACATCCCTAATTCTTCTTTGAAAACACAAAGTAATGACCAGAATCAGAAGCAAAGGCTGAGAAAATCAAGTGATGTCACATGACAGATTGCAAGCCTTTCTTAGATCCCAATCTATGGGACATTTCTGAAGAGGAAAATGCAGTCTTTGGAGGGCCAAAATTTGAAACGCTTTTTTAGGCATAGACCCATTTTTAATGCACAGAAGTTAAAATTAAACTTATCTAGTAACTAAAGTCAGTGGTAAAAAATTTATTGCGTACATGACAAAAAAATGTGTTTGCTGATTTTAGTTGTTAGGCACAATGACAGCAAGCTAATAACAGTAACAAGCTGATCAGAAAAAGTACCAGAATCCTGCCCCCTATCCCTGAGCTACATGGAATTCGAGAATTCGTTTTATTTTTAGCCCAAACTGAGGCCCGAAGGGCCAAAAAAATGTTTTTGCGAGACCTGCCCCCCCTCTTATCTAAGGGTCTGGATGACCGCCCCCCCCCCCAACCCCCTTATCTCTGAGGTAGTTCATTGGGCAAGATTTCCGCACAGCCAAATACATTTCTTTTATGATGTAGACATGTTTCGGCTCTACATTGTAAAATTACTTGTTATTTGTGTGAAATAGTACACATGGGTTGCTATGCAAAATAAATGTGATTCGGCAGACTGCCGGTATGGTGTAACCAGTGTAATCGACCAGTCCTGTATAAAGATCGTCTCCGCAGTTCAGTAGCAACGCCAAAATCTAATACTATTGAATTACAGCATACCTTTTCTAATCTCAGCTCCAAAGGAAGGCATGAAATGGTAAGAAGTTGAAACAAAAAGCGTCAAAACACAGTTCATGTCTCACGAGATCTCTAACCGTGCTGAAGAGGTAGATTTGTCCGCCAGGTAGAAAGAGGTCTGGGAACGATTACATGTGGCAAGAATAACGAAGCAAAACGAAGCGTAACTGTTTGCGCGCAGGCAGCTCGGGGGCGGGACTCGGAGCGACTGCGCTTGTAGTGAGAACAAGGCTTGTCACACCCGTGGAACAGCAGAAAACATTCCAAGTCTCTTGATCCAGCGTCATAACCATTTATACCATAGCTCTCGCGTAGGGTGATTTTCACTAGCCTGTGTACAGACCCCCCACCCCCTCCCCTCAGTAAAAATCGTAGAAGGGGTCCCTTCTCCGATTTTTACTGAGCGGAGGTTGGGGGGATCTGCACACAGGCCAGATTTGCTCTACTACACCTGAAAAAAATTTACACTGCGATTGCCAGGAGAAAAAGTATACCTATCCAGCCAGATCCAGCATACAGTCTCCGTATTTTCAGCAAGCGAGGCGCTTATCATGAGATTTCCCAACCAGCTAATTTAGCCAATGTTTTATTTCCCAGTCAGGTCAAATTCTGCCTGAAGAGCGAGTATTTTGTCGGAGCAGCTCCGTTGGGTACTCCTGCCGAAAAGTTTTTTAAGACAGTTTTACTTGCCAATACTTTGTTGCCTATGTACAGTGTATACATATGTAGTACCCCCCGGGGGTACTCCTTTAGATAGGCTATATAGGTATGTGCTGCGCCAAAGGGTATGATTTTTTAGCCGTTTTGGTCTGAAATAGGATATCAATTTTTTAGTAGTTTTTTTTAGAAGAAGCTACTTCATCATTAAGCAATAAGACCATTTCCCTTTCAATCTTTGCGTCAACCGTGTACGTGCCGTAACAGCTTGTCACGCGCTGATTGATTTAAGGGTCAGGTCTGAAATAGGGTATGAAATTTTTTATCAGGTCTGAAGTAGGGTAGGGAAAACCACAGATTTTGGTCTGAAATTGGGCAAGGGTTTCAGGAAGCGTGCCGCACCCACCCCCACCCAATTTTTCTGGAAGTACCCCTTCTCCCTTGTAGTACCAGGAGCGAGCCCATAACCTTCCAGGATGAGCGTTATGGGCTGCTGGTAGTATATCGTATTCACTATTATTAAGAGTACATATCTAATCAAATGAAGAATGATCCTCGCAGTTGTGAATACAATTTATGCAATTGCGTAAGAAGCCTGAAAAAAAATCAGGACTTTTTTCACGCTTTTTTTCAGGCTTCTCAGCAATTGCATAAATTGCGTTCACAATTGCGAGGATCATTCTTCATTTGATTTCATTTCCGTTGTTCTCATATACGATTTACATTTCTCACAGTACATACTCTAGCCGGATTTTTGAAAACGCCAAATGGCTGAAATGGACCGTTTTTTCCGTCCAACAGTTTTTTCGGCGAAACTCTATCTCAAAGTAGCCAATATAAAAACTAAGAGTGCAACCATTGCTTTTTTCTCTTCTCCTTCTTTCTTCCTCCTCGCTCTCTCTTTCTCTCCTTTGCTTTTCCTTCGTTAGTGTGATTTTGGAGCTAATGGGGCTTAAGAAACCTGCCTTTTGACGCCTTTTCACTCAAATGACTGCAAATTTCGTTAGGCTGGTTTTCAAAATATTGGTTAGACATCATGGCACACAACCATATGTAGAAACAATACAGGGTTTTACCAAAATCCTTTTATGTAGCCTCTTAATATTATGTAAGCTTGTTGAGTGACAGTTGTTGGGAAACTAAACTCCCCTTAAAAAGATACGTTCAGATGCAGGCAAGATATCCAGAACGCGCTCGGCTATTCCGATTAAATAACAAGGGCACCCAACGACAATTTTCGGAAGAATATCTGTTCGGAAGACGATTTTAGATCTAGAATTTTCGAAACATTTGTTGTAAAATTTCTTGCTTGCCTGCCTTTCCTAGAATTTTCGAACATCTAAAAAATGGTATCATTGCCTATTTTTAACGGATTTTTACCCTAAAAAGAGGGTCTCAATGGGGTTAACCGATAGGCGTAAAACGGCCAAAAAATTAGTCGATAGCCGTAAAAATTGAAAAATTTTAACCGTTAGCCGTAAATAGGGTAAAAAACAGTTAACCGTAAAAGAAAGTGTCCCCTAGATTTGCTACTTTAAAGGAAGGTACTAAACTCACTTATGGTTGCGTTTTTATTTCCCGGCTAGCGTGGCTCTGTACGCACGTTAGGTAAAGCGCCTTTTAGGTGTTGACCAAGACCCTGGTTCAATTTCCGCCGCTCTCTCGGGGAACTAATTTTTTTTTTCGTAGCGAAAGTGTGGCTTCTTGCTGGGGATTAATATTTGCGATTTTCAGAAGGTCGTGCCCTCGAAACACTAGTGAAACGACACGCAGAGATCTTACTGTTTGTAAAACACGTTGCCGATAAACAACATTTCCCTGTTTTTCTCTGACGCTACGGTAGACATTGCCATGCCTAGTCCCTGTACGGCGTCTTCCCACGCAATCTCGGTCAAGGCATTTCGGTGGCGAACTTGCTCGGACCAGGAGACCCGAAACGCGTGCGAAATAATGAGGCCTACGGACAAGGCAACGGCTGACAGTGGTTCCGTACAGTCCTTCGCTATCATTAAAAACGCTGGACACGGGAATTTTTTTATTTTTTTATTTTACACCAGAGCTAGAAACGGATTATCCGTCTGAGACTAGCCTGTGTACAGTCGCTCCCTTGCCGACAGACACCCCTTCGATTTTTTTCTGAGGGGAGGGGGCGGCTGTACACAGGCTATCTGGAACGTATTATCCCGTCTTCAAACTGTCCGTCGAAATTGAAGGATAAAGTCAGGCGGATTGTTCATTCAAAATTAAAACTACTTCGTTTTCAAATTAAGACGTATTTACCTATCTGACGCGAATCATCAAACGGATAACCCGTCTCACACGAATAATCCGTCTCTAGTGTGAAAACGGCCATTTCTGTTGTAATGAATGTCGCGCCCCGGCCCGTGAGTTGGGCGTTCGCGTGTGTGCTTTGCTTTTTCACAAAGATTATTTTTAAATTGACTATTGACATTTCTACGAGTAAAATAATATTAGAAGTGGAATACTTTATAAAAAGTACGATCTATCAAAAATTTTTCAAAAGAATAGCTTGTTTCACATCCCGAGATGATCTTAAGACCTTCACATTTTGCTTTAAAGATACAAAAAATACAGGTTAATTAAATATTTAACTTTTTGAAACAAAAGAAGTTAATTTTTAACTTTTTTGTTAACCGTAACTGAAAAAAATTAGCCAATAGCCGTAAAAGAGCCAAAATTTTAGCCGATAACCGTAAATGCCACCACCCAATTGAGACCCTCTAAAAAGGTCACCTAGAATTTTCGGGAGCCTTTTTTCTGGCTGAAATTTTCGAAAAGGTTAGTCTTGATCCCTATAATTTTCGGATCACTAGACTTTGAGCTAGGAAATCCGAACAGATGAAAAATTTTTAGGGGATAAAAATATGCCTCTATCTACCGTTTAAATACTAAAATACGTTTAACAATGCTATGTTTAAGTAGTTTTGAACTATATTCGCGTTGGGTGCCCCTGAAATAAGTGTGCTTAACTACATGGATGCGTTTAAATACGAAAAGTTGTCAAATGTGAAGCTTAGGAAAGAGAAATACGAGTTACAAATATAGAAAGCTATAGAAAATACGAGTAAAAAAGAAGCTAAAGACGAGGATAAATGCGAATAAATAAGAAAAGGTTCTTAGAAGTAAAAACTTGTAAAATTTCTCCCGTCACAGCGTTAATACTACTCCAGATGATATTTCAACACTAACACAATCTTTAAAAAAGTCTTGTAAAAAAGAATATTGTTGAAGATTAATCTGGGGAAAAAAGAGAGAGATTTTCAACGCCTTCCATTTCATTATACCCGGAACATGCTATAAATTCGACAATTTTTCAGCACAATTAAAAACTAACAGTACAAACTACGTATAAAAATTTGCTTGAAATGGAGACAGCAGTTTAAAGGTTAACTTCAGTCTTTCCAGAATTCTCCTGTTAATCTCTCACTCACTTCCCATTGCTTCTTTGCCAGGTCAGGATCTTTGGCAAGTTTACTGCACTCTTTGACTTTGCAGTCCATATAGTAAAGACCGGAGATATTAGCCAGCTCTTCCGCAACTGAGCAGTAGATTGTGGTTTGTGCCCCTTGCTTGCTGGTCTTGAAAAACAGGAATGTAATGATTCGTATCAGCGGTTTGGTGAAAGGATTGGTAAACAACTTCCAGTTTCGCCAAATTTCGGTTGCAACGCCACCAGGATGCAGGGCACACACAGTTACCCCGGTACCTGAGAAAAGAAGTTAACACTTTAAACCCTAGAGTGACCAACATCAACTTTCTCCTAACAATACACAATACAAAATCAAGAGAAAGGTTATGAGAATTAATTAAATTAATGATCACCAAAAGAAATAAACGTATGAATATGATCAATGTGGAGAAATGACTGGTATGTGGGATATTGGGGTTCTGGAACCTCTAGTAAAGGATTAGAACTTGAAATACATGTACTAGGAAACTGACTAGTGGAATGGTTGTTGCTCATTGTACAGACAATGCTCAAGACTTATGGAGTGAAATAAAAAGCCACTTGACACCTATGTGCACATTGAACTTAATCAGCTCCTGCGCCTTGAGCTTGTACATAACAAAGTGGAGTTCGTTATTCCCCATAAAGAAACCAGGTTATGGTAGTAGTTATGTGGGCCTGTGTTCCATGTGAGCCTGTACCTTTAACATCCCATGCATATGGGTGCAACACTACAGACCCAGTATAAAAAGAAGCTGTTAATCAAGCCTAAAGCCAATGTGGCAGGCTTTCAAAAGAAAGATGAAAGGTGAATTTACTAACATCAAACAAGTGTTCATGTACTTCTTTTAAACCACGGCGTAAAAACACAACATAACTGGCAACATGACCCAGACGGTCTTAGCTATCAGATAAGGCAAGAGGCCTGTAATCACAATGACTTTGTTCCAAGGAGCAATTTAGGATCGCAACTGCACCCACAAAACTATGAAAACTGAAGAGGGTGGTAAACGAGGTTCTAGTTCACATTTCACAGGCAAGAAATTGGTGTTTTCACAATTCACAAAAACAAAAAAAGCAATTCAGACTCAATGAAAATCACGGTTGACGACGAAATGAGAATCTTTTTTTGCTTTTCATATCGAAAATAATTTTGCAAAAACCATGCTTCAAGGCTACTTAATGAAAATCAATGATAATCACTATTCACGGGGAAGAAAAATTGCCATTTCACATTTCAAGGGAAACAAAAAGTGTTGATCATGAGTCAAGAAAATACCCTTTACCTGCACCCTCACTGATGCAACTTAGGTGAACTCACTAGTTGTACAACAAAGATAAAAATTAAACTTAAGAATGTTACCAAACGTTTCGATGTTTCAAACATCATTATCAAGAGTCATGAAAGTTGTTAATTTTCAAAGTTGTTAAAAAAGTTGACAATTAATGGCTTTCATCCTTGATAATGATGTTCGAAACATGAAAACATGAAGTATCATGCTAGTTTAATTTTTCTTGTTAAATGCGCCAACATTCAACTGACCATCGGTTCTCTTAAAGATATAATAAAATTATATTAGAGGCATAATATATGTCAACTTGGTAGTTTGAAGTATCAGCCATGTCTTTGTCCCTCCCAAACCCCGCCCCCCACCCCCACCGCCAAATGGGAGAGAGGGACTGTCTAGCTCAGCAACCTATTGAGGGGATGAGATAGGGTGAAGAGATGGCTAACACTTCAGACTAGCTAACCTGGCTACAACTCTGCCTACACTCTACTTACAGTCATATTTCTCGAGCCAGATAGAAAAATTTATTATTAATTAGTACAAAGTGGAGTAAAGTTCCTTGTCTAAGGAAACAACACAACTGGCGAGGCTTGAACCCCAGACCTCCAGATCCAGAGTTTGAGATGTTAACCACTCAGCCACACACACCTCCACAATGTTTAATATTATTATAATTATACTAAATTATTTAGTGTGTGCTGCAGTGCTTTGACTTCCTTCCTTACCTTCTAATCTTCGGCTAAGTTCCTTTGTAAACACAACCTGAGCAAGCTTGGACTCAAAACAGCGAGTGTAGGAATTAAAAGACTCCTCTGTAGGTTTGAAATCATCCAACCGAACTTTCAAGAAAGGAAAAGTGTGAGCGTTTGTTGATACATTTACAATGCGACTTGGCGCAGACTTTTTAATTTTCTCCAGCAGCAACAAGGTCAGCAAAAAATGGCTCAGGTAGTTGACTTGGAAAATACTTTCATAACCATCCTTTGTTATCTGTAAAGGTCCAGGACCAACTCCTGCGTTGTTAACAAGAATATCTACTCTCTCTTCAGTTTCATTAATTAGCTTCGCAAAGGCTCTCACAGACTCAAACGAGGCCAGGTCAAGAACCCTGACAATCACTTTATCACTTCCAGTCTCGGAAACGATGTCCTTAGCAGCTTCTGAGGCCTTCTTCTCATCTCGGCAAGCCAAGATAACCCTAGCTCCTCTCTTGGCAAAATCCAGTGCAGTCTCCTTCCCTATACCACTGTTTGAGCCTGTGATTATGGCAGTCTTCCCTAAAAAATTGAAAAGCACTTGTTTAATTATTTCAACTTCTTGATGCAGTGTCACCCCCAGGGGGTACTCCCTATAATGACCTATACTGGGAGGCTCCTCCCAAAAGAAGTACCTTTTCAGGCTTCAAATACTTGAAGGTCTTAGTTGTTGAGAGTTATAAAAGAGTAGGTAAATCAGTCATTGCCGCAGTCTGTGAAAGGACCTAATAGGGCTAACAGGTGTACTTATGGCTGTGAAAACATTCTGGTTTTATAGTGATCTGTTCATATTCAAAAGAGGGTTCATCTACAGCAGTTAAAAAGGACCAGTGTTTTAAACTAGTATGTGAAAGGCTACCATTCATTTTTCCAATAAAAAGTATACGAAAGGGTTGTACCCTTTCGTTGAAAAATAGTATGTAAAGATAAGCGGTTGAACCTTGGGGCAGAGCCACCCTGCGTAAAATTTTGCTGAGTACTGTCATCCCCAAACAACCATTGGTTACTGCTAGTTGTTTTTAAAAACCAATGGTTGTGTCAGGGTGACACCCCCAGGGGGGAGGGGGGTACTCAGCAAAATTTTGCACCCCTACCCCAAGGTCTAACCCCTTGCCCTTCTTTTACGTGTTATAATATATTCAAAATGTTAAAACAAAAAAAATAAATGGCCAGTGCTTTTTGATAAGAAGGTGCAGTGGTGTTATTCAAGGGTCATGCTTATACTTCAGTAAACACTGTGCTTCCTTTGAAAAATGGTATACCCTTTTTACATACCTTTTCTAAACCCTTAGAATGAAGTTAATGAAAGATTTTACCAAAATTAAAATGATACACCCAAATTCAAAAATAGTTCAGTTAACGTATGGTCCACTTAAACATATCAGTAGTATACTTTGCAACCCTTTCATAAACATACTTCAACTCATAAAATCGCTAACCCTTTCCATATAGTGAAACCTGTAAAAGGTACCCCTTTTACGTCCTTTTGGGTGAAGCAATATTGTCCCTGAAGGTTTGGAACACTTGATACATACATACATTCATTGTTTTATTATTTTTTAATTCTTACCATCTAGCCGAGCGTTGCTCTTGCACACTCCGCCACCACAATAATACTTTATGAGTGCTAGCACACAAATGCATGCTACCAGGCCAGCTAACAAGGTTACACTAGTACTTTGGCTGGCAACATTGCCGCCTAAAAATAGCAAAGACAACAATGTAATTATTTACAGAAAATGGAATACACATTTGTCAGTCCTAAGCTGTTACATATTTATACTGTAACACATTAATCCTTATTTATAAAGTGGAAAGAGCAAAGAGGAAATTAAAAAAAAGAAATGAAGTAGAAAAAATGAACATTGAATCCTGAGCAAGAAAAGTAGAAATGGTATAATATTATAAGAAATGCATCACTCAATTCAAGTAGTGTCCATACCCTGCTCCAGCCCTAACCAATGGTAGAGCATTTTAATTGTGGAGGTGAAGCATTTAGATTTTATCATTAACCAGGAGCCAGGCATTTGACTACCTCCAGGATAATCACAGAGTATTCTATACTATTCAGTAGTCAAACAGTTTGAAAATGTTTGAAGATACCTATGCTATATGATCTTTATCAAAATTCAAGAAAATTGAGCCAGAAAAAAAATTCAAAACTTCTTCACGTGTGATTTCAACGTTCATCATGCATGCAGGATAGAATGCAGAGATGCATCTTAAATCTACAGCAACTAACGGATTCAAATTTCAAACATTGAATCAATTAATTACTTAATGGCATCTTGCGGGGGGGGGGGGGGGGTACGTTTGGCTCAGCTAGACTCTAAACAAGCCTGCTAATGCAGACGTACTCTAAACAGGCATAATTCAATAAATAATCAGTGATCCTTTAAAATGTTTCAGCAAATTTTAAGCAGTATTGGATTCTTGATGAGCTGAAGAGCTGCAGCTATTCACCAACCCTGGGACACTTGACCCACATACACAGAATTTGTCACTGTTTTTTTTTTTTTTAACTGGAATGCTTTAATAAGGGTTGGCACAAGTGCAGGGCGGATAAACGGCACCAGCTACTCAGACTGGTGAACAACTCAGTCATCATGCAATTAAATACATCAAAATTTACGGGTATGCTGTAGCTTAGAAAAAATGCAGGTAACACCTGGTCATGTACACTTGCTTAGGCTGATCAAGGAGGTACGGCTAGGAGGAATCTCCAACATATTTATTTTATTTCATTGTTTTTTTAAAAAATAATAATACTTCGAGGCAAGGAGGAGTAAATATAGAGAGGAATATTCACTGCCATCACTTGATTACCCATCCCTTAGATCGGCCCTTGGATCACATTGTATTTACAATTTCTTTTATCTACGGGGCTAAGAATCTTTATCGTTAGGGGAAAAAGGTAAAAAAAACTTGAGAATTGGCGGGCTATGTAGTAGCTGGGGGTTAATGGGAGCTTAATGACCTGTTCTTCATTCACCTTTCGACACATGCCACACTCATCTATGTTTAAAGGTGTAGTTCTCTAATACTATCGGTCAATTTCAAAAAAACAAAACACGAAACAAAACAAACCTTTTTCTATGTCATCTCCTAACAGAGGTGTAAAACAACAACAGAACGTGATTAAAATGTTGATCGAGTAAGTCGCCACGACCGCCATGTTCTTTTGAGCCCAATGAAGCTCAGAGGACTGGGGACCAATCACGCGTGTTACGCGCACGTTTGCGCACGCTGGGTATGAGAATGTTAGGAACGCAGCAAGGGGCACGGAGCACGGAATACGGAGCAGGAGCGAGACTGTACTCACACGGTGCTGTATACGTTTCGGTTCATATTAAGGGAGCGAACAATACACAGGTTTTCAAAAAGATTCATTGCAAACTTGCTACCCACCCACACACACACACCAAATGCTTTATTTGCATGACCATAAAAGAATTACAGTATTGCAAAAGCTATCAGTCTAAATTTAAGTACTAATTCAACTAATTAGTACGTGCAAAACATTACAAAACGTTACAGTTCTCATTGATTCATTCATTGATATTAATTTGGTTCTTAATTCAAAGCATTGCGAGATAAATGAAAGTAATTAACAGTTAATAAAATAATCAGAAGAATTCATAAGAAGAGATATTAAAGTATCGTGTGAAAGTGATTTGAAGTCAGGTATTTTAGTTTCTAGTTTGGAGAAAAAAAGTCTCTGATCTGAGAATAAGCCTTACAATCTAGTAAGAAATGATTTTCATCTTCGATTTGGTTACTCGTACAAAAGTGACATATCATTCATTGCGAGGAATGTTTTCGTATCTAGCTCAGAGTTTCAATTCTAAGTCGATGACTACTTATTCTAAATCTAACTAATACTTTTCTCGAAGGGTTTTTTCTTGTTAAAGCTAAGTACGGCGAGGGGCTATAGTCGTCTTTGATTGTACAATAAAAACTGAGTTTTTGTGATTGTTGAAGGGTCTGACTCCAGTAAGAGACGTATTTATTTTTCATTATGCCGATATACCTATTAACTATTGAGTCACTCAATGAATTACAGGAAAAGTCATAGTTTAGATCATAGTAGTCAACCCAGTATTTCATAAAATAAACCATCCATCCATCCACTGATACATAAGTTGTCTTTCGACGTCTTATGCCCCGTGCAAACGGACGCAACATTGTTGGCCAACAACTCCCAACATTGTTGGATGTTACATGTTGCGTCCTTTTGCACACCCTGTTGCATGTTGTTGGATGTTGTTGCGTGTTGTTGCGCAAAGTTTGAAACCAGTCAAACTTTTCAGCCAACAACTCCCAACATTTCTTCTGTTCTGTCATCGCCGAAGCGTAACGCAACAATGTTGGATCCGTTTGCACAGCTCTTCCAAAATTGTTGGGGCCACGCACGCTCATTATGCATGGTTTAAAAAGACTTATGGGTTGTACCTTCCCACGATGCACTGCAGGTCCCAACATTATTGGGAGTTGTTGCATCCGTTTGCACACCACTGCCAACACGCACGCAACAACTCCCAACATTGTTGGCGCAACAATGTTGGGAGTTGTTGCGTTCGTTTGCACGCAGCCTTATAATACATGGTTCAATTTTACTTGTAACCATTCCCCCCGGGGCACACCCCCGGAGATTTGTATTTTTTTTCTTTCTTGGAGGTCTATTCCCCACCCCCGCGCACGCGGAAAGAAACAATTCCCCTCCACCGAGCTCCTGATCGACCTCATATACATTTTTTGCTACATCTTTTTTATCCGTACAAAAGCGAAACGACACGTTTTCACAACTTTTATGAACGTTTTCCTGAGTTTACTGAGAGAAGGATAGGGGATGCCATAATGTAGTCAAAACATAAACAATAAATTTAAAAAAGAAAACGAAGGAGAAAAACTCGTTAAAAAGCACCTTCTTTATAGAACACTTCATGAGAACACTGAACCGAATCACTGTTTCTCTATACATATCAAAAGCCTTGTATTCGTTTTCATATAAAAACTTATCATTATTTAAATCTAAGGTGAAGAAATGTTTCTGTCCTTCTGGATCTCAACAATCTTTCTTGACAAAGGCGGCCATTCGCATTGTGGAAAGATGGAAGAAAAGTATGGGCTACCGTTTTGAGATCCAGAAATTTTGCTACCATGGCAACGTGACGTAACAACTTCTCCTCTCTAATAAGTTTAGAACTTGTTGGGCACTAACGCGCGTTGAGTTTGGCTTTGTGCGGCTTGATATTTTACTCCTCCGCCTAAACCTGCCGTGATAGGACTTCAGTATCCTTATTGCTACCCTGGATGCACAGAACTGAGACAAACCATTTCATATTGTGTCAGGTTGTTGCGTTGTTTTTTGTTTCCTTCCGTAAGCCAGAGAAAAGAATGCAGTCCTGTGAAGGGAAATTAAAGAGAGTTACACGCCTAAGCGAACTGTGCACTGAGAGAGCTATGGAGAAAAAACTTTCAACAGAAGCTCTTCTCAGCCTTCCATACGAGGTTCTCCGAGCTTTATTCGGTAATTCACCAGGAAGCAGGAGTAGTATTATTGTTATCAACGATTCACCATTGCAAGTGGGGGAAAACGTGATGAATGGCGTTATATGCGGCTTTCATGTTCAGAGCAGAAAATTTTTATTTGGTGAATATGAAACAGCTGTGTTTATGGAACCGCTAGAGAATGTAACTTGGAAATTATCAGTTTATGTAACAGGAATTGTAATGTATATTCAAGAGTTCCTCCACGATCAAGGTCATGATGTTTGTAGTAAAGAAAGTGTTTTTTCAAGTCTAGAATTTATAGGGCTGGAAAATAGAAAGCGGATAGAAGAAGTCTTTTACCAAGAAGTAGCGCGATGGATTTTTAAGTACAACTGTTACTTTGCTTTCAAGTTATCTGACGAATTTATAAAACTAACCCAGAAGGACACGAGAAAATTAAAGATGGCGATTTTTTAAGACAGAATCTCGCCTCAGCATTTAATTCAGAAGAAGAGAGTGAAAAATTGCTCTACTTGCTCTATCGTTTTATTATACTAAAACATATTATGAAGCGGACGTTTGCATCAATTATCCACAATAACTAGATGATATGATTGGCTAGGTTTCATTTTGAACACTGCGAAACCAAGGAAACAATGGTGACCGCATAATATTTTATTCACATAGTTATGGAAGACAGGCTTTTAAAACTGTTTCTTTTAGTTAGTCTATGTTTACACGATTTAATCACACGATACCGAATAGGTCTTGCGCATGCGCCGTCACGAAAATCACAACTGATAGGGATTCTGTTCACAAACAAGAACAGTGAAATTCACATATTCCAAGGGCAGGTCTCTGGGGGTTTCCCTCTCTACTGTCCCATTATTCTCTCTTGTAGATAACAGCTGTTGCAGCCAAGATTACTTTATAGTTTAAACTTGGTAATAGCTTAAAGTTTTGTTGCCCATATCCATATAGTCAGGAATCATTTTACTCATGTACGATGGCTTTCCTATTTTCTATCCCCAAGAAACAAAGTCAAGTGAAATGTAATTTAATGTTAATCTATTTTATGTGTTGCCAAATGTTATTACTTTGGAAAAATTCCATGGATTAGAGTGGGTACGTTCTTCTTGAAAATATTTTATTTGAAAAGGAATGAATTTCCTTTGGAGTGTGTTATTCATGATTCTTATTCCATTTACGTATACCTTAATTTTCCCGTTATCAGTACCGCTTTAGCTACCTGATTTCCACACATGTTGTTTCCAGTTGGTTTGTGTTAAGTACTACACTTGCTTGACTTGCTTTGGCGCTTTCTCCTTTCCCTCCTTTGTCTCCTTTTCTTTCTATTGTAAAAATGACAACTGTAGATAGTCTTCATTTAATAGCTTTCTAAAGATCACTGAACGAACCATTTGAAACCAATTTTGAGTTTAATCAGGGTCACCCATTGATAATATAGTTTAAAACCTCTTAAACATAGCATTGTTGACCGTATTTTAGTAATTAAACGGTAGATATAGGCATATTTTCCCCGAAATATTTTCCCCGAAAAAATTTTTCATCGTCGGATTTCCTAGCGAAAAGTATAGTGATCCAAAAATTATAGGGATCAAAAGTTGCCTTTTCAAAAATTTCAGCCACAAAAACGGCTTCCGAAAATTCTAGGTGACCTTTTTAGGGTAAAAATCCGTCAAAAATGGGGAATTATACCATTTTTTAGATGTTCGAAAATCCTAGCAGAGACAGGCAAGCAAGAAATTTTACAACAAATATTCCCAAATTCTGGATCTCAAATCGTCTTCGGAACAGATATTTTCCGAAAATTGACGTTGGTGCCCCTGTTTAATTAAGAGAAGTTTAAAAACCTTTGAAAGTTTTTTTTTTGATAAACTTGAAATTACTATCCTTGATGATGTAACACTATGACAACTGTAGACAGTTTCTACTGATGTTGTTACCAAAGTAGATCACTGATTGAATCATTCAAAGTTAAACTCACCGACTCAATTGATGTTTATCATTTTGTAACTAATTTTGGGTTATTTTTATTTGGATTGAGTACAACTGGAGTTTAAAGCTAATCAAGACCGAGAGAAAATCAAAGGATCAATTCTCTATAATAAACTTTTTCAGAGTGATCTCATAACTAGAAATGTATCTTCTCTGTCCCAGATCTGTTTCACTTCAGTGACCCGCTTAGCCTGATCTATCTATTGATATAATATTCTGTTGAAACAATGGAAACGGTGCCTTAATTTCCATGTACTTATTTAGCTATCTTGAGTGAGACCCCACTGATACCTGGGTTAATCAGATGCAAGAAATACATCGGATGTGCATAACGATGTAATTTAAAAATGATTTGAAAGCGCCTCATTGAATATAAATAAATATGCTGGTTGGTGCTTGAGATTGAGCGTGAGATTATATTTTTCTATCTTAGGTGTTGGTAAGAGAAGTTTGTGGTGCGCTGGTTTTACTGATCCGCCCAAACCATCCGGGTGGTGTCGTAAATATATAGGGAACGGAACAATAGAAGAGGCGTCAGCCAATCAGAAAATACTGACGACACTGTAACTGATAAAACTGATTGGACAATACCGATTCTTTTATCTTTAATTGGTTTGTTTGTTGTTGTGATTTGAAATGGCAAAGGGAAGTACCTTGAATGAAACTTTTGCTGGCCTTCTCGATAAATTGAAACTTTTTTTAAGAAATAGAAAAAAAGGAAGAAAGACACTGCATTCTGATTATAGATGCTAGCATTTCCATATTCATAAGAATTAAACAGCGACATCTACGCCGATCTGTATTACCTTTGCGACATATATTATGTCTAATTCTTCCTTGTTTTTGCGAGGCAAGTAAACTGCGTTAATTCTTTTAATTAAAAGAACTAATCGGATGAACCGAAACTAACCGATAAACTGTGAACATCAAATCATAATAGAAGAAAGGAAAATCAACGACTGTCTTAGCGGCCGACCGGTTCATTTATAGTTTACTAGAACGTAAGGGCGTAATTAAACAGAACGACAAAAACAGTAGTGTACACAAAGACTACGTTTCATTTAACAACTGATTCTAAGCTAGAGAACAGAAAACGACGTGTAAACGACGAATTTAAAAAACGAGCTAACAACGCAAAAATTTAGCATCAGTTGTCGCTAAACCAAAATTGATTCATAGTGTGTTTATTTTTTTTTGTGCGAGTTTGTTTTTAAAATTCATAAAAACAAACCTTTGAACGTGAGTGATAACACCCTTTGTTTTAGATAAAAGCTAGAAATGCAAATTGTTATTGTGGTTGCGGAAACTATTGTTGGTTATTTGTCGTCGGTGGTGAACTTAAAACAAGACTTACGATTATTTTGTATTTTTTACTCGTTATTTTTCAAAACGGCCAACGCGAATAGACGTTCTTTTAATTAATGTCCTTGCTTCAGATTTATTTTACAGCCGATGCAAAGTTTTCTAACATCCTTTCGAACCATTGCCATTAGCATCGGGACATGGTGCCGACCGTACATTTTCTTTCTTTTTAATTTGGCACAACATCGTCTCTTTTTTTCTTCCTTTAATAGGGAGCTCAAGCAAAGACATTCGACGCACGTCAGTAGGAAGAGAGACCTTTATCTTTTTTTTAATATGTCATGAAACCCAAATTTCTATTACTAATAGTCTTAATAGAACGCTTTGTATTCGTATTAATTATAATAAATGTCTCCGCACCATCTTCTTTGTACATCCTAGAGAGAGTGCTGCTCCCTATTTTAAACTCCTAACAATCCTTAAATTAGATAATATATATAAATTAAAAATATGTTGCTTTATACATAGAATGAGAAATGAAACTGATAGCATTCCAGATATTTTCCTTGATGTCCTGACTCCAGCATCGCGTATACACAATCATAATACAAGATTTGTCAGTAATCTGAACTATTTTAGGCCAAGAGTATCCACCAACTTAGGTAAGACGTCCTTTAAATTCTCCGCTCCAAAAATCTGGGAGACTGTACCGCCTGGTCTCAAGTGTCTGCCATATCATAAGTTTAAGAAAGAATGGAAGTCCTGTCTTCTAACCAACCAAATCTGACCTTGCTTATATGTTTAATTTTATCACAGACATTATTTAAGATTTTATTCCTCTCTTTACTACTGCCAATTATTTCAACATGACGGTGTCCAACAAGAAAGCTCTTGCCACTTTGGACACCGTACACAAATGAACTTAATGTCTTTGAGTTAATTATTATTTGTCAGCTACTTTATTTTCCTACTACGTACACTTATGTAAATATCCTACACAGTGTGAATAAAGAATTGAATTGAATTGAATTGAACTTTGCCCGAAAATTTGGGCATCATTCTACTCGGCAGAATACTGCCCAAGGATGCAAAAGCGCACTTTCGGTTGACGTGAGTCCGGCTTAAAACGTCTTTGCTCAAGCTCACTATTAAAATGCTGAATAATATCATCATCCAGAACGTTGTGTCTCCACTTGTCCTTCTCACTTGATCTCCCAAACCTGCGTCAAGGGCAAGGCGCTTGAATTTGTGGTATGCCGTTCACGCGCGTCTTCATTCCCCCTAGGTCTTCTTCACCTTTAAGTACTAATATTTATTGCTTTTATTTCGCATTTTAACATGAAAAGATATGATCAAATGCGCAAGTACTTGCCATGTAATATATTCAGCCGGATCTCTATAACTCATCAACATCTGACTCTACGATGTCGGTATCAGGCTAACATAAAAGTAATAGTAGTTTTTAAAGGAAACCATCAAAAACACGGAAAAAGATAAAATCGTGAAATTTACGGTATATAAAACCCTACAAATTAGCCTGAGTATGAGTAATATAACCAGAGATTAGGCTCTATTTTCGTTCCGCTTTGTAAATAACATTGAGAGAATGTATGAGAACTGCCAAAATCGGGCCTGATCTCAGGTTAAAGTATGAGGGTCTCAGTGGGGTGGTAGCTTTGAGGCTTGACGGTTAAATTTCAGAACCTTTGAGGGTGAGTCTAGGTATATTCTAACCTCGGTATAAATTAATATTATCTGTTGTGTTTTGAAGGTTGTCTTGGCCTCTCCCTTAGAAAATTTTGAATTAGTTTCAGATATAAGCATGTTGTACGCCCTTTTGATATCTAGAAAGAGTGTTTTTGAGAACACAGGAACAGGTTTTTTCAGTTTAAAGATTCTTCAGGAGTCCGAAGTCAGTAAAGATTAGCTGAAATAGTGCACGTGAGATTTGAAATAGAGCGTGGCGAGCATCTCTGCAAATTTTTTTGGATCAAAAGAAAGCGTAGTTCATCGCAAACAGAACTAGGTTTGGAACACCAACATGGCCGTCGTTTCATTTTTTTGAACACCAATATGGCCCCGTGTCGTCATGTGGAAACGCTCTGTACCTTGAAACTTTTTGACGGCTAAACCAATCTGCATTTTTGACGGATGGCGAGAAAAAAAGACTTTTTTTAGGGCTTACAGTTAACTTTAAGGTTTGACGGCTGACGGTTAACCCCACTGAGGGGTGATGCTCGTTATACCAAGTCAATATATGCCGCTATGGCTCGTTCTATTGTAAGAAGTTTATTGTGTTATTGTGTAAGGGCTAGGGATCATTATTGTTTTCGTGGTGACGTAACTCGAGACTTGCTATTAGGGAGCTTAAGTAACTACGACGACGACCACAACGACGACTTCAAAAAAAACAATAGGTTTGATGATCAAAACAACAGCTCTGCACGTGCATCACGCTTTTTAGTACATTTCTTTGACGTCCACTGCACGACTACGACGTGAAACCTCCTAATTTGACGTTTTATGGAGGACGTGGACATACGACGACGAATTTTCCTTCCTCTTTTTGAACCTGAATAAAATCCTTAAGAATTCAACTCCAGGAAAAGTCGCCTGCGTTTGACAAATTGAGCGGGTCCAAATGGACGCGATTAAGTTTGAAAGAACGCAAATTCATTTTTTTACCGACGTTTTCACTGCCGTCGTCGTCGTCTTTGCTTTAGGTCCCTACTCACGTGGTATACCGTGCATCAGCCCCACTGAGACCCTCGAGTATCAGGTCTTCCTCAGGGGTAAGGGGGAGAGAACATTTCAGAGGGCGTACGGGGAGGGGGAAGGGAGAGAAGAATGTTTGCTCTCTCCTCTTTTCGCTTCTTCTCTCTTCCGCTTTCCCCCAGAAAAGTATGCTTCACATGCTACGCTATGATTTTTAATTTAGCAGACCCCAATATGCACAACCTCCAAAGTAACACAACGAATTACGAATAACATGCATTCAGTTGTCACTTTATTCAGACGTCTACATCTCAGTACTAGGAGTTTTTTTAGTGTGAGTATAACGTTAGTAATGACCAAAGTACTCCTCAAGTTCTCTTATATCTCATTTTTCTTCTGTTTAGTAAGTTGGTTGGGTTCCAAATGTCCGGTTACCTTCATTCCATCCTGTGGACTCATTAAACGTGACCGGCGGATTTTGCACCTGCGGTGGGCCTACTCCATTGTTGCGAGCATGAAAAGGAAAGTGTTTGGGCCCCATAATGCTAAGAAGACAACCGAAGCCAATAAAGCAAAGGATAGGTTCCAGACGATGGAATCTCAGTGCGATTAGCCATCCCTCAGAAGAGAAAGCGGATACTAGAGAAGCGACCGGTTTTGTAAGAAACCAAACAGAAAAGAATACCATAAGAGACAAAAAGAATTGTTGCTTTGCTGGGTTTTCTCGGATTGTAGAATAAGTACCATAGACAAACAATACCCATGCTAACGATCTTAACACTGCGTTTCCCAGACGTGCAATTTGAAGAACTTGAGGAACGAATAGCCGCTGTTCAAGAACAAACAGAATGCCAAAGATTAAGGTGTAACTCAAGAAAAACATTTTGAGTTTGGTTTGTATACTTTCGTTAAGACTAGCCTTGGTGATTGTCCAGCCGAAAACTAGCAGAATTAACAAGACAATAAGAATAATTTCACTTGTCGCTTGGAGCACCTCACTGATAGTAAATACAGAAAGTTCTAATCCAGACAGAACGTAGTTAGTGTGGAAAATAAAGTCAAATAGAACAGCGCCTGTCTTGAATCCAAGAGTTGTCATGAAGAGTTTGAAGGCTGGGTGTAACATGCCTCTTCGATGAAGATGTCTAGCGAAGTAAAACGAAGCTATATACAAAACTAAATAGCCGCCAAGTGATATAAGGTGGCTATCAAAGATGTCTCGTACTCTCCTGGTCGATGTATCTGCATTCCAAAAATACCCATCTGTAAAGTTGAACTCGTAAGAAATGTTCAGTCCTCGAGTGCTATTGCAGTGGCTAAGGACAAAGGACCACCATCCATTACCTACCGAGTCAGCCCGAAATGTCCCCGAGCAAAACCGAAGATAACTGTCGCCGTTGGTGTGGCATTGGACTGAATAGCCTCGATCAGTTGAGTTGTCATTTCCTGTTGTAGCATTTTGAAATGAGAACATTCCCTGTGCGTAGCTTAACTTAGACTGGCAGACCATGTCGCTGTTTTGGTTAACAGATTCCCAGTCGTTAAATTTGTCGTTGTAATATGCTAGGCTTGGACAGCAATTGCTCGTTGTGGAGTATTTCACTTTAAAATCTAGCCGTCCCACATCGTCAGCAAACCAAAATTTGGAAACAAGAGCCATAAACTTTTGGTCCCCTTCTATCCTCCCAGATACATGATTTCCATAAACCAGGCCAAAAGTGAAAATGGAGAACAAAAACACAACTGCAGTTTCTGAAACTCCTCTCATTTTCCGCAGCGACTAAAGCTAAAGCTGCTTTTCTAGGATTTCCTGGTGTTTTTTCATTTTTGTCAGCTTGCGTACTGGCGCAATTATAATAAACGTACGATAATTAGTTTGTGACATCAAAGGTCTAGTTAAGAATATTAAGAACAATTACTGCTTGCTTGAAAACTAAATGTCTTGTAAAACCAATAATTGCAAACCAAGCAGGATTTTAATTCTGATTTAAAACTGAAAAGGCAACATCATTGTGCGGCAATTTTTAATTTGACCACGCACGGCTCAAAAAGCTCTCTCCTTTGCAAGCGCGCGCTTTGCATTCTTCCCATGATGCTCTGCTCTCTGTTTTTCACGATAGCGGGGCCTGCGGCGCGTTTCTCGAAAGTCTAGGTAACTTTTGGGCCCGAAATCCAATATTCAAACAAAAGTCTAAAGAACGAAAAGGTTGGTCTTATATGTAACAAACCAGTCCATTTTGTTTTGTTAAATGATAACTTGATCACATTATCTGGGAACCTATTCAAATTTTGATCTTGAATTGAACAGAACGGCTTTTCCAGACCGCCCGATGATGAACACTAACAAGGATGAAACAGAACTCAACTTGGAGACTAGTTACTGGTCGTAGAAGATTCAAGCTGATCATAGTGCAACTTGCTTTCCCATGCCAGTGTACAGAGTCTTGCATAGAGTTGAGTACGGGTGACGGATTATGTTTTATGGCAGCGAGTCTTCAAAAATATTTTCTGTTTTTGTTATGTGGAAATTTTCGACACCATCCCAAGTCGGTGCCCTAAGAATGGCGGTTACCCGGGGGTAGGGGGGACTCCCCTATATAAGCCATGAAGGAATGAAGGTATGTGCCGGTTTTCCAAAGGGTAGGGGTCTTTGCGCCGTCTTCGTTTGCAAACGGGTATAGACATTTTTGGTCTGGAATCGGGTATGGTTTTCAAGAGAACTACGGGAGTTTACGAACTATTTAATGTTTCAATTCCAAATGAGTAAGAAAGAAAGAGAAATATACGAATTCGAAATGGATTTTGAGAAATCTTTTTTGTTGCTGTTCTAATCCAAATAATGATGACATAATTTCTTATATGCTAGGTCTGAGAGTGGGTATGGATTTTATTAGAGGCCAGTTGTGAAAAATGACATTTTTTGGTCTGAAATAGTGTCAGGATTTGGAGAACCGGGCGGCACATCCCCACCAAGAATTCCTAGGAGTACCCCCCGGGCGGTTACTTAGTTCTGCCTTTTGTTTTCTTCTCTACCACGCGGAGGAATGATTAGCGCAGTTGGATCGTGCACGGCCCCCTGAGCGGTAGTCTGCTACACAGCCGTTTTTAGTGTCGTCACGCAACGCTCCTCCCCAGAGAGCGTTGCGTGACGACACTAAAAACGGCTGTGTAGCAGACTACCTAAGGCCCAGTTCATACGTCGTGCTTCTGCCGTGCCGAACTTAATTTTTGAATTAAGTTCGACACAAGCACGGCAGAAGCACGACGTCTGAATCAAAGTTTTTAATTTAGTGCGGCAGAACAATTAAGTTCGACAAGGTCTGCCGTGCTACACGACTCTGGCACGGCAGCGATTCAGACGTCGTGCTTATGCCGTGTCGAACTAAATGCATAAATTTCAGAAATGTATTTTTCGCGGGAATTGTTATCTTGCGAGTCCCGCGAGTAGCTTCGAGGAAAAATGTCCTTCAATGAGCATGCGCATTGATTCTGTTTATTACCCCAGAACTCCTCTGCGCATGACGGCCAGGAATCAGAAGCGTAAGCACTGGGCCGGGGTCGAGAATGGTTTAAAACAAACATGGCGGCTTTCCGTGCAAGTTTGCATGCTCCTTCCTCCTTGGTTGGCAGTGCTGCAGAGTCCGATAATTCATCAGAAGACGAACTACCTTTTGACGAAAATATTCCACTAGCTGGCTATAAAGAACAAGATGAAGAGGAAGACGAGGAAGCGATCGGCGATGTTGAGTCAGTGTCATCGAAATCGTGTTGTATACGACCAAGGATAAAATTAAAGGTGGCTTTTGATACACGAAACGTTTTCTTGAACCTCTGATCAGTGTATGTGTTCCATACTTCTTCCAACCATCCCTTGTTACGGGGAAGCCGTCGACATGATCGATCAGCAGTGGTTTTCTCGGAACAAATAAGAAGAGCAGAAAGAAAGAAAACTTCTAATAATAACATTCGCCTGACGGTCAAAAGGAAAAGGATTTTCTGCTGCATTTCTTTTCTTCTCCTCCTCGAGTTTTGTAAGAGTTTTAAAAGTAGCAATTTACGCTGGAGGTTACGGTGCGGCGCCATTTTCGTTACCGCTTACCGCTGTACTGACTACTGTGCGAACCCTGAATTAAGTTCGACTCTGGCACGACGTCTGAATTGAAGTCGTGCTTATGCCGTGCTTCTGTCGAACCCAATATTAATTAGGTTCGGCACGGCAGAAGCACGACGTATGAACTGGGCCTAAGCGGGAGATAAGCGAACCGTCGGCCTCAGGTTTGTTAGTCAGATATTTATTTCGAGCTACCAAAGTAAAATAAGGACTCTTTACCTTTTCTACGCCATAAACAAATAGAGAAAATCTACAAGGTTCATATTTTGGTATTACCGAATTTATTTATTTTAGTCGATGTAGCACTTCTGCATGTTTACGTCGTAGTAGCTTAACTGAGCTAAAACCTTGGTTTGGAATACAACTCAGCAAGTTTTACAATAGTAAAATTACCAGGGACTGTTACGGGCCCGAGTAGTGGCGCCACACACTGTTGCGCGGGTCACCCTGCCAAGAATCTGGCGAAACTAAGTAAATAGATAAAAATAAATGAGTATTTCTGTTTCATAAACGGGGTATAGTAGGAAATTGGACTATCACGACGTAAACATGCTAACAGCTATTGGAAATTTCATAACACGTCCACACATAAGTAAATAACCTTCCAAAAATAAATCAAATTGAAATTGAACGTTGCTGCAACAATAACTAATGACTGAAAAAATATGAAGCTATAACTTAAAAAATAGATCCTTTAGAAAATTGTCTATGTTAGAATATGATAATATTGAACTACATCCGTTTTGAAATTTTTTACTATCAAAAAGTATAATTATCTTCACTCAACAAAAAAAAAAAAAAATTGACACTGCACCTTTTTAAACATAATTTCCAGAGAACTTTTTTTTTAAAAAAGGTCTTAAATTCATTACATCTTCCTAAACAAAACAGAATTTAACTTCTGTTTGGCTTGTCAAGGATCTGCCTGATGGATTTTAGGTTGTTCTAAGATTTTAATTTTCTTGAGGGGAGCAGACCTTGGTTTTTGTTGTCGTAGGACAGCTAGCCGATCGTGGACTAGCGGTCTATTCAAAGTTGGTGTCCTAGGAATAGCTTCTCTTTTCCAAGCCTGGAGAGCTAGTTTGTCCTTTTCGTGGCCTCTTTTAGACAAATTTGGAACCGAATCGCTCAAGCTCTTGTCATGTACAACGTCTAAATGACTTCTGCTCTTTCCACTGCTAACTGCGTGTTTTCCTGGTTCTTTCGGACTACGATTTAAGGTTCTTATAGTTTCTGTACTACCATGGCTGATCCCCATAATTTGACCCAGTGATTCTCTTTTTTCTTTATTATCAACCGTTCTGTTCAAATTAGGTAAAGAATCACTAAGGGTATAATTTCCATGGACCAACATGTCGGCGATGCGGCTCCCCATTTTTCCCCTGCGAATCGCGGTCTTTCCGTCAAATGCGTGGTTTTCCTTTGCCGCTACTCTTAACTTTTCCCCACTTCCTTGACTCAAACCCTGTGCCTCTCTTTGTTTTCTTACGCGATACCTTCTAACGGCGCGCGTGATTACTTGAGCTGCCCTGATCTGGCGGATCTTAACCAGTGTGGTATTCGTTTGACGGTAATTTGTTACAGAGGGAAACACAGCTCGAAATTTCTCTTCCATCCTTTTTAACACCACTTTGAATTCATCAGAATCAAACTCCTCGTAGCCGCTGACTACCTTACGCACCAAGGCCTGTAGCAAGTGCAGACAGTAAATCTTGTCGTCTTCGTACAGCGGTATATTTAGCAGCGCGCATGCGGCCTTGTTTGGTTTCTTAATACCCAGGTTCCCCTCCAACGTGTGGAGAAAGTCTGATAGATCGCCATAATATATATATTGAGTGCTATCAGGGTCATATAAAATCCAGTGTTCATAAAACAAATCGATGTCGTCTTCTGTTATTCCAACCTTTTCTTGCTCGATCACGTTGTTGTAATTTTCCAGAATTACAGCGACATACATGTTGATGAGTACTAGAAAAATAATTATTATAAAACTGTAAAAATAGATGACCGCAGCCCAGTAGTTTCCACAATTTCCGTTCGACAAATCCTTGTATTCTGGATCACAATCGGGTGGCTCGATCATCAAGGGATCTAAAACATCGTTCCATCCCGCGGCGGTCATTAAACGGAAGATCAGCAGCATAGAGTTCAAAAACGTTTCAAAATTCACGACATCGTTTAATGCGCCAGTCTTCTTCACGTACCCAAAGAAGGACATTCCTATGATAGCGTATATAAACATAATGAGAAAAAGTATGGCTCCAACATTAAACAGCGCTGACAAGGAAATGAGAAGCGAGAAAATCAGTCTTTGTATTCCTTTAGCTTTCTGGAAGAAGCGCAAGAGTCTGCCGATGCGGAAAACTCGAACGACGCGGAGTAGATTTGGCGTGATGATAATTCCTGTTCTGTTTAGGCTTTCTATCACGATTCCTGTAAAACAACAAAAGATACACATTATTGCAAAGAATTTCAAACAAAAATTGCAGAATGCATAAAGGAATTATACTATCTCTAAACGAGATTTGTACAGAGTTGCCTGGACTGCTCTCAGTGCCTTTTTCGGTTATAGTTGAGAGCTGGGAAAGTTGTCAGGAAAGACTATAGACTAAACACAGCGAGCAAGTAGAAAAGAAACTACCTCGTTCCCCGCTTGTCCGCTTGTCCCTTTCGCTGGCTCGTAATACTTGCCCAGTGGTGCGGCAACAGCCATGAAGGATTGCTACACTTTGAAGTGTTTGTTTTCAAACCGCGTTGTTTAGAAAACGAATTTTGACGACACTGAATGGCACTTGTTTAGACAACTACCTCATGTACCGTAGGATAGAACAATACAGTAAAAACCCGCTACTGAAAACCTGCATTTTTTTGTCAGGTCTGGCTAAACAGGTTCTTGTATTTTGGGGTACTTATTGGCAAATTAAGCTATGTAGGAAGGCACCACTACGAATCCTAGCAAAGCTCAGTTAAGACCAGTTAACGCCTATTTGTCACAAATATCATTTGAAGATCATGATGACGACATATTATCTACAAAGTGTTTACTCACCTATTATAGACAAAACTACAATAACGAAGTCAAACACATTCCAAGAATGCATAAAATATCCTAATCTCAGGGCGAAAATCCTCAATATCGCCTCGATGATGAATATGCAGGTAAATACGATGTTGAAGTATTGTGATGGACGAGCAGAGCGGTCTCTCGTTAAGGAGAAATAGAACATAGTGTTGGAAATAAAAAATATTAACAAATAACCCTTTCTGTTGAAAAAACGAACCTAAGAGCCGTTTGTTTTCAGTAATACTACTCGACTCTGGTATGCAATTAAAAGTTTATTTTAGGTGATGTAATGATTGAGGCCTTATGCTACTTTAAGTATTAGTGATTACTTTCTCCAGGCGTTTATAACTCTTGATAACAAAGAGGAGGGGACTGGGAACGAGACGACATTCAGAATATGCTGTCCCCTCATTCGCGACTGCAAATATAGAGCACTGTCCTGCGGCACCTGTTTATTTGAACGACATACCGTAAGCTTCCGCTTAAAGGGGTTTTGGCAGGGCTTATAAACGGACGGGAGTAGTGTCAAATGTTGCATTTACTCCTTGTTCAGATGTCGAGTAAGTGTTGAGTTAGGTCGAGTTGTCCATGACGTCACCCATTATTATATACTAGAGAAAATAAAGTAAATGCAACATAAAACACTATCGAGGGGCTTATATCCGGGGGGGGGGAGGCTTATAACCAGACTTACAAGAAAGCCATTTCAAAACGAGCTACATAGCAGTGTTGATCAAATTCCTTTACGAATTTACTCGCTTTTTTTAGTTCCAAAACGTCTTTAAAAATCGAATTCATTTTAATACAAGCTAGAGTGGCGCTTATGGCCGAATGTATTCCTTTTGCTTACAGGTAGATGGGCCTTTACCAAGTTAAGCCACTGAAGCGCGCGTACCAACTCTTCGGTATGGCCAGTACCTTACGCATGCGCACAACCATATCACTCCCGGGCAGAGAACCTTTAACGGGGGAGGGGGGGGGGGACTTATAAGCGGAACGTTTACGGTATCGGAGAATCCCTCTCCCAGCGGACTCATCCGGGTTATATCTGAATAGACAACTTATAAAAGGATATCGAGCACTACATCCACCACTGGTGGCTGCCCATAATGCTGTGCCATCATCACTAACATGTTGATTGTAATCACGGAGATTATAAACATCTCAAACTTGCGATTTTCCACCAAGTCAAATACCACCGCTTGGTAACGATTCTGAAAGATGTCAAAATGAAAAAAAATGTTGCAAATTCAAGTTTGATGACAGATTTGTGTCCTTTGAAGCAGATGGGATCATAGAAGGGTAAAGCTTTTTCCCGGGAGGTTATACAAGCCATGAGGTATGTGCCGCCCCAAAGGTCTGAAAACGGGTATAGACTTTGCCCATTTTGGTCTGGAATCGGGTATGATTTTAGAAGGAACTACGGGAGTGTATGAATGTATTTATCGTTTCAATTCCAAATGAATAAGAAAGAAAGAGAAATATGCCACAAGTCGACCTCACGAGTTTCGAAGCGAAGTCTGAAAACGGGTATGAATTTTAGAGGCCAGGTCTGAAAACGGGTGCGAAAATGACATATTTTGGTCTGAAATAGGGTCATGTTTTGGAGAACCGGGCTGTACACCCCCACAAAGAATTCCCAGGAGTGCCTCCCGGTAGCGTTTTGCGGCTGATTTACCGCTTGTCGCTAGTGGGGAAGCCGCAAAGGATTTTTGTAAGCGTCAAAGGTGCAATAGGCTGTCTCCAGACGTGGGCTTTTGGATGCACCCGCGATTCTCCCCACTTGAGGTGGGGAGATTCTCGGGGCGGGCGGTGGGGAGAAGCTGAGAGGGAAAATCCCAATTTAACTCGTCCCCATACTTCTCGCGGCTTAACAGCCTAAATTACAACCATTGACTACAAAAGGACCCGTTAGGTGAAACATTTAAACCCGATAAAGTCCCACGCAGGCTATGAATTTTAAGACGCATTATCCATACTCCTTCCAAGTGGACTAAGATTAGCCTGCTTGCAATAACAACATTCACTTTTTTTGCAGGACTGAAATAACTGCTTTTAATTCCTTCTAGTTTTCTGTGAGCTTAACTTATTTGACTCCCTTTTGCGGTCATGTCTACTAACACTCTTACCGTTGGCCTTTCCACCTTCTTTTTGGGTTTTTTCGCTGCTGCATTTTTCAGAGCGTTCATCCAACTTCTCTGTTTTGGGGTGAGAAAAATGTGCATAGAGCCATACACTTCCATCTGTGGGAAAATTCAAAACACAATGCCCATGAGTTGACTTCATCAATGACTTTGAACTCAGTGAAAGTATTAAAGGAAGCCTTGCGAAAATTTAATTCGTCTTAATCTTACTCTTATACTTTTAGCCCTGGAGTTTACACGTTGAATTAGAAAAAGGGTCGGTGGGTACTAGTCCCCTAGAATCTTAAACTGATCCGTGTCAGACAATGGAGACATAAAAGTTTGAGTCTTCAGCGGTACAATCACATTGAACTATTTGCTTTATACTTAGCTTTAAGTCTGTGAACGAAATCCTATGGAGTGACCATCAACTGAAAGCTTTTCAGTAGTACTTTCACAAGGTGCTATTTGCAGTTTGGTTCTGACTTTTGAGTCTGTGGATGAAACCCTGTGGTGTGACTGCTCCGTGAACAGAACCCCACTGACACTCTTCTTCTCCTTTCAAGACGCTCGATTCATTTTGCAGCTGTGTTGCCTTATTTTATTTGACCTTGCGCGCTCGGATTACGATTGAAAGAGTTAAAAGCCGATCGTCATTACTCGCTCCTTCACGGCTTTGGAACAATAAACGATAAATTTCAAGTACATCATTAACTAGTTCTATAGAGCCGTGAATCGTTTTTAATTTTCTGACCTGTTGTTTGAGGTGGTTGAAGTTGTCAATGATAACGCCGATGAACAGATTTAACACAAAAAATGATCCAGAAATAATGAATACAATGAAGTACATATAGGCGGCCAAGTTGTTTTCCTTTATCGGTTGCTGGTCCACCTAAGAACAAATACAAACACTGAGTGATTAAATAGGAACAAATAAAAGACAGCAGCAACAACAACAACAACAACAACTTGGAACAACAACTGTTATTGACACTTATAACTGATAATAAGAAGCACAGCAAATATCGTTTCCTTGAAAATATTCAAATACCGTAAAATTCCGAAAATAAGCCCCTCCATGGATAAGCCCCTCCAAAGATAAGCCCCCCAAACCGGTAACGCAAAAAACCCTCCCTGCTTTACCTTTGTAGCATCAATGGCGTCCTCCATAACTTCCATCCATCCTTCGAAAGTTGCCTACATTTTAAAACATGACATGCATTGGCGGTATAAGTACACAGATACCCGAAAAAAACCAAGGATTAATGTAGGTAGAAAACATTGAAATGAAAGTTGGGGATATGAACATACCACTTGAAGAAGTGCCAAAAACCCATTAAAGGAATTGTCAAAATTGACGTTGGATCTTATCCAGCGGTCTCCTCTCTGAAGACATGCAGTTTTGTTGGGTACGACAGCTGCGTCATATTTAACACCATGCTCATCAACGCACTTGAAGAATTTCCCGCCAAAAAGATTGACTCCCATAATGCTGAATATCAACCAGAACACGACGCAAACCAGAAGAACATTGGCGATACCAGGTATTGCATGAAACAGCGAGCTTATTACCACCTAAAATACAGCATAAGGACAGTCTGAGAGTGGGTTTTATTGGTCGTACCCTGGAACAAAGTTAATGAATACACAGGAGCCTAGCGAGACTATTAGAAATTGCCTTCAACAGGAATTTGGAGGCACCAGAATACTAGCTGTGTCTAAGTGTTGTGCAGCGACCACAGTTAGAGATCGATAAGCGCAATAGTAGCGGCAGAATTCCAGGATCTTGATCGGTAATCCGATGAACTAAATGTTCGACTAGACTCTAGACTCTGAATTCAGAGTTCAGGGTCTTGTCCAATATAACCTGCAAACTCTAGGATATAAAATGACAGGAAACCGAAAACACATAAACCTTACTTAAACTTTAAATACATTACAGGGAGAGAATATGCAAAATTGCAAGCGCAGTTTAATGCTCTTGTTATCGTCGCGTGCGATAGAATTCAAAGGAGATTTCATTGTGCGTGTGTGTTTGAACGAACAACAAGCAGTTCTCTTAAGTTACCCTCCATCCACAGCGGAATATATTATATCAATGGTATGCCTTTTAACAGCACTCCGGAATGATTTAAAAGGCATCTCGTGTTGGTATTGATTCTCCAAACTAATTCCACTGATTAGATAATTAAACCATCCACTAACCATAATTCCGCGATTTACTCCGCCAAAGGTCTAGTGCTCAAAACAAACGTTTTCAGTGACATCTTGTTAAGTGGCCAATTTATCTAATTGAATCCGATGTTAAACGAACGTTTTCTGTTGTACTGTCCTCACTGAGACAGTAATTTATCAATTATACACCAAAAATAGGCAACAGGCCATGCAGACAATAACAAACTTACTCTCATTCTTTCAAATCGTGAGATCGCTCTCAGGGGTCGCAAAGCTCTGAGTGTTCGCAGAGAACGAATAGACATCACATCTTCATTTCCAAATAACGCGATAAGAGAGACCTGAAAGCAAGAAGAAAAACAGGAAACATATACATAATATGGTCTCTTGACCAATTGAAGTGTCTAAAAAAACGGTGCGAGGCTAATAAATTTTATCATTTATTCAAAATATTTCTCCATTTCTGATTGGCTAAAATACCCCGGTTAATACCGCTTCATAACCAGCTATTGTTGACCAAATTTGGAAGAAGCTTTTGATTTACAGAAAGTGACGCCAATAGTACAGGATAATCACCAAAAAAAGGACTTCAGATAACACCCTCCTCTATCTGCATAACTCGCCAAATGATACTCAGCCTCATCCAAAAATTGCTAAACATCAAGAGCTGTAAAATGGTGTTCATAAATTTCTCAATAAAAAATGAGAGATCTGTAGAAATAAGTTCAAGTTAAGACATTCATTTGAGATGTAGCCCTTCGTTATAAGGAAGTGGGCGGAACCATGGAATAGTCAAAAGAGAATTCTCTCAATTAGAAACGTGTTGGCCATGAAGTGATGTCACTTACCGCAATGATTGCAACGTCAAGCCAGTTCCATGCGCTCGAGAAGTATGACGTAAAGCCAAGACCGATGAGTTTGAGTAGAAACTCAAGCACGAAGACAACAGCAAAAAAGATGTTTAATACCCTTAAAACCTCCTTAAGAGTGGGCCTGCTGTCCAGGTAGACGTCCTCGAACGCCTGTTGGCAAGATAAAAAAAAAACACGAAAGCAATGTCAAAAGTAATTGAGTACCTCCTCTATAAAGAGGATCTGCATTCAAAGGCCTTAGGGGAGCCCTTTCATATTCAGCATGATCCAATAAGAAGAGTAGTGGAAAATTGGCGATCAAGTGTTTGACAGCCCCGTTATTGCCATCACCCTACTATGATTAAGTAAATGCTATGAAAGGGTTGTATGGAAATGGGATGAAGGTTATTAAGCTCGAGCTCTACAGCTAATTCAACAGTAATTCATAACAACATTGATCCCTGAAAAAAGTATGAACACAAATATAAAAAACACCAGAACTGACTGAATCAATGAAAGGGAAATAAGGCCATTACTTTTTTTCATATCTTATGTGCTCTTCACACTTCACCATTGCCTTAAATTTAACCACCTGAGACCATAGAGGCACGTGTAGAACATCATAGCAACGACACGTCAATCGACGCCACGAGCAAGTCTCCCGTTAACTGAGTCGTCGATCATTCAGTGTTCCTCGATCTCGAGTGACGACCCAAGTAACGCATAGTAGAGGACTAGACACGCGAGTTAATAAATAGCGCTTCTGTTATTGTACTTACCAAAGCAATACTACTTGCAGCGATGAGGAACACGATAAACCATTCAAACCATCTGTGTTCCACAAGGCATTTCACCTTGTGACGTATGCACAGCCATATCACGTGACAGCGTGTGTCGTCAAACCGCGCGCAGCAGCGGCAATGAGAAGGGAAACAGTCGTCAACTTCACATTCCCGGGCGTTCAGGGAACAGCAACAAACCCTTGTGTTAGTGTCACGAGGGTTCGCCTCGTCCGTTGACCTCACTGACGCTGGTTCATTTATTATCACATGACCGTTACTACTGCTGCCTGAAATGTACAATGAAATTAACGACTTAAAATGAAGGTCATAGAAATGGTGTGTTAGATTTTTGGCATTTTCTCAGAACTCAGCTATCAGGCCAAAAAAACCTAAATTTCTGAGCTAACGGTTTAAATTTCAGCCAATTTTTAGCTATAAGTTTAACTCCATGTAGGGCGTCAGTATATATTTGATCCTCGTTTGACAAAATATATGATGTGGTTCAATTTTGTCGTGAATAAAACTGTTTTGAAAACCAGATAGCCGATTACAATTAATGTAACTTTAGGCACAAATAAACTAGAGGATTTTTACGGTAGAAGGAGCAGGTGCTTTTTTTAAAAATTTAACTGCGTAGTAGTCTGCTTAGCAAACGTTTCCGCTCGAGTACAAACATCCGTGCGTTTTTATTCCTCCGTCTTTGAATCTGTTTTCGCTACAGTAATGTCAGTGGTTGTCTATAATTCTCGTCACCAGAGCCTCGGGTCCTACGGCAGTGCAAGACCCGATGCGTTTTACAGAAGAGCTCTGAAGTCGAGAATGAGTGCAATGTCGATTTGTTTTTGTCATACACCCAAATTAAAAAAAAAAACCACTTTCCTTGGGCCACCCGAAACAAAAAAGTTTGAGGAGGGATATATAGCATGACCTCAGGTAGTTTTGAAATTAATCATGAATAGAAGATATATTAGATATTTCTGTTGTATTGAATCATCAAAACTACCTTCTTTATCATCCTCGGTGTTAGTTTCATTCTTTTTAGGCCAAACTTTAGTCCGTATTCTCTTGATGAACCTGGATGCAATCACGACCCTTTTAAGACGCGACAAGACGCGAGACCTTTTATTTGCCTGAGAGGAAGAGAGCGAGGCTTGTCCGGCAAATGAACTTAACAACAATGCCAAGAAGAGATTCAGAATCTAAAAAAAAAAGACGGAAATTAGATACAGTGGTATGCAGTTCTAACCTCTCATGAGCTCTAACACGTGTTTTAGCGGAGTTGAAACAATTGGTTTAATAAGCAAAACAACAACTTCGCACGTGCATCATGCTTTTTTGCACATTTTTTTCCTGTTTTTGAACGACTACGACGTGAAAATGCCTAATTCTGCTTTTAAGGAGGACTCAAACAAGCAACGAGGAAATTTTATTTCTCTTTCTGAGCTTGACCACGGTATCTTGAAATTCAGCTTCAAGGGGGTTCGCCTACATTTGATAAAGTAAGTGGGTAGGAATAATTGCTCTTAAGACTGAAGAAACGCACATTCACTTTTTAAGCGACGTTCTCGTTGCCGTTGCGTCGTTGGATCTTAAAGTCCCTAATAATGTACAGTCAACTCTCTTTAAGACGGATACCTTTGGGATCGTCTTATATGGAGTGAAATGAACAGAGTAAAGAAAGGCAGGGACCAACACGAGGGATGCTTACAGTTACTACAATTTTAGTGTGTAAGTGGCGTATGTTGATTTAATAAAACCTAACAATTCCAGATTGTTCTCGGTAGCCTGCGCTCCATGCGCCACGATTTGAGCAATTAGTACGACGGAAAAAGCGAAAAAAAAATTATGAAAGGTCAGTCAAACTATCTTTACCGTAAGGGCCTCTTTGGCGCCTCCCAAATGCTGAAACAAAGGGAAAGACGACCTGGTTCCTGGCGCTTTTCCCTTATCTGTTTTAGTAGGGGGGAGGAGAGGTTGCCCCGAACCGACTCTTATTTTCGAATTTCAGACTCTTCTATTTATAACACTATGAGTCAGCCAAGAGAGGACGATAGAGCAAAATAAGTTACGTCGTTCGTGTTATGTAACTTACAATGAAGTGTCCCAGTACGAAGGCGGGAATGAACAGAATAATGGAGGCAGGTCCTGCGGCTCTCATGCAGTCCCACAGGGGTTCTACCCACTCTCCACAAATGATCCTGAAGATCAATAGAAACGAATGCCAGAAATCTGTAAAATTCCAACGAGGAACCTCGCCGCCAAATTTCGCCGCTGTGTACTGGGAGCCAAATAACTGCATCCCTACCACTGCGAAGATATAGACTATGATGGCTAATATGACGGACAGGTTGGCCAGTGCCCCAAGGCTGTGTCCTATAGTGGCCAACAGACTGGACATGGTGCTCCAGTTTTTAGCGAGTTTCAGAATTCGAACCTTTGAAAAACAATAAGAAAGTAAAAGTCCTCAATTAAAATTGATTGAAGAGAGAATGAAAACGGTGAGGCGCAACCTCGGGAATTTGTTGGGGAGGGAAAAAGTGTGTAGTTCTCAAGCTTCCTACTTCCTATCGTTAGACCAAAATAATTGATTTTCCATTATATAAAAGTATGATGAATTTCAAGCTTAGTGAATATACGAGAATCATACTTTTTTCAGCCAGTGACACTCAGACAAGTCAAAAAAGTATAATTCTAGTTCTCCCGACAACAGTCGAACCTACGACCAGTTGTGCTTACTTGTTCAGGTGCTCTCCCCTTGAGCTAAAAACTCGTGGAAGCTAGTTTAACTGCCTTAGCTCAAGCTAGGCGTCGAAAACTGAGAAAAACTGTCGGCCGTCCAGTTTTAGTCGAAGTAAACAGCCCGAGTTCTTGATTGAATTTTAGGCAAGCATATAATCTAACAATTAACTTATACTCGTATAGCTAACTGTGAACTTTCTCCTCTTTTGCGTTTGTCACACAGACCCTTCCCCACGGGCCTATTTGCTCATCATCTCCGGTAAACATTTCTACTTTTTCACGGCTAAATGCAAAAAACTGCAGAAACTCTACACCAATGGCTTCTGTGACTTTGTGCTATGTAGCCTCAAAAACAAACGAAAGTTTGTGTTTAGAATTATGCACCACTTACCAGTCTAAACGACCTGAACACACTAGTGCCCGTGCTGTCAATCAGGTTGGACAGTGTCAACACGGTATCGATGAGACTGATCACGGCAACAACACCATCGAAGATGTTCCAGCGACTCTTGATGTAGCCGCGCGGCTTTAGGGCAATTAGTTTGAGAATCATCTCCAGGAGAAAAATGAATGTGCAAACCTTTGGAAAGAAGAGCTCAGATTAGAACGAATCACGACCGAGTTAACACTACAGTCGACTCTCTCTAGACGGAGACGTCTAAGAGAGTCAAAAAAAGGGAGTAACGAAAGGCAGGGACTAGCTCTGGGTGTCCGTTTTACCGATGTGTCCGTAAAGAGAGAGTCTACAGTAAATTTTGGAAATCAAACTGACTACTCTGCAGGCTGCGCGCGCAATGCATGATTTCCAAGAGCAATGTCAAACTGTGCTCCATGCACGCGACCGTGAGTTTGTCGTTATTTTCTTCAAAGGGACATGCGCCGGATAGTTACTGACGCTAGTATACTTACCGAGTTGACGATATCTATTGCTCTCTCTAAATCTTCGTCCATTCCATGATGTTGAATCGACATAAAAAGAGTGTTAATGAGAATAATAAAAATTATGCCGGCCTCAAACAATTTACTTGACACGACTAGCTTTACACTTTTCCTAAATGGTTGCCAGCAGTCGCACTTTAATGAAATGCCAGCCCCGAAGCACGAACAGCATTTTTTATTTGCAGTTTTCTCGCCCTCTCCTCCAGAATTGTTGTTAGTCGTTGTCTTTATGGTAACCGAATCTTCTTGTTGGCCCTGTTTTATTTGGAATACCGCGATTGGTTCAGTCGGTGGCATGGTCAAGGAGTTTTGATCATTTTCGACCGTCGCTTGATCAAACATGGCTTTGTGCATCGCTTCGTCAAGAACCACGTCTTGCTCGCGTCCGTAAACAATGCTTAACACACTGCGGCTTCCCAGGGAAAAGGTGGAGCCTTCCATCTTTTGTTTTAAACGAAGATTTTCATTTTCCTGGTGAACAAAACAGGCATAAAGTTAAGAAAATTGTAAAAAACCCTTAAGACATTTACGAGCGACTTTAATCAGATTCTGCAAAGGAGGTCTGAATGTCAGACGGTGTGGGGACGTTTCCGCTCATTCTATTAAAATTGTCGAAGATTGCAGAAGTACTACTTCATCACAGTGGCAGCCTAAGTTTTCGGGGCTCTGATTTGTTTCAGATGATAAATCGATGTAGGGACTTGGATATTGTCAGTAATTGTCTGAGAAGGTAATTAAATATAATAAAAAGATTTTTCTCCATAGGAACAATTCTTTGTTTTTATGAAGGTTGTGTTATAAGATTTTTTACTTACCATTCTGCTAGTTTGTACTTCATTTTCATAAGATGCTGCTACAACAGCGAGAACGAGGTTGATGAGATAAAACCTTCCGAAAAGAACAATACACACAAAATACAGTACCGCCCAAGGACCCATGGCGTAGATGATCTGAAAAAAAAAAAAAAAGTACAAGGCACGTCTAGTCAGTTCTCTTTAAAATGGAAACTGTTCTGGTACTTAATAGCAGTCTTCGCGTAGAGGAGGAGCTACAATATGGCTTTTCACTCCCTCATCCTGACCAAAATTATGTTTCAATCCTGTAATCTTGTTCACGTAATGCTCTCCTGGGAAAACGCGTAACAGAAGCACTTGGAGATGCGCCTGATTTTTCAACTTGTCACCAGTCATCCGCCCGGGTTAAACTCCGACTTCCGTTTCCTCTACAGCAGGCTGCGCTTAGAGCCACGCGCGCACTACAGGGTTCAACGGTTGCGACAGTTCTAGAGTATACTTGTAATTCCACTGATGAAGGGCTAGGCCCGAAACGTTTGGAAACTAAAACACGGCACTTTTATTTATACTTTACTTCTTAATGAGCATTTTCTTCTCTTACTAAAACAGAGGCAGGTTTTTTAAGAGTAAATAAGCGAATAACTCATGAAAGCTACGTCCACACTTAACCCAGCAACGACTGAACGTATCAGTACATAATCACATAGCTTCACAAGGATCTGTGTGGTTTTCAGAAACGGAGAAAATAAAATCATACATGTGACTCACATTATTATACACATTCTCCCAAAAGTCCAAAGTGACTAGCTGGAATGACGTCATGATGGCCCAGCCGAAATGATCAAAACTCGTGTATCCGAAATTTGGGTTGGGCCCTGCGTCGGGAAGGCAGCTATGATTTGCATCACAATGCCTGCAATAAAATTTTATATGCAGGATTGTATAGATTTAATAGAATAAACAAAGAGGTAATGTGTACCTTGCTTTCTTTAAGGAGTAGGAGTGCTCGATACAAATATATACAGAGCGAAATACAAATTTAGAGATTGTTACTCGAATCTGTTGATCGCTTAATGTGAGAAACTCGAGACTAGAATAGAGACTGCACATCTAAGTAACTGATAGAACACTCGAAAATTTGATTGCCACTAGTTTATTTAAGGGAGCAAGGGATAGCACAGTTGCCGTAAGATCGTTCACCTTCCAGCAATGTCGCCCGCACCGGGTTCAACTGCCGGAAGCGATGCCATCGCTTCGCTGTGGTTAAGTTTCTAAAGCCTTGCCTTCCGCTCCTGCTGCGAGAGTTTTTTCTCCGGGAACTCTTTTTTTCCCTCCTCCTCTCAAAAACCAGCATTTGCAAATTCAAGTTGGACCCGGAACCGCGTTGTGGATTCGATACCACTAAATCATTACATTTTACTACATATTGTTAATATATCAACTTACACTGCCCCAGAGTTATTTCCACATACCACCGGATTACGCTCATAGTCGAGTATCCAAACACCTAAAGTAAGAAGAGAATATTTACATGTAAGCCAAGGGAAGTAACTTGTAATCATACAAGGACAACGGGAGATCTTAGGAGGGTGGCTCGTGACTCCAGTGTAGCCCTTCCCCCTCCCCCCCTAAATTAAAATTTATGTTAACAGCTGTCGAGTGCTATGTAAGAAGGTATTACCGTGAATAGGTTTTACTATAGTTCAGTGTTTGAAACGATGAATGATTCGGGCACCGTTCATGCTCATCCGACTGTGATGCATATGTGGGGAGTTTGGACTGTTGTTGTCTGCAATAATTCATTGTACGTATTCTGTAACACTTAAAAATTTACTAAAGTTGAAGGAACTATGAAAAGGAAAAGTAGTCTACTCATAAGCCACTCACTAGAATTAGACACGTAATCTATGTATGATGTTTGAAGGTTGTCCGGTACAGGTTCAGCGCATTTATTTCTCAGCACACCAACAAAAACTTGCATCCCGACAAGAGCAAAAATACAAATAAAAAACATTGTGAGAATGAGCACATCCCATAACATCTTCATTGAAGCGAGAAGGGTGTTCACCATCATCCTCAGACCTAATGAAATAAAAGAAAAATAATCTGGAATCAAATTATTGACCTTATTGAAAGAACAAATTTGTAAGTATATATTGCTACCATTTGTCATTAGTAACGAGCAAGGGACTGAGTACAAAAGACTAAAATAGATTGAATTGAAAGATTTCCAAAGCCTTTCACCGGGAAGAGCATTCAAACAGCAGTATTTTTAGTAAATTCGAGTGTTCTTGGCTTAATTGAAGAAACTTCATAATTACACGCTTTTGAAACTCTGTAAGAAGATAGCTTTGTGTGAATCTTGTCTCTCCAATCTGCACTACACTCTCTTGTTGTTATGACTTCTAAAAACCGACCAACGACTAACTGAACTCGGGCCCAAAATCGTAGCAACAATCTGCACTACACTGTCTTGTTGTTATGACTTCTAAAAACCGACCAACGACTAACTGAACTCGGGCCCAAAATCGTAGCAACAATTGTACGAAAATCCCCAACGTGTGCGAAAATTTAAGATGTTAGGATCTATACGCAAATTTCCAGCATTTACATGCGAGGCGGGGGGTGTAGCTCAGTGGTAGAGCGTCCGCTTTGCATGCGGAAGGTCCGGGGTTCGAAACCCCGCACCTCCAATTTTGAGATAATTATACTAAAGCTACGGAGGCGCGGATCCACACCAGTTTTCACTGTTTTACAGAATTCGGTCAGATTTTAATAATAAATATGATTTTTTTTTATTTTTTAAAAAAGTTTTGAAGTTGAAATCAATGATGAAATAATTCGCCAATTTGCAAGGCTTTATCCGAGGACTGCGAAGGTAACTAGACATTAACCTGTCTGAATGACTCAGAAACCCAGGAATTAAGGGGGCTTTAAATTAAAAAAAAAATCCCCAGGAGAGCATACCCCCAGATCCCCTTACAAGCTTGCGCCTTCTACTAAGGGAATTTATTTCCCGTCTCGTCCTCATTTTTTTTAACAAAAAAGCCTCAGTATTTTTTGTAAATATTCAAGGACTTACCCTTAACGGCTGATATTGTACGGAGAGCTCTAAACACACGAAATGTCCTGATTCCAGAAAGATTGGCTAACACTCCAGGAGCTAAGGTTATATACCTTTGACAAGGAAAGAAGTTGTGTCACATGCTTAAAAATTTCTTTAAAGTAGTAAAGTTTAGCTTATGATTTGTAACCTTAATGATTTCTCGCCTTGATTATATTTGGCTAACTGAAACAAAACCGGTGTGCGCTTACACCAAAACTCAGAAAACCCTACCAGCATGATCCCTCGTTTTTTTTCGTAATTAGTGTCTGAGTTTGCGCATACAGTATCAGGGGTGTTCTCATACAAATGCATGAAACTTATTATCACAAGAAAGGCTTTCCAGTTAGCCTCATTTCGAAAGAGAGGTTATTCGGACTGACTCGTGAATGGCCTATTGGATCCAGACTATGGTAAAGAATGGGATAAGAACTTAAACCAAACACATGGTAGCTTACCCTAATATCACAACGACGAAATCCAGCCAGTTCCAAGGATCTCTCAAATAAGCATATTTGTGGAGAGCAAAGCCTTTAGAAATTATTTTAAGAATCATTTCTAAAGTATAAATTGCTGCAAATACATATCTGTTGAAAAGAACGGAAAAAAAAATTTACGATTCAAAATCGTATAAAATCCAGTCCATGATTTTAAAGAAGGCTTAACTGTGAGGTCCCTTCTCTCCGGTTCTTTAACAAGAATCTTAAAGACATGCGAACGGGCGCAATAACCCCCAACTTTGTTGCCCCAACAATGATGGAAGTTGTTGCGTCTGTGTTGGCAGTGGTGTGCAAACGGATTTAACAACTTCCCAAAATGTTGGGACCTGCAGTGCATCGTGGGAAGGATACGAAATCCATAAGACTTTGGAGACCAACATGGTGTGCAAACGGATGCAATATGTAATATCCAACAATGTTGGGAGTTGTTGGCTAACAATGTTGCGTCCGTTTGCACAGGGCTTAACTTTCATCAGTTGATGTGCAAGACGCAGCCTAATTAGCCTGTGAGCAAGCTATCTCGGGGCGCTCCCACCCCCGTACCCCCGTAAATATTTGTCTGTGGGGTGTTTTCCTTCCTCTTTAAGGTAGTCTTGAATGCGCTGCAAAAAATCAATACAGGAATCTTTAGTAATACTTACTCGGGTTCCTCCGGCGGATTCGTCAGAGCTAGAAAAACGCAGTTTACTAAAATTGTTAAAAGTACAAAAATCTCAAAATATCTGTGGATCAGTGTTAAGGAAAATAACTTTGGTAGCAAATGAAATGAGAGAGAAGGAACAAAAGAATCACACAGGAGGTAAAATATTTTAAAAAAGCAAATACTTTAAAAGGAGGCAAAAAACTGTCAATAAAATGAGACAAAGAAATTTTTTGTTTGGAGAGCTTTCATATGACGTCACGTAGGCCATACTGGTGTTCCAAAACAATATTTGAAATGACAGCCATGTAGGTGGATATGGGAATGGAATTGAATTCTCTTCGTAAGTAAACGTTTTCTTTTGTTCCAGTATATTTGCAAAGATGCTGGCCACGTGCGTGAAAACGCTCTATTTAAAGTATTTAGTACCTGAATCTCGTAAAGCCGTCTGTATATTTCACGCCCATTTGAAGAGACCAGGGGGTGTAGCTCAGTGGTAGAGCGCTCGCTTTGCATGCGAGAGGTCCGGGGTTCGAAACCCCGCACCTCCATTATTGTAACATCTTTTTTTTAAAAAAAATTAAAATGCATCTCTTTTTTTGCGAAAAAGTTATGTTGTTTGAGTTTCCGATTCAGAGGAAAAGTAAAATGAAAGGATACTGATTTGTTGTTATATGCAAAGAAAATTTCCTAACAGGGTGGTTTTGGCCAAATATATACAGAGACTTTGCTTTGTTCAGGCGGTGGACATGGGGTGTTCCAAAACGGCTTGTAATCACGATAAACGTCTGAAAAATATAATGAAAGAACAAAGTTAATTTTCAGTTTTTCGTCGACCGCGTCCCATAAGACGCCAGGGAGTCTGGGTGGGAGCTTCCATTTTCGCGGGGCAAAGTGCTCCAAAATGTATCTAAAAATACTGAAACCGGTCCGTGAAAACGACGTGACATAGGCCTAGTATGGCAGTTGCTCTCTACGGGGTATGGGCTCCCGATTCTATGCATTGTGCACCGACAAGAAAATTTACATAAACTCGACTAACTCTAAAACAAATAAGCCTGGTTTGACTCGCCTTTTTAGTGCAACGTATGGAAGACTGATGATTAATTTAATTGTTTGACACTTATCTTTGCAGCGCATAGGCTCGATTGCCTGCCACTGTTCGGGAAATAAAACACTATGGCAGTTATTTTCCAGAAAAAGAGCTAAAAGCTTGGTCGTAGCCATCACTAAACAGGAGACTGAGTAACTGGAAAATAAACAGCAGGAAAAAAACCGTGGAAGCTTCCACGTAATACTGTTCACAGTCCTCTATTTTTCGGTAAGAAGTCAAGAACGACTGAGATCTTGCGTTACGGACGGCCATCTTGGTTTCACATGTATCGAGTCTTGCCTGGGATGGGTCAAATGTACTTAGGGGGCGCGGGACGGTTTGGGAAGAGGCCATTTTTCTCGCCTCTCTCCACCTACCGCTGTAACTCCCCGACACCCATCCCCTCGGTACAATTGAAACAAAGATGGCCGCTCGTTAACTCTCGATCTCGGCGGTCTCACGGAAATATAGAGGACTGTGAACAGTCTTCTTGCAGCTTACACAGGTAGCCCAAGCTCGAAAAATGAGCGTTGACACTGTTAAGTTACCTTCGAAACGTAAGGATTTGTTTAGGGGAAATTGATTGCTTCTAAAGGCTAAACGTAGGAAAGAATTTGGGAGGCCTTAGAATGGATCGTTTTTTTTCCCTGAATGCTTACATTTGAGAGGCTACCGAAAAGTGTCGAGCTTAGGTTACCTGTGCCTGATTTGATATACACTCCTCTTATAAATTGGCAGCAAGGCTAGCAAATATCCATTTAGAGACTAGCAAAAATTTATGGTTCATTAGATTAAATTAAAGTCCTGGAGAAAAAAAAAACTAAGTACGTGAAAAAATAAAATAAAAAAAAGAACTTAAAGACAAAATTTAAACATCAGATATGGCAACTTTAAAGTAAAGAGTGTATTTAACGTGCCGTGCATTAAATAACCAAAGTGAATTTACTCATAGAATGAAAAACATATGTTTTTCAAGCAAAGATGACTAAATTTCATGTGGTTATTTAACATGAAAGCTAACATTAACGACAAGAAATCCTCTTATTTTTGACATGGTCCTTAAAGCTTTGTTCCCACATAATCGGCCGGAAAGTCTTGATATTCAAAATTGTCGCCAAATGTCAAGGTAAACCGGACGATAATATGGAAGTCAGTCATGCTCAATTGCTGCAGGGTTTTCGTGGAATTAATTAGGAATCATTATTTTCGACAAGCCAAGATTTTAAGCAGGTGTTCTGCCAAATTGTTTTCAATAGGGAAAGTTGAGATGAGTGGATTTATTGTAGTGAAGTTACAATGTAATGACAAATACCACATTAATAAATTCATAGGCTAGAAGAAAGCCACATCGTTTTTCGAAAAATCAAGACAGATTTATATCTTCCTTAATTTCATGGTAATCAGGAAGAGATTTTGGATATATGCTCTGTGATCTATATTGGCCCCTGTTAGTTTTCAAAAAGCTCAGGACTTCCGCTAAGATTTTGTGCCTCTGGTAAAGGCCGGTTCCTTTAATTGACTACATGTTTTACGATGATTAAAATTATTATAACTTTTTAATTGTAAAATATTTTTTTACCCTTCCACGGGTAAATTCTTATGCGATATATAAAGATAGAAATGGAAGATACTCAGTGCAGCTATATCAAATGCGAAATAGGCTTGTCTTCTATGAAGATGTTAATAAAACTCCAGTGCGTGCAGCCGGTCATTTGTACTCGACTCGCTCAAAAGCTGAGTATACTTACAAGCAGCCTGTAGCCACAAGATATCTCGGCACGCGGGCCAGCCCTCCTTCTCATATAAACACAACAACAATTTTTAAGCAAACAAGGCTTGAGCCAAGTCAGACCAGTACAAAGCGGACCAACTCGGCTAAGCGGGCTGGCTCACTTCATATAAACAGTCCCTAAGTTTGCTGTCAATCAAACAAGATCTTCGCTTCCGAAAAGCACATTGAGTTCGATTTATCCTCATGATACCCATTCTTTTTTAGCAACCTTACTTAAAATTATCAATAATAACTTTAGCCTTGATAATATATAGCCCTGAGTTAGACCATGATATGACAGTTTAAACACCAAAACTGCCACAGTTTTGACAACATAGGTCAGTTTAGAATTGTGTGAAGAGAGAAAAAAAAATCGATTTACACAAAGTTTATTATTATCAATAAATGGACGTAATTATCAGTCTGACCAGGAGTATTAAATATGAAAACTTACGAAATCAGAAGGATCGTTTGCCATACTGACGTATTAAACCCTGCCATTAGATGGCTATTAAAAGAATGTTTCTTAACGAAGTTTCTGTTTTGTTAAAATCTCGGAAATTCATGCCATGTTGCTTTCCGTGATGATTCCTGGTTAAATTATAAGTGGCTCAAGTTATATTCGCTTTTATCAGCATACTGAACACCAACAAACCTAAACGCTTAACTTCATTTTTATCAGCAAATCAATTTTAATTTGTTAATAATCAATTTCTAATTTCAAATATGAACTACAACCGATTCAGACGACTGATGCGATATATTTTCTCGAAGATTAGTCCCCGATGAATTTCAACATGAAGCTGACTGATTCTCAGATTGCAAATTAACAATGCGATCACGAATTTTTCAAAAAAATTTTGGCGGTATAAAATGCCTAAAAGCCTTCTCGAATCAATCTTTGTCAGTGACAATTTAAAATGGAAACTATCGCCTTCCCTGTCCTTTACGGTCATCAGTAATAATTTATATTCAAAGAAAAGTGAAACAGCTCGTGTTTTATCCTTTCCCAACTCACCTCAGAGAAGTTTAGTTTTTCTACGAAGTAAGCAAATGTATTATTAAATGCCTCCATGCGTAGTTCAGCTATGAATCGAAACCACCGCCTTCAGAGAAAAAGTAAAAAAAAGCCAAATGCATATTGCTTCGTGACGGCTCGACATACAACAATCTTTTATCCACTAAGATGAAGGATTATTTCATATCACTTTACCAGGTGTCCAGTCGTTTTTATAACTTGAACAAAAACAAAAGCTCGAGATGGGGTTTCCGTGTGAAAAACTGAATAATTAATATTCAGCGAAACAGGCCAATCGCATGTTTTCTAGAAACGCCTTCCAAATGCGGATTTTTAAGGTCAATTAGTAATCGCTCGAAGATGGTGTCCCGCGTTTTGAAAGGAATAGGGGCATCAAAAATAGGCATTTTTCTCACAAGTATTACATACAAAAAGAAGCAAAGAGCGGTGAAGATTATCACAAAATATCAATTTGACCCAATTGTGGCTTTGTAGAAAGCTTTTAGACCAAGGGTGACAAAGTTGATCGCGTTGCTATGAAAACGCGGTTTTGTCTGTAACGTTTTTCGACCACAAAAATATATAATGATTTTTAAATATTGTATTGTTATGCTCTTCATAAGAGTCTTGTTTTTGTGTGTGTATATCTGGTGTGTGTGTTTTAAAGAAGAAATGTCTTTGGTTAACCGCATACTGATAAGTATAAGCAAAAAAGAAAAAAAAAAACTACATAAGGGATAAAAACCATTAGGTGATATTTAGTACACGATACTGCAACTTTGTAGTTTTTTTTAGTGGACGTTTCCGCAAATTGCAGCTCTGTGAACTTACACAAGAAAGATGTTTAGAATAATTTAAATGTAAACGAGATAATTTGGCATGTTATGCAAAATACATTGTACAGCAAACAAGAGCGTCAGTTAGTCTTCATCCAATTTGCAAGTTGCTTATTTGTTGATGTAGGTATTACTCGTAACATTTGGAAACAATGTGCATAATATCACAGAGTGTATTGTAATTCGTTACATGTAAAGCATCAAAGCTCGGCCTTTATGTTACACTTTATTCAGTGTTTCATAATTCATATGTTTGCGGACAGCCTTAGTCCCCAGGCCTTTCTCTTGCTTCCTTGTCCGCGCAAAGTCTGGGCAAACGTTGGTGACGTGTAGAAAAGAAGAAAGCTGCACTCTTGGTCAAACATTGTTGGGACACTTTGATGTCTTCTTGCCCTCCCATTGTTGGTGTGCAAGATTTGGGTTAACTGCGATAAACAACACAGGGAGAACGAGGAGACAGGCCAGAAGCGAAAAAACAGTAGAAATTACCTGTTAATTTATCAAAATTCAAATATCGGCAACTGCCGTCAGATCGAGTAAAACATGAAAATAACCGCTCGAAACATTAGAAGAATATATAAAAAACGCAGGAAATACAATGGAAGGCAGGGATGGTCATACTTGAAGAAGACTGGCGTCCGGACGTGTTCCTGTCTTGACCTGTCTTCTCCGTGTTTTTAGCCTTGTCTTTGGAAGCCTAATTTTATTTATTTCCTTTTTTACTCTTCATAAATTTTTAATTAGTTAAAAAGCCTTGTTTTTGAGAATGTTTAATACAACAATTATCATGGTACCACTTAGTGGCTGAGACCATGGTTACGTAATTCATACTTGTAAACTGTAATTACTTGACATGTTTCACGCAGAATGTCGATGCACACCAGTGGTGCGAGGCCAATATGAGAACTTTTATCTCAGTCATCAATGCAAATTGATCATCAGTCTCACTAAGTTGACAAGTATTCCACTAACGCGAAAACGTGAAATGTCGAGTTGTATTTAAATAAGTAAGTAAACACTAACACAAACTAAAAATTGTTTTATAAAGCAAACATAATCTCCTTAAAAGTCCAGATTGACATTTCCATGAACTGATTATGGTAGGAAATTTAACAAATCTCGGGCCGGCACAATATCTCAAACGGTGATGTCTTAAATCCACCAAAACATATTGGCAGGTAAATTGGCGATAAGTTTCTCGTATACGTGTTTATGTAAAAACTAAAGAATTAATTAAAACTTTAACAATAAAAAAATTTGTCAGTTTGATAACAAATCATTTTTGAAATAATATTAGGCGCGAGGACTTAATTGCTTAAAATTATAAAGTGACTTGTTTTGAAACGTTGATAATCTATCACAAACTTCCGTTACACCTGTACTGTATCTAACCTACACACTGTGACAATTTCAGTTATAGGACATGTTCAGTATGTTCAGTCCACGGAGAATAAAACGAAAAACTTTATCTTATCACTTCTAAATTCGTTCTTATGGTTTTCAAGCCAGTAGGCCAAACGAACGAATTGTTTTGTTTTTATGCAAAATGGTAACCGCGTGATAAAGTTCTACGTTAAGGGACGTACGTCTTTGCGGAGAAACATACCTGGTCGCTGTCGCCATGTTTGTCGTCTAAGGGTCGATTGAAGTACCGAGGCCGCTCGGGACAAAGTTTGCGTAACATATCCTTAAAGAAGCTCTTTATGGCAAGTTTACTGTGGACACTGCTCGTGTCGCTGTTCCTTCGGCCTGCCGTGCTGATGTAGCTGGCATGGCTAATCACGCTAGCTTGGGATAATCTGGCAGTTTTCCGGACTTGATGTGTCAAGACAGTTCCGTTATGAGCCTGCAATTTTAAACGTCCAAGTCATTCACATGAAAGCAATGAGGCTATACAAGGCGTTTAGTATTAGTAACATGTCGCATTAATAACATATCGCTAAATGTTTAATTCAAGATAAAAAATTGAAAAACTTTTTTCAGTAAATTGTATAAACTCCGTCTGTGTACTAAAGTTCTGTAGCCATCTCATACAGTCTCCAGCTAGTAGCTGTTCCGTCAGGCAGTTTGGAATGAATCAGTAACATGAACTGAAATTATGGGTCGTTTACTTCATCGGTTAAAAAATTATCCTGTAAAACGTCACAATCATGTTAAGTTGCTGACAAAAATACTGAAAGCATGCAAATAACAAGGGGTATGAATTATACTTAACAACTGTAAGCCCGTGATAGTGGTAACATGTCAATTCGTATGAAGTCGTGGTTAATTTCATCGGTGGATGATAGTAGATACAGTGTCGCAATTTCAAGTAGTTATTTTCCCCGAGGCTACAGTATTTCATTAAAAACTAAGTGAAGGAAAAATGCCGCAATTACGTCAAATCCAGGGCCTTTTGTTCATGACTAATGTATTGTATTCTTTGTATTCAAGACATTCTTATTCTTTTTTGTTCTTCCAAACGGTCATTTTATTTCAGCGTTATCAGAAACTAACTTGAACTCTTAGGAGTTCTTACTGGAACTCGTTTAAATGTGTCCGTGCGTTCCAGATCGAAATGGAATGCACGCGCCACCCTTGCTTCCCCATTGGCTTTGAACTAGATATTGCTATGATCTCCTAAAATCTTCTAACCTCAAATCTTAAGTAAAACTTCATGTTTTATGCAACTAATTTCAGGGCTTTTCAGACCTTTTTGATTAAGAGGAAAACGAACTTGACGACATTTTTTGGTGGACAGGTCTAAAAATGAAACTAACCCTGGTGTCGGGTTTTAAGTCTTTTAAGAAAATTAATAAAATAAAATAATACATAAAAAATACTCTTTCCGAGTAGCTAGTGTCGATTCTCTTCTTTAAATTCATCGTAAAGGTTACGTTATTTATGAAACGAAGAGCCGCCCAAGAGACTCGGTGACTCCGAGCTCTGTTTGTTTTACCGCTTCCGCGTTCTTGACCTACACAAAAATACGGGCTGTTTTTCAGTCCAAACATGCGCAATCAAGACTTTGCTTTGATACAATGTAGCTCGTTTGTGAGTTAACAATGTTGTCATTGTAAGCCGTTATAAAGGATGAATAAAAAAAATTATATACCAAAATCCCCTATGAAGCTCCCATGGGGGGGGGGGGGGGAGCTGATTTATTTCAAGCCCATTTGAGGGGGGGGGGGGTGGGGGCTTAATAGAGACGGGCGCTTATTTGAGAGGAGGAACTTATTTAATTTAGAAACGACGATGGTATCAGTTCGCTATTAAGAACTAGAATACAAAGTGGAAAAGCTCAAGCACGAGAAGCTTTAGATAGTGCAGCCGAGGATCAGAATCAAATCCGAACTTCCAGTTAGTAAATAAACCATCTTGGATCAGACCACACGGAGTTTTACAGTCGTGATTGATTAATACACAGTAAATACAGTCTATAATTTATTAGTAAAGAATAATTAGGGGAGGGGAGGGGAGGGGGGCTTATTAGAGGGAGGGGGCTTTACGAGGGGGACTTAATAGAGGATTTACGGTTTTAAAAGGAAAAGAAATGATAAAAAGCGTGTGAGCCATATTATACCTGTATTTCGGGATCAATACATGGTTTCCACTTACCAAATCTACATAACCTTCCCCTTCTCCAGCATGCATTAGAGGCGTTCGAAACAAAAAGGAAACAAAAATTCATGGCAAAGAACCTGGCGCCTTTCGCGTTTTCGCGTGCTCGATCTTCGTCTTTACCCCACCCTCCTTTCTCGTACGCCCGGCTTAAGGCTAGTTCCAAAACTGTTGCATTCCGGCTAAATCCTCTGCAACGTCTATTAGCTTTGCCTGTAAAATTTCATTCGTTTTTTAAAGTGAATGATCCTCTTTTTTAGCGAATGAATTATAAGGCTAATCACCAAAGCTCAACTTTTATACTGGCAGAACAGGGCAATCGGTAGGGCAATGCGTGTGAAATGAACCTATTTTCATCCAGTGTTTTGTTGTAACTTGTAATCAGTGCGACTGCAGTTGCTTACTAATGGACTGAATTAAGGTAATTATGATGCAGTGGCATTGTAGACAGATGATCTTTGACTGAAAAGTGCGGCAGGCAATTTTAAATTGTTCTAATTAATTTGAATTGGGAGCCCGTGGGAATTGCTGGTCAAGTTAAAGTTATTCCAAGTTCATTTGAAGTTATTTTTTTTGAAAAATTTCGATCCTACCGACCGGTGATTATTCAGAAAGAAGCCAGAAACAGTAACTAATAAAGAGATTATAGAAGTGTACCCAGATTTGCTTATTCCCTACTTTCACATTCCCATAATACACCTTAACCCCCCAAAGGTTTTGCCTAAGCATTGTATCTAATTTCTCTAGGGATTTTCCATCCCCCAAAGAGAATTTGAAAGCAATACCTATGCAAAATTTTGGGGGGTAAACAAGGTGTATTATGGTTAATGTGAAAGTAGTGAATTCTCATAATAAGAAAACGCAATATATTTAGTTTTAGAACGAGCGAAGAGTCAAGGCTGTAAGATACCAACTACAGCAGTTGCGCCACTGAGTAGTAGCCGTTCTAATCCCACGGAGTTGCCGGTCGAGTTGTGGCTTTAAATTAGTACCATTTTCGACCAATCAGTGTGCATCATTTTAAGATTGAAGGAAATGAGTCGGCTTTTAAGTGGAGTGATTTTAAAAACAAAATATAAAGCATTAATTACATGTGTTCTTCAGACGGATACGCCTTAATTATTGGTCAGGAGGGTTAACAAAGTCCTCGTTTGCTTAATACGTTGACATCTGTCCAAATATGAATTTTTCTGAATCTCGTCACCTTAGTGTAACCTACTTGTCTCAAACCAGATTTCACAGGTTTTATTACTCCAAAACAAACAATCATTTCAATTGCCAAATGTGAACTATCATAAAAGAATAATTAACGATAATATAGCGATGAGGAAATTAGTAAGCGAGTATAGTTAACAGTGGGGACGTGATGAAAAATTTATTGACCCCTATTCGCACGAACTATGTAGGATTCAGCAATACCAGAGAAAATTACGGCTGCTGCTCATTAGATCTTATTTAGAAAGTTCTTTCAGTCTTTCAGAAGTGTTTTCTGATCATCTCGTATGGTGATACAGCGTGATATTGGGCAAGAAACTAGAAAAACCGAAACCTTGGCCAAAACAGAAGCGAAATCACAAACAGCTTAACTGAACGAAACTGACAAATCAGAGATTATACGATAACAGTTTGTTCCGAGGGGATTAATAAAGTCGCTAACATGGACAGCTAGCTGGATAATGATTTAGTAGTTGGTCAGTATCAAAATATAATCAAATTTCACACACCGAGTTGACAAGGAACGCATCTACTTTTAGAAATGTACTTGAAACGACGCGCTGGTGTGTTATCATACGGAAGTAAACGAAAAAAGACTGAGACTGCAGGTGGCCTTTGAACACCGGTTCAAGCCCAGCAAACCATGAAAATTTAAAATCTGTGAAAAGGCCGCCATAGCATAGAGAAGTCCCAAAGTGTGACGATGTAGGCGGTGAATGCCAATTCCACTAACAATTACAGCTCTTAATAACCCGCACTCAAGATCACTCTTACCTCAGTGTCGGCCTCCTTCATTTCTCGCCACTCACTTGATCTTAGTCCTTCATTCCTACAACCTTGAAACTATTCTTTATTTCAGCATTCTGCCTTGTTGGGCACACGGCAGAACTCGACCACGTTGTCCCTGGCGATGACCAGATACTTTTTCGTTTTCTTAAAAGAGCCGCATCATGTCAACAGAGGTTCTCCGATCGACTCGCGACTATGTCTGGTAGCGAAGACTAATGAGATAAGTGCTTCTCTTATCCCTTGCATGCGGATCGCTTAATTCACACGAAGAGCTCAAGGGAAACAAACTGCTAAGATACCAGATCAACAAA
>NC_133207.1:25744317-25786817 GCF_958299795.1 Porites lutea
GTGCCATGCTTGGAGGCTGTCTGGTTTTCCGATGCCTGTGTACGTCCGCCTCAGGCTTTTGCGCCTACCAGCTAAACCCTCCTCATGCGGAGTGTCGACAACCTGTTTATCATCCTGCTTTCCCTTTCCTTTTTGTTCTTGCAGTCGTCGTGTACGAGTGAAGACAGTGAACCAGAGCTACTGAATTTCCTCAAATCAGTAGCCGTCCCTCGATCATTTGTCGATTAATCGCCTTCCTCGAATAATCGCGCCCCACCCCTCTTGCCATCCTCTGTTTCTTTTACCCCCTCCCTGTCAAGTTGAGGTGGAGTCTTATCCAGCAAAGTTGATCAATGACAATTCAAACTCTGACGCCGAGGATATTGACATTGAAAATTAATCAAGGAACGTGAACCAAATTTGAAACACTTTCTTGAAAGCCTACGTTCAGTTTAATGAAACAAAATATTTGTGGCACGACTTCCAGTGAGCAATATTTGAAATGATCACCTTCTTCGAATCATCGCCTTCCCTCCAATAATCGCCCCCTTTTTGTGCGAAAAAAATAATAATTACCCCCGGCTATCAGATTCGAGGAAATACAGCGTGAACTTGAACGGTCGTGAACGGTCTCTTCGGGGAAGGAGCGCGGGCTCATTTCCCGAGCCTACAACCATGACATCAGTAATGCAAAAATTGACCCAAGGGAGGTTTACGAGCTCGCAAGACTGAGAAAACCCTACAAACCCCAGCTCCTGCAAACCCTTGATTTCAGGAAAACCGTTGGACACAACTGTTACTTTGTCACAACCTTGTCGTAGTAGCAGCAAGCTCTCTATTTCGAGTGGCGAGCGGAGCCGAAAGAACGCGCGAGCGAGCGTCTCCATCAGTCGCGTGTAGCACTCACGTGACTTCTCGCGATTCCTCTAAATATTGTTGCCTCGTCACGCAACGCTTCTACCGGTTCTCAGGCTTGGAAAGGAGGGTTGCATGACAAGACTAAAACTGCTGCGTGGGAGACTAATCTTTCAGCTGCGGATGAAAATATCATATTTACTAGGAAAACGATAAACTGTAATTTAATATCTTGCAAAAAACGGGAGGAAATAGAAAATTCGCGTTGAAGACTCCACCATATAAAACTTCCGTCATGTAGCAAATCTATTAATTTTTGGTATCATTTGGTTCTAAACATGATGGATGGTCCTTCTTGCACAATGACACGCAGCACTAAGAGTAGAGAAAGAGAGAGTCACGCGAGATGCAAAACTCATTGATATGACACAACGACGCAATTTTTGCTTTGAAGAAGCGTCTCCCGTAGCAACGCCGCCTTACGATCACACGTGATAGACTATTATTATAATAACCTTGCTAAATACAAAACATAGCTCGATTCACTCCATGAGAAATAAGGGATTAAAATTTTTTCTATAACCTAGTCAAGCCAAACCGGCTTAACGGCCAAGAAAATACTTACAAGCAGCGATATGGACAAGGCTTCATAAAGCCGTGGCGGGTTCAAGGTATTTATTTTAATTTCCTCTTACTGTTTATGTACAATGTACATGCCTTTTTCAACGGTTCACAATACATTTTGGTAGACCTTTAATTTTCTTTTTTTATGGGTTTGTGCAGTTATAGCACCTTGTCTGTTCTTTTCCAAGACTCTTGCTTAGTCCGTACGCGCAGGTCAAGTTCATTATTGAGCAATATAAATCCGTTCCGAATTTGATTGTTATGGATATTGAATAAACGAGTAAAAGGGCACTCTATATTGCTAAAATTTTCCCGGTCTTCCTTAAGGACCTTCCAAAGCTTTGCATGACAGTAATAATAACATCACGACTTCGAGTTTAATTTGAAATTTACTTGCACGAGTGTGTTTTTCAAAAAGCGTGAGGCCCGTAGGGTGCATTCTATTTGAGTTTTTTTGAAAAAACACACGAGTATAAAATTAAATTCAAAATTGGATGAGAAAACTAGAACTGATCAGATTGCAGAAATTTTTGAGTGTATATTATTAAAGCCGGCTAATAAAGTTTGATCTCGGAATATTTTTTGTTTATTACTTGAAAATACTGCTCGAAAAGATTGTAAACTTTTACCTAATTGCATCTATGATCAGGTTCAGTCGCGGCTTCGAATCCTGTAACTTATACCTAGTACCAATTCGAATCAGGACACCAAGAAAGATTTGGGCTCAACCTCGGTGTAAGAACCTGTTAACCCCACGGGTGACGTAAAACACAGAAAACAAAGAACTAAACACAATAGAACCTAGAAAAACAAAAGACGCGAAAAAAAGAGAAAGTTCACAGGTTTTACACCGAGTAAACCCGAGATTTGACACCAAATATTTAGTCCCCCCCCCCCCCAACTCCTAGAAACAAAACGTGTTTAAGAGGGTCTCAATGGGGTAGTGTATTTTACGATTATCGGCTAAAATTTTTGGCTCTTTTACGGCTATCGGTTAATTTTTTTCAGTTACGGTTAACAAAAAGTTAAATATTAACTTCTTTTGTTTCAAAAAGTTAGATATTAATTAGCCCGTATTTTTTGTATCTTAGAAGCAAAATAGAGGTCTTAGGATCATGTCAGGATGAAATAAGCTATTCTTTTGAAAAATTTTAACATTTGATAGATCATACTTTTTATAAAGTATTCCACTTCTAATATTATTTTACAGATAGAAATGTCAACAGTCAATTTAATAATATTCTTCGTGAAAAAGCAAAGCACACACGCGAACGGCGCGACATTCATTATAACAGAAATTTCCGTTTTCACACTAGAGACGGATTATTCGTGTGAGACGGGTTATCCGTTTGATGATTCGCGTCAGATATGTAATACGTCTTAATCTGAAAATGGGATAGTTTGAATTTTGTTTGAATAATCCGCCTGACTTTATCCCTCAATTTCGATGGACAGTTTGAAGATGGATTATCCGTTCCAGATAGCCTGTGTACGGCCGCCCACTGCCCTCAGAAAAAATCGGAGAAGAGGTGTCTGTCGGGAAGAGGGCGACCGTATACAGGCTAGTCTCAGACGGATAATCTCTAGCTCTAGTGTGAAAACGGCCAGTAACAAAATTCCCGTGTCCAGTGTTTTTAATGATAGCGAAGGACTGTACAGAAGCGAACAGCGTGACTTAGAAAAAACACAGCTTTTCTTTTTGGTAGACTAGAGATCCCGCCCACCGGAATAACAACATTAACAACAACAACCAACCAACCAAACTTTTTATTTTGCCAACTTAAAACTTACAAGAACAGCTTAAATTAAAAGAGATCAGGCATTAAACTACTCAGAATAGCAAATAGAACTAAACCAGGCGCACCCAACGAGAACATAGTTCAAAACTACTTAAACAAAGCATTGTTAAACGTATTCTAGTATTTAAACGATAGATATAGGCATATTTTTATCCCCTAAAAATTTTTCATCTGTTCGGATTTCCTAGCTGAAAGTCTAGTGATCCGAAAATTATACAGGGATGAAAACTTACCTTTTCGAAAATTTCAGCCGGAAAAAAGGCTCAAAGGGATCAAAACTTACCGTTTATATACCATTATTTAGATGTTCGAAAATCCTAGGAGGCCGCAGGCAAGCAAAATGTTCCAACAAATGTTCCGAAAAATCTAGATCTCAAATCGTCTTCCGAACAAATATTTTCCGAAAATTGTCGTTGGGTGCCCCTGCTAAACGAGCTGAGTAGTTACAATAATTAAATTACCTTGAATAGGGTTGCAACACACGAAAGATAGAGACTCAGAGGAAAAATATTATAAATTTAGGAGGAAGTAAAGGGTACGTGAGGCCAAAACCGGAGTTTCACAATCACACAGGAAAAACAAATTACCAATTGAAACTTCCACTAAGTATCCCCTGTTAAGTGAGACAAAAGAACAGTAGAAAGTAGCTTTCTTTCTCTCCTGCTTTCGAACTGTTTTGTCCGTTCCTTTTCTATCTAAAATGCCTTTTCCTTTCATTATTATACATTATTTAAATACTAATAAATGCATTTTCTCGCTAAAAAGTCATTTCTTTTTTGCCCGTTTTTCCATTTATTGCCGACGAGGCAACCGAGCTAAGAAGCGAGGTTGCCTCGGCGGCAGATTTATAATCCCGCACGATGTAGGCAAAACCTCTCAAATTCTGCGTAACCCTCTAAAATTTGCATTTTTGACCATATTTGGGTGTAAGTAAGACCCCAAATTTGGGTAGTGACGTCATGGTCTTGTATTTACAACGCGTGGTCCGAAAGTGGGTGATTCAGTGTGCAGCTGTTCGTTGTCTGTTCAAGAGGCCCTAACAGGTGAGCAAGCTTTAATACGATTTCTCGTTTGAAAGGGCTATAAGTGCTCTGGTTTGCTTTATAAATTGCGTTTAAAGCAGCAGGTGATCAAGGAATAGGGTTTTACGCTCAAATTTTTGTCAGAACCAGCTTGTTCTTTGCAGCTCCATTTACAATGAGGTAGCGTGTTCTCTTCTCGACTCAGAACCAGGGTTTTCCGTGCTCTCTTTTCCTTTGTGAATTGAATTTTAAGCGGTTGTTGATCAAGGCAATAGGGTTATATTCTCAAAACTTATATCAGAACCAGCGTGTTCTTCGCAGGTCGATTTACATTGAGCCAAACTTCACCTCCCGTGAGGAATGCAACGTATCGGGGGCACCCAACGAGAATATAGTTCAAAACCACTTAAACATAGCATTGTTAAACGTATTTTAGTATTTAAAAGGTAGATATAGGCATATTTTTATCCCCTAAAAATTTTTAATCTGTTCGGATTTCCTAGCTGAAAGTCTAGTGATCCGAAAATTATAGGGATTAAAACTTACCTTTTCGAAAATTTCAGCCAAAAAAAGGCAACCGAAACTTTTTAGGATAAAAATCGGTTCAAAATGTGCAATTGTACCATTTTCTAGATGTTCGAAAATCCCAGGAGAGGCAGGAAAGCAAGAAATTTTACAACAAATGTTCCGAATATTCTAGATCTCAAATCGTCTTCCGAACAGATATTTTCCGAAAATTGACGTTGGCTACCCCTGACGTATTTGCGGATCTTTTTTTAGAATTTATTCATGTCTTTAGATTTTGTCAACCAGTATGTTTTTTTGCAGCTCGATTTACATTGAGACAGCCCAAAACTCCCGTGAGGAATACAACGAACTTGCGGACCTTTTGTTTTGAAGACTATCATTATGCCTTTAGAGAGAATCTTTGTCCTGTGACACTCGCTCATTAGATCTTTGTATTTTATTCAAGTTCATATTGTTATACCTCCGATACATTCCGCCCCATTCTTGCGCTTTTCACACAGTTTACTTTACACCAATTTTTTCTGATGTAAATTACTACGCGAAATTTTTTTTTATTCCTGATGACGCTGTTGCTCGGAATTTAATTATTATTTTTAATTTCAGCAGTCAAAGGCCTTATTTGGACTATATTTTTCTTTCTAACGTTTATAGTTTTGATACAATGGAATTTTCCATGAAACATAAGTGCTAACTTGGTCATGATTTACCAACAAAGCTTCAAGCTATGTTGTTATTGTTTAATGAAAGTGAAAGCCTAGAGTGTGCCAAAGTTGTTGTTTTGAAGTTGGGTGCCATCCTTTGCTATAGCGGAATCCATAAGGCTGAGCTGAGCACCTACCCTCGTTTTGAAACAGAGGCCTGGGGGAACTCGGAAACGGCCTAGTCGCCTGAAAAAATAAAAATAAAATAAAATTAGGGACTACTCTTTGTATATCCGGCAATCGTGTTACCTGTGCTACAAAAATTGACTTTAACCAAGAGAGGATAAACTAATCCTCTCTTGCTTTAACCGACTCAGTTGATATTGAAAAGACCAGAAGCCCATGAAGACCAAATCCGACAGTGTGATCTCTCCAGTGTACCAGTATTGAAGTGCCACTACTTCGGACGACTGTCGAGAAAATACGAGGAAAAACACTAAAATTTGACAAAAAGAAGAAAAAAAAAATGAAAAAGTGGAGGTGCGGGGTTTCGAACCCCGGACCTCTCGCATGCAAAGCGAGCGCTCTACCACTGAGCTACACCCCCGCCCACAGTCATGATGTGAATAAAAATATTATTTATTCAATTAGTTTACCTGATTGTACAACGCAATTGAGCCTAATAACTCTTTGAGATATTTTTTTTCGATAAATGTGCTGTTTCAAGTCCTAGAAAATTATTTTACGCCCTAAATTATAAGTAGCACGTAGGCTTTGTAATTTAAAACCTGTCATGAGAGTTTTTGTGCGTTCTTTTCCTTGAAAATGCCATTTCCGGCGGAGTTCGACAACGACTTTTTAGCAAAGTCGATTACAGGAACAAAATCGGTCACAAGTTTAAACAAGTATCTGCTGATGTAGTGAAAATTTTCCCGTGAGATTCTAGAACGTGTGACCTCGCCGTGACAAGTATAGCCCGTTCCCCGCGCGTGACAAAAAACAAGATATTCGTTTCCAGTCTGCCACGTTTTTGTTCTCTCCTGCAAAAATGGCGCGTCTTGCTCTAATCTTGAATCAGCTGCATTGTTTAGCGTGGTCTAAATCAGCTTTGTTTCCTTTCAAAATGAGTTCTCTTCCGCTTTGCAAGGACGATTTTGGCGGCGAAGTAACTTGAACAGTTAGGGTCATTGTTGGCTGAAGCAATGGCGTCGAATTCAATCTCAGAAAAATTGTGCTTGAGGTGAGCTTATGTAGAGAGGTGAAAAAGTCTAATTGAGTCAGAGTGTTATTTTCTCAAGTCAAAGTTCTAAATAAACTATGTCACAAAATTAAATTTGTAACTCAGTGTATGGGGTATTCCTTAATTGCTTACTTTTGTTTTATTCATTCGATGAAGTAAATGTCAGCTGTTTTTTAACTGATTATCATGGTCGTGGCGTGACAGATTCAGCTGATTTCGCAGTCAATGCAAAGGCAGACAGGCTTCCTTTCTGCTGTTCTGGGAAAATGACGAAGCAAGGCCGCAAATAATATTTCTTTACACCGGACAAACTTCTTATCAGGACAAACCAGAAAAGTTGTTGTTCAGACATTAGTTGACTTTTAATTTAAAAAATTATAAGAACTATGCAAATCTCCAGCCTCAAAATTACAGCCTTTTTTTATTCAGCTTACTGGCTTAGAGAGCCAGTAAGGCTCTATGCTATCGTCTAGTCGGCGTAAGAATGAATGAATGAATGATGGTAAGGTCATTTCTATTGTTCTCGTGCGTGCAGTAACATGTGATCTTTGGAGCTGAAGGGACTGGGTTTGATACCTGCTATCTCCCATTTTCTTAACTCTGTTTTATAAAGCATTGTTATGACAAGGAGGAATTTGATATTGATTGTTCTTAGGGCTTTTTAAAAAGTTTGAATAAGATATTATGATCTGGTATTTTAAAAGTGTAAGGTGTTTGTGTGCATGAGCAATCGTATTTCAAATATCATATCACAGGAAAAGTGTTCTGTTTTGACTCATGATAATTCTCGAATTTCTTCGCCATTTCTATGCATTCGTAATTGCTAATATGTGTTGATTGAGTTGTACGAGTAATGAATGTTTTTTAATCATTGGTAGTATTAAACACTGAAAATCACAATGTGGGAAAATTCAAACACAAATCTGTCACTTTTACTACGTAAACATTCAATTAAAATGTCACAAATTTGCGTAATTTAACTGACATTTTTAAAGTTTCATCTTATGGTAATTTCGTTACGACAATTTATTGTGTGCTTAATCTTGGCAAGAAATTACAATAGTCCCAGAACCATATCTGTGAAAGTTTGAACTTTGCCTGTGGCTGCCGAACCAACCTTATGGCACATGACAAACAGTGACAAAAATTGCACATGGCGATTAGAAGTTGGTATACAACATGACTGCTTTGAAAAACGATTTTTTTTTGCAAGCAGACAGCTTTCGTACAAACTATTAAGGTGATTCCATAGTAAAAGAACGTAACATAGATTTTAGCTAAAACTTGGTACACTGATGTAACAAGTCAAGAAGATGATAAAAAAGTAATAAAAAGTGGGGGTCACCGTGCTCGTTTTGACGTCACAATGCTGACAAATACGGCTATTTAGGACCCTTTTACAAAAACCGCGGGCAGCGCAAAACTAGACAAAAAGGAGAGATTTTTTCGATGATGCATGTGACATCACACAGAATTTGACTTTTATGTATTGTTTATCCACTTACGTACCAGAAAAATGCCCTTTAATGCCCTTGTTTTTACTTCACGCTCCAAAGTAGAATTAAATTGGACGCGCGCTTTTCGACCCGTGATGGCTCAATCCGTACAATTTAGTAAAATTGCCAAAAAACTGAACATAGATTTGTGCCAATTTTTTTCTCATCGAAAGGAAGCACTGTCCTTATTAAAATCATGAAATAAAAAATGGGGGTCACCGTACTCGTTTTTGCGGTAGAGCTGCAGAAAGTGCGCATCAAACGCATTTTCTCCGATTTTTGAGAGAGGACTGGGGCGAGTTTCAAAATAGAATGTATGTGAAAAGGGGAAGAAAGTATTAAAAAGTCCGTTTTTACAGAATTTACATCGAGATATCACATTTAGGACACAATGTGATAAAGAAAGTGTTTAAATGAAAATCAAAGTGAGTAAGCACAAGTTAAACAACCACTATCGCGGTTCTCCGAGAGGAGGTCGAACTCAGCAACACGCGTACTGCTTACGTTATGCACATTCGCAACACATTGAGTCTCACCTCGGCAAGAAACAACAGCAAGCAAAAATTCCAACAGCGTTTCTCTTCAGTCAACTTCATTTTAATAATATTACTTCACATGCTCTTTTTTACGGTGGCCATCTTGTTATGCGCAGTAAGAGATGCGCAGTGCAAAACTAGGGAATCACCTTAATTGCCAGTAAGCTCATGTCCTCACCGAGGACTATTTTTTTATCTGTCTGATCATGTCTGACCACAGGTAGATTTTTGTCCAATCATTACCAAGTATTAGAGGAACATTAATAGACGACAGACTGTTATTTGCAGGTCTGCTTGGTATTTGTTGAACTTACAATGTATGTGAAAAGTTTAGTTTTATAAAAATAATTTCCATTTATTATATAAACACCAATGAAATACCAGGTGAGCTCTCGTGCAAAAACTTGATATCTTCACATGTGAAAATATCACCGTTGCTATGGCTACATCATAAATCACGCTTTTCACACCGAAAAGCTATTAAAATGAAATGGTTTGGTATTTCATTGGTGTTTATATAATAAATATAACATTACAAGGCTGCTTGGTGATACAAAATTTCTCTTCTTGTGTTGAAAAAATATTTCACTCTTTCGCTGCACTCACTTGTGAAATATTTTTCAACGCTCGAAGAGAAATTTTGTATCTCTGCGCGGCCATGTAATATCCACTATATGTGAAATCATGTTGAACTGGCTTCATAACCTGAAAAGGAGGTTTGGGTGAGGAGTGTGCCACTTAGACCTTTAAAACCTGGTGGTGTTTAAGTCAAAATGGTTCACTTGCTACCCTGTAAAGACAGGAGATTTTTCACCTGAGCCACTAGAAGTGTAATGCGGTATAGATTTTCAGGGTTGTCGTTAAGATTTCGAGTTGCCAGGTAAATACAATAAGTAGGTGGGGAATCAAACACCTAGGGGTTTCTTTTAGTTTTAATTTTCTTCTATTTTCCAATAAAAGTAGCCGGGGCCCACACTCATTGTAGCCAGGGGAAATCCGGGGCCCCCCGCTCTTAATGACAGCCCTGGATTTTGATAACTACACCCACTGATCATAAATCTGTGAATTTTAGATCACAAGTATGGCAGCACCAAGAAGGCCTGCCCTTATGCACTGGAAAAATATACAAACAGTGGTCACTGCTTCCAAAGGTTTGTAACCTTCATATACATGTAAGCTTTTTGTATAAGTTTTTGTCACCTATGAATGTAGCCCCAGTCTACTAAAACAAAAGTTATGTTCATTAACTTTCAGGCACTTTCAGAAATGATCAAAAAAGTAAATGGGAGGTTTTAGCACAGAGCCCTTCAGTGTGATTTCTTAGTTTAAAAAGAGTTTATGGATTTTGACTAATCAGCAAAGTTTTGCAATGGTGGTAAAAGGTTAACATAACAAACCAACTGGTAAAAGTTTCTGTTTTTCCTTTGAATTCCTTCCCTCTTCCACTCAAAAAAAGGTACCAATTTAGTAATCAAATATTATTGGAATTAGTTTGGTGTGGTAACAGAACAAATAAACTTGCCATTTCAAGCCATACATTTCCTTTGTTAAAGCATTACAATTTCCCAAGAACAAAGATTGTCATTATGATATCGGAATATTTAGAAACTGAACTGGAATTTGTCTATATAGTGAAGAAATGCCACTTTCGTTCAAAACCGAGAACAGTCGTTCTGCAGAAAAGAAAAGATCATTACGCAACACGGGTTGCCCATTAAACGACGTATACTTTCAGCCGAAAAGAAATGAATGTGCCTGGCTCAGGAAATGTAAGTAGGGTTTTCAAACATACTTACAATAAATGGGCATTTTTATTTTTAGTACACTCTTAATCTGAATTTGTATATACGACATACATTGTGGACAGCAATGCTGCTGTTTTTGCGGGCGACAAATGAAGCCCACAGTCTAATCTTGGTCAGCGGCTTTCTATTAACTATATAGCGAGATTTTTCTCGAATCTGTCCCCATTCTTGGGATGCTCGTGTTGTACCGACTAATATGCATGGTCTGTGGCCGCGAAGGCTGTAGTGTTGAGTTTAAGGTCCGTGTGATGTCACAGTAATCACGTGAATGCACATGCAAGTGATGCAACAATCATTATTACATTCCATTCGCAAGCACTCGTAGTTCAGGTACACAAGTACTGTACCGGCTTAAGGGGAGACTGCTCAGTTCGCCTTACTGGCCTGGAATCCATTTACCCAGGAAAGTAAAAATAGAGCCTGATCTCAGCTACGAGAGCTAGCAAAGTCTAGAAATCGATGTAAATTAAGTATATTTAGGTTTCACTACAGTGCATGGTTTTTATTTTTTCATACGTTTCTAAGCATGTTACGTCGCTTGTCACCCGAAAGCTTCAATAAGCTGTAATATCCAGTGGTAATTTAAGCTGTTTGATCATTTTGTATTGCATATCAACGGCCTTTGGTCATTGAACACGGATTGAATATTCGTTTGAATAATAAGACTCCGGGCATAACTGTATACAGCTATTTCGAGAAAGGTTGTCGCAAAAACTGTGCATTCGACAATCCCGAAAGGTAATATGGGATATGATCAATACACTTGTTCTTGACACTGTAGCTGTTGAACCTACTTTTGTTGCTTTCCTTTAGCCCTCGCAAACATACGTGCATGGCCCGCTCGTGTCATTCTTTGAAATTTATTTGAAAAACAGTGAACTAAAACCCACCCACAATACCTTTCGAAATTGTCGCGTGCACTTTTTCCGACGACATTTCTCGAAACAGCTGGATACACGCGTTACTTGTGTCACGCATTACTGTTTCAATGTATCTTTGCCGGCGAATACAAACGTCGTCCCCTCGCTTCTTACCATTGGCAGGCTAATTGTATCTAAGCAACTGCGAATAAAATCGTTGAATTAAATAAGAATCTTGTTTACTGTGTTGGCCAATACAGTTTTCATGATCCGCAGTGATTCCTTTTATTGACACTATAACTGAAGGCTGTTCAATTCACTTACATATGAAAGCGGTTTAGCGCGCACTTCCTAGCCGACGGCTACCGCTAGTACTAATTTCTTACTTTTGGTAAGATTTCTCCTCTGTTTCATACATTTATTGTGCACTTGTTCGACTCTATTCATATACACTGTTTGTGTGAAATAGCGGGATTGCTGCATGCATCATAAATATCATGGAGGTGAAAGGAAAATCCTACCCATAATTTTTGATGTCACCTTCATTTACCTCAAAATTTTGTGATTTTTGTCAATTTCGTAACAGAGTTCAATCCTGGACATATCTCACTGATTTCAAGGTTGTCTTTGTTTATTATACGCTAATTTTATTGCTTTTTTTACGATTTCGCGATTAAAGGCTGTAATAAATTATGTATAAGTAGTATTTTTCACAAACTGTTAGTTTATTAAAACGACTTGACCTTGAAAGTTAAAAAAATTAAATGCAGGTAAAAATCGATCAATATAAACTGTGTTTTGTTGCTACAAAGTGCAAAGCACACTTCTCTGCAAAAAGAACTTATTATGCTCTTGCCTGTAATTATTTTCAGAATTTAACATTAAATTTCTCTTACATTTTAATATGATTCCCTCGAAGGAATTAAGCCAACAAATCACTTCAGACTTGTCGTTCTAAATATATGTTTTGCGCTTTTATAACTTACATAAATCCGCCGATTAAAAAACGAAGTTTGACGCAGTTTAATTCGTTAATATCAAAACACACGTTTCTTGAGTTTCTACGTTTGGACTAATGACGTTATTCGCATAATTTATTGCTACCAAAAATATCTTCTGCCACTAAATTTTTCATTCTGTGAGTGGAGCTCACGTCACGGTGTCGTTCAAACAATTGCCTCGAACTTTTCGGTATAGACAGAAATTGCGTGGGTTGATAAATAGGCGTAACTGTTTGATAGCAGTTTCAATTGTAAAGAATGGTTTTTATACATTTCTCACACGATCATGATTTTGCATTGGTTCTAAAATTATAAATAAAGAATGTAGTAGACTGAAATTAATTTGCGTAACACGACGTACTGACCAGAAAAAAAGCTAGGTGTTTGCTTTATAATTTTACGTCATAAATAGTGTTGCCTGAATATGTTAAAGTTACTTCGTAAATAGACGATGACAATGAGATAATTTTTGTTTAAAAATACTGGTGTTGAAGAAACGGCAAGACAAATACGATGCTTAAGAAGTCGCTTATAAAGAAAAATGTCATGACAATGTAGATTTCTTGTTCGCGTGCGGTGGGCATAAGAACGTGGCATGCTGGACTCTATTGACATGCCTTTAAGATGTTATTTGTTTAGACATCGGGACTGAAAAATGACAAATCGAAAGGTTAAATTGAATAATACAGGTCCTGGTTAGAACCTTGGCCGTGTCATCGCGTGCGTTGTTTCCTTAGTACACAGAAGACTTCTTTAAATACTGCTGTGGGTAGCCCTGGTGGACTGGCATCTGGATGCAATGCTCCGAGGTGCTTCTTTGCCCGCAGTGAAACTTGATACGATTCAGTTCTATAGACTCCCTGAAGAATTTCATCGACATTTTCAAGAGTAAGAACCTACTTTAGAGTAGAACAAATAATACCATAGGAAAGAATGGGTCCGTAGCTTTCTTAAATACTGAATGGTAAAACTTTAGGATTCAATCGCCACATGTAACAGATGTAAGGGAATCTAAGACAGTCGTGAAATCAGGATTCCACGCCGTGGATTGTGGATTCCAAGCACTGGATTCCAGTCTTTGTCAGTGGAACTTGGATTCCAATCCGTAGTGGGATCCTGGATTCCTTGAGCTGCATTCCGGATTCCACAAGCAAAAATTTCACCGATTCCAGATTCCACAAACAAAAATTTGCCGGAACCCGGATTCCGAATACCCGTACATGGGGTGAAAAGAGACGCACTGAAAATTGCTCTAGACTTGTATCTCGATTTTCGCTTGTATTTTGAAGCTACTTGCCCAAATTGCTTCCATGGTTTCTGTAAAATACTTTTGCAGTCAATATTTCTAGCCAGAATAATAAATAACAGGGGCACCCAACGGCGGTTTCCTCCTAAATACATTGAAAACAGTTTTTAGGCTATCGAGAGTACTTTTTAGATCTCTAGAAATGCATTTTAAGGTTGAGTAATTGGCGATGTTAAACATATTGATCTGGACTGCCGTGACACAGCCCCTTTAAGTTATCTCAATTGTGGCTGCTTCTTTTACTCTTGGGGTATTAACCCATTAATATCCAAGTGGCCAAAGTTAAGATTCAAGAAAAATTCACATTGCAGTTTCGTTTCATGAGGCAAATGATTCTAAAAGTACTGCTGCAGGGGTGTCATTTCAATGGACACACCACAGGACGTCATCCACAAACTCAAAAGTTAGAACTACATACTGAATTAATAGTACCTCGTGAAAGTAATGCCGAAGAGGTTTCATTTCAATGGACACACCACAGGACGTCATCCACAGACTCAAAAGTTAGAACTACATACTAAATAAATAGTACCACGTGAAAGTACTACTGAAGAGGTTTCGTTTGAATGGTAACACCATAGGATTTCCTCCATAGACTCAAAAGTTAGAACTACTTACAAAATGAATAGTACCACGTGAATGTACTACTGAAGAGTTTTTCATTTTCATTTTCATGCAAACGGATCCAACATTGTTGCGCTACGCTACGGCGATCACGAAACAAAAGAAATGTTGGGAGTTGTTGGCTGAAAAGTTTGATCGGTTTTAAACTTTGCGCAACAACACGCAACAACATACAACAACATGCAACAGGGTGTGCAAACGGACGCAACATGTAACATCCAACAATGTTTGGAGTTGTTGGCCAACAATGTTGCATCCGTTTGCTCGGGGCTTAACACCATAGGATTTCATCCACAGACTCAAAACTGATCAGAACCTAACAGAAAAAATGTACCATGTGAAAGTACTACTGAAGAGGTTTAATTTGCATGGTCACACCATAGGATTTCGTTCACAGACTCAAAAGTTAGAACTGCTCTCTAAATAAATACCACCATGTGTGTACTGCTAAAGTGGTGTCGTTTGAATGGTGAGACCATAGGATTTCTTCCAAAGACTCAAACGTTACGACCTGTTTATACTGCGCGATAAATAGTACTGTGTAAAAGTTCTGCTGAAGTGGTTTTTTAGTTTATTTAAATGGTCACACCACAGAATTTTATACAGGAAGAAAACCCGTCAAGAGTTTATAATAAATTCTTAATTGATTCCACTAACAATCTAGCAAATATCATATACTTTGAAATTTGTATCGACGTTCTAGTCAGAGCAGAAACCTTCAGTGCGGCATATTTTTTTTCGAATGTCTTTTATATTCACATTATATTTAATTCAGTCTTTCTTACAAAATTATGGATGAGTTATCTTTTGCATTTGACTATTTTGACTGCGAACCCGTTGATATAATTTTTAACAAATCGATGCAACTTAACGCGCTCCTAGTTTCTATTACTCCTTTGCGTACGTGCCGAACCCTGCTACGACTTCGAGCTGCCTTCTTTTGCGTGGCGAACCCTAATATTCCGGCAGATAAGTGAAGGAATTCTGCCTATTATGATAAAAATGTTAAACTTCGCAAGCTCGAAATACATAATCATGTCAAGGAAACATTTCTAGCGATTGTGCCATCTAAGAGTAGTCACTTGACCATCTTAGCAGCTCGTTTTTAAAGGGCGTGCCCCCTTTTTTAAACTTTACCATCGATTGATGTTCAACAGTCCATCAAATCCAACTATTTGATTTCTGGCCTTTTTTTCAAAGAATGACGTTTACTATATTTGTTTTGTATCTATAAAACGCATTTGAGGTTGTTATAGAACTAAATGATAAATCCTTTCTGCGTACGAAAATTCTTTGAGTTTATGAATTATAAACCGCTTTACAAGAAAGCGTCTAAATAGTTTTAGAAACCACTTCGTTTAATCTGTATAATTAACAAATGTTTAGGGGTTACCTTATATAAACAATGTGTTATTTTCAGTAAAATACATTAATTTGAACTGTCAAAGGTCAGGGTAACGAATTTTATTCGAGTAGTTTTGTATAAAACTTTGTGGCGAAATGCTTGATTTGCTCATTTTTTTTAAACACAAAGGCAACTGCGAAAAAGAAAATGCAATTTGTTTTTTGGCAATGGTCAAAATGAAGAGGTAACCGAGAGCGCTTTCTGAGTTTTTATTTACGAAGAACATTCTAGACTAACAACCATGTTTAACAATCGTTTGCTGTGTGATTTATCCTTCGCTTACAACCGAGTCGAAACGTTGTCCTCAGAGCTTTATTATAAATTTAGTTCAAAAAGGTGTCAGTAAGGCTAGTTTTGTTTTTCGAAGATCGCGTCATTGATTTTGCATATCGTTCTTGGTTGGTATTTGCTGATCTTACTTCAAATTAGGCAAAAATGTGGTATCAAAATGGGATATTTTAATCACAGGGCAAAGACAAAACCCAAATATATCAATATTTTCCTTACTGTCTTAATTAAATTTAGCTTCGCAGATTTTAATGTTCATGCGAGAAAGCTCCTCACTAAGGAATTTTTTGTGGCATTTTAAATTACGTATAAAAAAGCCAAGTGACGTAATTTTCAATTCTGAGTTTGGATTATGGTTTTTACCGCATATTTACAAGCGCATGTCTGTTTTTATAGCGCCAAATATAGATTATTCTTCGCCTTTTATTGTTATTATCTGATATGAAACCTTCACAGGAAAGCAACTTTTAACACCCGTATTCACATTCTATGTTTAATGTGGGTGTTCCTTGTGGAAAAAGACTGATAAACCTAAGCTCCTTTTCAAAGGTTGTTAAGGCGATTTCTTATCCTAAGCTTGCCGGATTAGTATTGACAGTAAAGCCATCTAATACCTATGTGTTGATTTTTCTTTTCAATTACAGTGTCCCATAAAGTAAACCAAGCGAGCGTTAGGTCAAATTCTGTCGAAAAACGCGTTGAATGAGTAAGCAATATTAAGAAATTTGTCGTCTACGTAAAATTGGCGCATTTGCGGTTGCAAATTTGCATTTTTATATTTTTCACTTGCTTTGGCGTTCTTTATTTTATTTGGCGGGTCTGCGACCGAGATATAAAATTAGCCAATTTGACATCAATCCCTTTCATAACTTTCAAATTTCGCGTAAAATTGGCTTCTACGAAACACGGATAGCTTACATTTTACTGGCGATTTTATTATATTCCTTTAAAATGTCAGGTCAGATTAAGTAAAGAATTAAAGAGTGTATAGACTTGTATCTGTCGGGCTCAAAATGCTAAACTGGATCGCACCCGAAAATGGTTCAATGGTTTTTCTGTTTTTCTGTTTTTCTTTGTTTAAATAACAATCAATTTTCTAATGATAAATAACGAATTTGCAAATAGTTAATAGAGAAGATTATGAATAAAGAACATATGAATGAAATGATTGTAATAAACGATAGCAATTGGGTTCGGCTATCAGCTGCTTATAAAAAAATTATCGCCAAGGAATATTGGCGTTTCATATTTGATTTTCTGAGTTTAGTTGAAAACAGCACTTTATGGAAACACGCGCGGACCCTCCCGAATCAGCTGCTATATGGAAAGTTTTGAATGTCTGCCCTCTGTGTTCCATCTTGCACGTCTTGCGTCCCTTTCGTGAAGTTCACGGCAGATTTTTTTTTTTCGGACGGGAAGTAGTTATTAATAATTCATGTTGTTGACTCACGCATGCTTTTTGGTGCATGTTTGAGATAAACTTAGTGAGCGAACTTTTTTAATAAAGCGATTCAATGGCAATGACATGCAGCTAATGAAAAATTTGCTTTTTTGTTAATGAAATATATCCTTCCTTGTTTGACATTGTTGTAGCTTTTGAATGTTTTGTGTTGTTCTGGGTATTTGCACCTGATCTTGGTTTCCAGTTGAAACCTTGTACAGTTTTGATTCCTGGTTATCCCTTTGTCACAATATGAAGTATTAAATCTGGTCTGCATGTACCGAAATATATTGCCAACAGTGCGATTCTCGCCTTTTTAATAACCCGTGCAACGTGGGATATCTTCCGGCGTTCAGTAAAAGCCACTTAGATCGAAGTACGTCCCAAAACTGGTGCATTAATACTCAGTTTTATTCATCTTTTGTAGGTGTCCAATTTATATACTTTTAATTCTTGCTTCGTTAAATCGCCATGAAGTGCCGGTTCGAACTACGTCGCGATTAAATTACTTTGTCAACTGCCGTTGACACTTTGCTTGAGGCCAAACTTTGTTTCAAATCGATAATAAATATGTCTTGACATTCAACAACAATTTGTCTTTGTTGTTTTACTCGGTTAATCTTGGCGTTATTTATCCCTAAAAAATAGGAATGACAGCCTGTAGCTGCATGGCGACACTTTGAATTAGCCAATACAGAGACAGTTTTTTCTTAAATTTGAGTTCATATTTGGCTTGTTTCTTGCAACTGTTTCACCCCTGATATTGTCGCTTGGTCCGAGACGTGTTTCTTCGGCAACACCGGTTTTCCCTTCCTTTCAAAAGTCCACAATTTCGAATTCTAGCTCAAACTAGAACGCACGAACACCCGTTAAACAAGTTCTTCAGATCAGAGCTGGTATGTTAATGGTGGGTAAACAAATTTCATTTTATTTTTCCAATTTCTCTTTGAGGGTCTTCAATAGGTTCGTGATACGGGATACGGGATACGGGATATGCCTCATTTGAAGGCCAGGATTCGAGATTTCAAGTAAAATGAGAGCGAGTTTCGCGGGATTGATCGCATTGATGCAGGATGCCAAAAGAAGCCATTAGGATCACGATTGAACGAAAATTTGGCTCGTGATGATGGGATTAAGGGTCCCCAATAAGGCCGGGATTCGGGATCCTTAGGCGAAATGTAAAGACACTCGAGATTGATCGCATACACAGGATGCAGGATGCGGGATCGGGACCACTAGGATTACGATTGAACGAAAATTTGGCTCGGGATGACGGAATTAAAGAACCCTGCTTAGGATCTTCCTCTTTCCTATCTAAATATATTTTATGTTTCGAACCTTAAAGCCTTTACGTTGCGAGTTCCGCGTGATCTGAAGTCCGGTAGTTGCGTTTAATGTCTGTCTGGTCGTTGCATTGAATGTAATTGCTTTATTGACGCTGTGGTGATATGGCAAAAAATAAATTGTTTAAAATAACTGGCTATTAAAAAGCAGCAAAGTCGTGTCGCCTCGTTGTATTAAAACTAATTTCAACCTTGCAGCGCCCGACTAAACATAATGATTTTTTAACAGAGATTTTTTTCTAGATGTGTTGCAACTGTGAACTAATACTACTGAGGAGCTACATTTATAGAAGTGATTATCTTTTATCAATTATACCTTAAGCACTCGAAGATACAGGCACTTGTATTAAATACTTACTTTGTATAAACTTTTATTTTATCGTTAAGCGATAAGCTTATCGATTGGTTAAGAACGGGCCGAGTGAGCTTTCGAATCGCTTGACCAGCATCATGCCGTTAATGCTGGAAATGTGGTTGCGTTTTTAGCATTAGTCGTAGAAGTAGAAAACTTTAAGAAAATCATTCTATTTTTAGTAAAACTTGTTAAGTATAACACCACTGAATTGCATGTTATGTTCTCTGTCCTTTTCCACAGGTTGCTGCAGTTATTTTTAGTTAATTCCCTTTTCGTTTCGTTACTCTCTCCTTTTTTGGCCTCTCTTAAGGTTCCCTTTGTGATCATCTACCGGTACTCCCTTAGGGTTTTAACTTTCGCATCTCTCTCAAAGTTCACGAACCCGGACTAATTATCACTTCTTAAAGTTGGTCTTTCTCAAACAAACCTCTTAGCGGATGATAGACTGCGCTTTAGTGCTATTTGAGGCTCACGAGAATTAAAAAAGCGCCTGCAAAACGCCTGCAGACGTCCAAGCAGGGATATTGTACTTCAAACTCCTACCCAATGGCACCGTGAACAGGTTGCAGTTGAAGTTGATTAAAACCCATTGTGCGGTGACCGACCTGAAGGGGACTGCGTAATTGACAAGAATGATCATTGGAAGAGGGAACAATAAGAAACAGCAGGTTTTTATGTAAAAATTTACCGTGCAAGATAATGCGACCTTTGAGAGTGCGATCCTAAGCATTAACTATTAAAATTGGGTTTCGCTTTGACCCCTGTAGGATGCAAAATTCGACGGGATGATGTTCAATTTTGTACGATGTCCGAAACAATTACGTTTCTGTCCTCTAGCGGAAAGGAGACCTGGCGAAAGGAAGTTCCAGAGGGAGTACCAAAAGCCGAGGTATGTTGTTACACCGGAGATAGTCTGGAGAATTAGAGTGTTCGAGAATTGAATGACGGGGTGCCTCCTTCGTTGTCAAAGTTTTTGTACATGGTAACACTTGATCCTTGGAAATTAACTGAGATTTACAGGCCCATGTTGTTTTGTAGTTAGGGCACTGCAAGCAGGGAACACTTTCTTACAGTTTTCTTGCACGTCTCTGTCTGGTCGAGGCGAGTCAATGTTGCTAACACTTTACAAAGCTCTACACTTAGTTACACAAACAACGCAGATACTTCGATGACTGGCCTCGAACGTGGAAAGGCCGGGAAAGCAAGGCTAATTTTCAGAACAGAAATTACGTTAGTGCTACCATTCACGGTTACTGAACGACTTAATGACGACGCTGGTGAAGTTTCGGACTTCGTAATGTCAATATAAAACACCGTTGAAGTTTAATTATTTTGGTTAGTCTCCTGCGAGTTGAGGGAAAAAACGTCTGCTGAATCGGTATCTTTTTCTTTTAAATTGTGGCAGGCAATAAACGTCGAGAGTGCATCGATGTAAAGAAAAAAATTGCCGCAAAAAGGGACTCGAGTCTTTTGAGGTGACGTTTTGCATATCCATGTGAAAAATTTGCGCCTCGCTAGAAGAGTATATACCTCATTGCCACCTGTTTTGGTACTTATAATTGATTTCTTTTGGTCACGTTCAAAATCCTCGGTCGCGTAACCTATACTTTAATCCAAAATGAGATCCACTTTCGCATTCAGAAAGTAGCCATCTCTTAACTTGTCGCTGAAACTTGATAATCGTCTCTTAGTTAAATGTTTCAAACGATGCGAAGTTAGTTTGCGCTTGTTTTTAGTTCTCTTAGCGGTGGGTTAGTTGATGTGTTGTATTGACGCATAATACTTACTGTAATAAGATGAACTTGGAAAGCCAACTAATGAATTAATGTTTCAATGCCGAATAATCACAGGGCAGTTTTAAGCAGTGAAATCGGCTCAATTTGGCTTGGTTAGACTGGAATAACTACTTAAACCCGATTTTCCGACGTTTCGTATCTGTGTGTCTTTAAATAGTAGTGTTTGTCCATAGCGTCCCCAATAAAGCGATTGCTTTCGGAACACGTGATTCGCATAATATTCAAATTTTTTTGTTTCCTCTTCTTCGTGTTAAGCGAGGCAACTTATGGACCAGAGTCTCTCACAACGTGTCGCTTTCTTCGTGCTACCTTTTCCCGAATGGATTTAAAGACTTTCGGACGACGAACGGCGGAACCTGCCGTTTTTTTCTTTTGTGTTTCGGCTTGGTTCGGCAAAGCTAAGGTCTCTTCAGAATCAAATACATTTTAGATCATATGGTTTAACATAACGTAACTTGTTGGTGTCAAACTTAAAGAGAAATCATTTAATCTGCAAAAAAGCCATGTTTGCCAGACGAAATCTACTCCAGTTAGTTTCTTGTTAGAGGATCGGCGTTGATAGTTATGTAGCCAATCGCTTTACCAATCAAGTCAGTGACGTCGGCCTTCCAGCCATCATATCCCAGCATGCTCTGTACACCGAGATATGGTGAACCAGGTGTCGGGAGTATATTTAATGAAGTCGTGTTTACCAGAATCATCGTCATGGCGAATTGTTGTTTTTCCACCAGTTTTTTGGATTTCCTGAAGGCGATAAGCGAGTAGAATGAGATCCGAATTTCGTCGCTTGTCCATTTTTTTCGACTTGTGAGTTTGACGACGATTCACGACCGGCGTTGTTCGACTTCTACCGGGTCTTGTGTCAAGTTATAAAGTAGACTTCAAATGTTATGTCAGTGCCGTAGCGAGGCAGGTGGACTGAGAACCAGAGACTCTCTTGCAGTTGCATTTCAACAAATATGTTAGCCTCGGCGGCCGCCAGGGCCCATCATGGGCGCGAGGAAAAACATTCGAGAGAGGAAGCTTTGAAACGTTCTCAAATCGCATTACTCGCCGATGGGCATGGCGAAGAAGAAGAGGAGCTCCACACTCAATTGCTACCTCCGCACTACCTGCTAGTACCGTTCAAGGATTGTGATTATGAGTTGCATGACGGACAAGTAAGTTGAAAATGAAATGTGTCTTCACAATCTCTCTCAAGTGCCTGGAGCATTTTATTTTAAATCAATGCGACTCGCAAAAATCCTACCATGGTAGACATTCACTCGGGCGCGAGGATTTTTAGCCAACTTGCTGTTAACGTTCGCGTATAATCGTCACCAAACCTGGCCAGAAGTGGCGAATTTTTTCGGTTTAGCCTTATCACGTTTCTGTGCTTTCCGCGGGCAAGACTTCCGCAAATTTTCGATCGAATGCTTGTATTTGAATTCGTGGAAGCCGGCAAGGAAAACTTTATACATAATCTTGAGCATGTGTAAATATTTAAAAATTATGCGAATGTAGTTTGTGTAGAGTATGCATTTTCCTCGAATTTCGCTCGCCTATCCTCTTTCTTTTCAAAAACAGGAGTCAGAAATTAATGCCGTGTGTCTACTCTCCGCAGCGGAAATGTCTTGAATGTGTAGTAAAAAAGTCTTCTTCGCCGGAATTTGATAACAATAATGTTCGTTTCATTTATGGCTTCTTACTTGGGATTAGTCCGAGGAGAGCTTTTGAAATATTCCCGAGCCTTACCTTAAGAACAGACAGCGACAATTCAATTTTCCGAGCTTCATTTCAGTTGATTGAAATATCTGCTAGACTAAAGTGTATTTCGTTGGCTCATTATTCATATTGTAATTCAGTAAGTAGATATAGCCACCGATTCAAGGAACGCTCCGCACTGCCAACCACGTCGATGTAGTCTTTTCACAAAAATGAATTATGTTCGATGGCGATTAATTCGTTTTATAATTTAAACACTGCTGTGACAGAACGTGAATGTGGCTGCGAAAATTTTGTCAGTAAATTTTATTTCGTATCATTCGGATGTTGATTTGAGTTGCGAGGCCTGTTATCGTTCAGTTAGCCGTTTCTGTTGGAGATATAGCTTTCTTTCGCCGTGTTCTGCTGCCTTTCGCAAGCAAACAACGGTGAAAATTAAAAGGTTTTCTTTCTTCCAATGTCATACGGCAATAGAAAAGTCAAACAAGGTTCTTTTGTTGTCCAAATGTCGAATTCTGCCCTTTTATTTGCTTACGTTGGTCGCTTTCCAATCGCATAACTTCGGCATTGTGTTCGTGTGTTAAGAATATTGCGAATTAGCCTGTGGACAGGACGAACACGAATCGACAATTTTGTAGACGAAACTTTCTTAGAAACTGTACTTTTGCCATTGAAAGAAATTAAACGCTTTGTCATACGTTAGTGTTATTTTTTAATCAAAAGTCATTCTTATTTTGTTATTTCGGGTAACTACGGGCTCGCTTTTTGACTTAAATTAACAAAAGTAAGAATAATAAATTCTTCGTTAAAAATTCGCACATTTGAGGAAATTATTGTTGAATATGCGTAGAATTTCTTGGCCACGCTGTAAATACTCTTATGCGAGATTCGGAACCGCAGGTTCGATGAATATTAATAATCTTTATCAAGAAAATGACAGTCTCTTTAATCAAGCGCAAACTGAGCTTTACGCCTTGATTTAAACGACGAATACAATATAGAAAATCAACAAGTTTGGGATTGTACTTTGTCGCAAAATATGCAGCTATCCTTTTTTCTGTAACTGATAGCGCACATTAAAGGACAGATTTTTGCTGACGTTGTGTTAGTACAACTACTGGATTTCAGCATGTTTCATTCTTAGTCCAGCAACCTGCTCTCCACATAAATAAAACAAGATTGTTCGGAAGACCGCAAAATGGGGAGGGGTTTTAAAACGACTCGAAAAGCATCTGACCGAGGACTTGGAATTATTTGTCAGGAAAATTCGCTGGACTTTGCGAAATACTTCTCGACCGTGTTTTGCAGAAGCGGTACTGGTACGCATTCCTTTAAACCATGCTGAACATTTTTTTTGCAAATAAACTTGTCAGACTCTATAATCGTACAGGTACCGGTTGACTTTAATAGTATTCGATTTCTGAGGAATAGATATTCAGAAGGACTTGATTCTATTGGCACGTGCTAACAAGCACTTGTGCCTAAACGAGTTTATTTTAATTCGAGTCGGCAAGGTTTTGAGTCTTTCGCGAATCTCGATGCCTCTGTAAATGAAATATTAATAGTGTAAATTTTGCCCTTCAAAGAATTGATTTACATACTTTAAATAATTCATCAAAAACTTTTGTTTTGGCCCTTTTCCCCATTTGTTAAGTTGATAAAATATTTAAATTTCTTTCCCTCGACAAGTGACAGTGTAATACCATGTTTACCTAACTGAAAATTGAAGGCGATCGGGAGATTTTCAGTTCTTCATCGTACCTGCAAGAACACCAAAGACATACGCGCCGACTCTCGACTTTCTTCACACGATTTTTGTTGCTAAATTTAAACCAGCATCGGCGATTCGTTGCAGACCACGCTCGTCCAATTAGCGCGAAATTGCACCCAGTCGGCGTAAACGTTCGCTAATTCCAATCCGTAGTTTTAATTTAGAAAACATGAAACGAGTTGTCTGATAATTTAATTTCTCTCAATCGATCGCGAGAGCGTCTTTTGCAATGGCCTCGAGATTTAGTTAACCGGGCCATTGTTCGCTTTTTGAGAGTTTCTGGTAGCTAAGCAGTAGGAGTCTTTGAGTCTTGTCTAATTCTTAGCGATATATGTAGTTTCAGCTACGTTGCTTTTAAAATTGTACTATTGACGAGTTGACTTGAAGTCTTTTTGGCGGCGAGCTGAAAAATTGAACAGAAAGATGACGAATGGCTGTTACCTCGAAAGTCACTTTTGTGGTCAAATTTTGTGGGAAAAAGTCGCGTTTGTTTTGCTAAAGAACCCTAAGGTTACAAAAGTATGTTATCTCGTAGCCGTGTAGCGTTGCTTTTGTCTGTCATATTCTAACAAACAGCGGGCATTTGCAACTGTTTGCGTTCGTTGTTACCTTCCATGAACGGTTAGTCCACAACTACGACCCAAACAAAGCCGTGCCGGACAAAAGGAGTCTTTGATAGAAAGCCGACCCCCTGTAAATTGCAAATCTTGAAACTGAATAAGAATTTGAGTAATATTTATGTATCCCGCTGGTTAAAGAAAGACAACATTGCTTCGGACAGATGTTTCGCTACTCAGGACCCAACCTTAGTTTTCTCTGCAAACTGGCAGATAGGTTATGCGGCTGTCTTCATGTCGAACTCAAATCTGCTAAAGATAGTGTGACTTTGTAACCTAAGTTGTGCTCGAAAAAGGCGAAAATACGTCGGAGAAACAGCCCGTTTTTCGGAATACATTAGGAACCTTTGCCCCCTGAAACGTGCGCGGTTTTTTTTTTCAATTTATTATGACGAGACTGGAACTTAATCAGAAAGATGAAATTAGGTAAAGCATTGCACCTCTGCGGGAAATAAAATATATTTTAAAGTGTTTGTGTGAAGTTGATCAACAATGTTTCGCTTAGGAATTTCTTGCTCCATGGCGCTACATTGTTGAAAAAAAAAAGATCTCGTAAAAAATGCCAATGATCCTTTTGCCATATCGCTGAGGACAAATCTTAATGGAAACGTCTAAAACCTTTTTTGCTTTGTTTATGTTACGAATTCGTCATCTAATTTCCTATTAGCATTGAAAAAGTCGTCCCTATTGTTCTGCCATTCTTCGACTACTTCATATTTATAGGAAATTAAAAGTAGCACTCGTGTTAGTTGTAGAGAAATTATCAATTACCTTCTTATTTTTCTCTGAGGTGACTCATGCCTGCATTCTAATAAGTAAATTCACTTATAAAATTTAATGGAAGTCATAGACACTGTTATTCCCGATGCTCGCCGCACAGTTCTTCTTCCCTTAATTTTATGATCTCAGATAGGTATCAACCAATTGTAGTCGCCAAAACAACGATTGCCGGCATCGAGTGAAATTGCGCCCCTTCTTCTAAATAAACTCGCCTTGTCACTTCCTATTAAAATGAATATAGCTTCCGCATTAACGATATAAAAAACCTAAATTGCCTTGGAGTGTTTTTTCTGTACGGGAAAACATTTTGAAATCCACTTCCATATTGATTCGGGAGCTGTTCAATTTCCGATTTGACTGTATCTTTGTTTGATTTTTTTTCCTTACTTATTCATAAAAGAAGAAGAGAGCTTACTTTTCTTTTATTCAGATTACAAGCTTTCAATATAAAGATCACAATTAGAACAAAGCCATTTGCCGTTTACCAATTTACGTAGTAAGTTCTGTTTGTTCTGCTTCGCCGCGATAAACCGATAGTTTCGCTTTTGCCTTATAAGGTAGTCTTGGCGCCGCTTTTTACCATAAAAATTATTTTGCTCAGAGCTAAAAGATCGTCTTTGAATCGTAAAGTAAAAGCAGGTCTTATGATACCAATTTTTCCGGATCGAAATTAAATCCTTTGACCAAATTAAAAAAATGGGTTTACCCTTTTTGACGAGATTAATTCATATTTACTCTCAGAATTGTTCACGATTCCCAAAGATGCCATTAGTTTTAACAAGCTTAATATTAATACCAGTATTACCGGTAATTGAGTTTATTTTCTTATTATTTCATGTATTTTTTTCTTTTTTAGACTTTCCTTATTGTTGCAAACAAGTTTGGCAAGCAGTATGTATACCGCTTCCACGCATCAGATTCCCTGTATATATTCAGTCCGCGGAACAAGATTCGAAGATTTGTTCTTTTTCTCATAACACATCAATATCCTTTTATTCTGAAATCATATGCCAATTTATGGCCAGAAATTATGTTAATTTGATTATATTTAAGCTTTGGGATTGAAATTTATAGTTGCATGCCTATGTTTCTGTTTCTGTTTTGGTTTGTAGTCGTTCGTTTGTTTAATCATGATCTTTCAGTTTTGCGTTAGTTGCTATGTATGATTTTAGTTTCCTCTGTTCTTTTGTCTTCTCCTATCACTGAAAACTGCAGCTAACAATTAGTTATCGGACAAAAGACCCTTTCACGTTTTTTTTTGTTTAGAGTGATTTTACTTGAACCGTGAAACAGATACTAACAATTAGTGCAAAATAGCGAGACGTAAACAATAAATAAGACAATGGATTTAGTGCATAATAGTGCGTAGTATTCTACTACCTATTTCACGGGTTAAGTAAAATCACTCTAATTTTGTCTGGGGCCAGTTAGCGAAAAGAAGTAAAGATGCCATATTTGAACGTGTTTTGTTGAAAAAGTTGGTGAAGGTTTAGCTCCGCAAAGTCGCCGAATCTTACAGACGTTTGTATGGTGTAGGGCAAGTTAGTGCCCCATCACCACCATACCCCCCCTCCACCATACCCCCCACCATACAAGCGTCTGTAAAATTTCGCGACTTTGTAGAGCCATATCTTCGCTCGCTTTTAGCGTATCACCTTTAAACTTTGTAAGTTTCTTAATTTTCAGGGCGGCTTTTACCTGTGGCGTCAATAGATATTTGCTAAATGGTCTTTATCAAAACGTAAAAAAAAGAAACGTGAAAGGGTCTATTCTGACTAAAATTGGCCCATGAGCGACGAAATCTTAACTGTGGTCGGACAAGATGGCCGGATAAAGTCAAGGATGTTATTTTACAGATGAATAAAATCTACCATTAGCGCATGTTTATTGCGTACCAACGAAATAACACTGTTGCACTGAGTAAATATTTCAAAGGGTAGTTAGCCGTTCTTTCTGCAAACCACAGTTGACGTTGACGCGATGTTACTTGGGACGATTGGCAACTACAATTTTCAGCGCAACACAGCGTTACGATATTGTTGCGACATTGTTTGGAATTATCACAACATTGTTCTAACATCATTGCCCTAAAAATCGTCGTTTCATACTGTTTCGGCTAACATTAACTGTAAGACACGCGATTTAGTCCGACCACTTTTTTTTGTAGTTTGTCAGACCAAAATAGTAACTTAGCTGGACATACGTCTCTGGACAGACGTTCTCTCAAGAAAGAAAGGACCTTTCTCAACTTACTCCTCAGTAAGGGACTCTTGTGAATCGTGTTGCCCTTCCCGAGGCTTTTTTCGTAGCTCATCACTAGGTTCCAACCTTTCACAGTTTTCAGTGGTTTCTCTGACCTTACTTGAATGTGGAAGTGGTTGTTTTTAACACTAAAGCTAATTTAGGTCTCAATAAGAATTGAGAAAGGTCCTTAATATGACAATCATGTCACTTTTGGAGAGCATATGGCATAAAGTTTATTTGTGGCCCGAGTCCGTTCGGGCGCAAATGATGTAACGAGGCCCTCGTAGTGGTTCTGTGTCGGACACAAATAAACTATATGCCTGACAAAAGTCATGTGATTATATTTATTTTCAGTACACAAGGCCAAATCGTTAAAATTTATTTCATAAGGAAAGACTGTTTAACATGAAAAAAAGTTATGGGCCGCAAATTCCATCAGTGCAGCCCGCACTTCGCCGTTTGGTCCGCAATAACGAGCGTTTTAGAGAGGGCAGTTTGTCATTTGGCAGCGTGTAGTGATAATAATTTCAATTATTAGTATCTATAAATAACTGTTTTTCCCCATATAAGGGAATCCAAGACAGTCTTGAATTCTAGATTCCACGCCGTGGACTTTGTTCCGGATTCCAGGTACGTTTTCTCAGTGGAAAATTTCCCAGATTCCGGATTCCACAAGAGGAAAATTCTCCTTACCTGGGGCGAATTTTTACTGTTAATCTGTTGGTATATACATAGCGCTGTGTGAGTGTACTCTTCAAGTTTCAATGTTTTCCTTGACCATTTCTCACATATTTTGAACTTCTTATTCTTCTAACAATTTTAACAAACTGTGTTTTCCTGGCTATGAGCAACCCGCCCGATGTTGCTGAGTAAGTACATCAGCTTTTTATCTGACCCCCGTCCACGTGCATGACCGGTTTAGTTTGACGTCGTTTGGTACAGTGGAACCTCGCCTTACGATCACCTCGTTATTACGACCATACTCTTTCGACGCAAACGTAAAATCACTGCGACCACCTCGTTATTACGACCAGGACCTTATGGCCCAACGGTAGTCGCATTAACGGAGTTCCTCTGTACAGATATTCAAACTCAGTTTGCTTTTCTTTTTTTGCACTGTCCACCCCTATTAACCAGCGAGCAGCCTCGCAATTCAACAAAGGTAAAGGGTTATGCGCGAGGAGCCAGCGATGCGAGGAGTGAGGTCGCACTCGCGCCTAACCGCCGCCTACTACTCTTTCTCAAACTATCAAAACAGATCAAAAACGCTTTTACCTTCTGAATTTTTTTGATGTCATTCTTGTTTTCCACTATCAAAAATCACAATTTTGGTCAGCTTAGAAAGCATTTTTGGAGTGTTTTGAATGTGCACTCCCTCGAAAGGGCGATGCTCCATTGAGACTAATAGTATAGTCATACTTATTATACAGTTACGCCTTACTCGACAATGCCGTGCTAAAAAAATTAAGACAAGACCTCGCCTACGCTGCAAGTTATTAACAACACATCAATGATGTGCTCGCGACTGAATAAATTAATTGTGCGATACATAAAGAAACAAAATTCTTTCTCGTTATTTTCACGAAAAAGATAGTTATTACGTGTATTGGCTATTTGCATGACTGCCAAGCTAGACTCAAGCTACTCTGTTCCCATGGATATCGATAGCCCACGCAAGTTTTTCAGAATGGAGCACGTATTATTTACTCATGGCGATTAAGAAACAAATTTCAGACCACGAAAGACATTTATTGCTACGAATTGTTTAACCTGGGGAAATCTATCACTGAGCATTTTTTGATTCGTAATATTTTTCAAGGAAAAAAGGGTTGTTCCTTCTTCATGCTGGAGGTTTTCGTAAGAACGTGACGAAAAACAAAACCAAAGTCTATCTATCATTCTCTTAAGTTATTAGTGTGTTTAAAATATCTTCCCACAGAATTTTCTACAAGTTCTTTCACAAAGTCACGAAATGCAATATAATAATCTTGTTTTTTTTTCGGCTGGATACATGGATTACATTAATTACATTCGTCCTTTTTTTTTAGTCGTGCATAATACACCTGATGAGGAAGATTAATAGAAATTAGTCCCAGTGATTATTGAAAACTTATTGAACAAGTGACCATTGCTTTTCACCGTTGGATCCTACGAGTTTTCACAAACGCTGCTTTGCTCTTCTCTTTCATTGGAAAGAGAAACCGCTTCTTTGTTCTAAAATGCTGTCTATACTTATAACATTATTTTTGTTCGTACTTTCCCTGTGTTTTTTTTAGTTCAGTGTACGACACGGTTAGCTAAGGCTGGTCTTTGTTCACTCTTGGTCACTAGATCCATGTTTTGAAATTATCTCCTAAATAACACGAGGTTGCTTTGAACAAAAAAATTCATTACAATTCTACCGTACTGTTTTGTCTCAGGGATGTAAATCGAAGGAGCGGAGCACGCGCAAAAGGTTTTTAAACTCGCTTGAATGCGTCGCTCGCTTCAATTTGCAAGCTTGTGTTACTAATCATTTTCTGATTTTCTTTTTTCTTTCCCTCAGATATGTGTTTGCAGCTATCTATACAGTTGAAATGTTTCTTAAGATCATAGGCCGGGGCTTTGCACTTCATAAATATGCATATCTTAGAAATGCGTGGAATTGGTTAGACTTCCTTGTAGTAGTTTTAGGGTAAGTAAATTCATTTCTACGCCCAAAAATGACAATCAATTTGGATTGAATCTGAATAGGACAAGGACTTCGACAGCAACAGAAAACTGAACACATCGCAATGGACTCGCTCAGTTATGAAACAACAGAACGTGACTTAGTGTTTTTCCCAAACCGTAAAAGAATTCATTTTCTTTCTGGTTTTAATCTTAGTGTCTCCAATTTGGTTTTAAGAGAGCTTAGCGGTTTTCCAGCGTGGGTTATTGAGAAATCGTCACTTAAATTACATCATGCCCGCATCGCATTTTCACGCGAGAGGGTTTATCCCTTTATCTTGTAATGACTATTGTTTGGTTGATTTGGTCATGACAACGAGTAAGCAATGATTTATTCATTTTTCTCTTGTCATTAATCATAAGCTGATAAGGCAATTACTTTGACATTGATGACTAATCCTAAGTGTCGAAATCCTTATATAATGTGGGATTAAAAACAAATTCTTCGGCATGAAAACATTCATCTCAACAGCCGGGAGGTTTCATCTGTCAGGGGCTCTTTTTTATAGTGAATCAACTCCTATATTTCTCGAAATGGACATGATACAGTAAAAACTCTTAAATTATTGAAGGCTCAAAAGCTAGCCATTACTATGGAAACCAAAGATTGTTTACCAGGAATTAGTTCATTTCTATGATTTATGATATAAAATGACGAACGACCTAGACCACGAGACTGAAAGAAAATTATACAATATTTCGGCTCTATTTCAGAGTCACAATCATGTAATAAGAAATAAAGCTAAAATACTGCAAAACAAAAACAAATTCTCTCATAATTGTAATTAGCCAAAGCTTGGTTTTGAAAAAATGATCACCCGATCCTCTGTATCGTTTTGTACATTTTCTGTTCTAAATTGTCAGTTGGTTTTGGACAAAGCTGAAACATATTCACGCATATTTTGAGTCCTGATGTTCTCTTCCTCTAGAATATAAGTTGCTAAATTATTTAGCACACGTGGAAAGAATTCATTTGATAAATTTTCTCTCAATGCATGGTTGCCTATTTTTTATTTCCTTGCAGTTATATAACAATGCTTCCTGGAGTAGAAAATTTATCAGGAATTCGAACTTTTAGAGTCCTTAGAGCTTTGAGAACAATATCAGCTGTTAAAGGTAAAAAAATTAAAAGTGATAATTATTAAAGATATATTCTTTTTCTTGTTACGGTGAAGAACGTTAAATTTGACACCCAAGACGGAACTTATACCGCGGAATGTCTGTATTGTTTTTTTTCTGTTTCCCTGTCATCCTAAGCCTAAGCCAAACGTTGAACTTTTCATGAGACGAACCAAACTCCAATTTGGGTCGACCGAAGTTAAATTAAGATTAAGTTAAGAGGCGTCGAACCAATCAACTGAATCAGACCAAACAGTAGTTTTAATAAATTTTCTCCCGAACGAGGCTAAATATACATTATCGTACAAAATTTTTAATTTATTAGTTTAGTTTTTCCCATGTGAAGATCGACGTTTGTCCCGGAGACGATCTTCAGGCGTTCTATGCGTCGAAAGCAGACGGATAGAACGTGTTGGACGATCCATACTCATTCAGACGAACTTAACTGAGCCACTTCGAACTTTTCATGAACTTAACTCACCAAGTTTGGTTCGTCTCATGAAAATTTCGACGTTTGGCCTAGGTCAAACCTTAATCCTAGAATGCGTTGTGAACGTGACGAGGAAACCTATCAACGACCACTGTGTGCTACATCTTATTAAATGCTATGAGCCTTTAGCTCAAAGCAAAGACGAGTGCGAAACTGAATAAAAATTTCTATAGCTCTTGGACCAGCTTTGGCCGGGTGCGTTCTTAGTTATTAGACAGATTTAGAATCACTGACGGTAACCGGCGCCAAAACGCAAACGTCAATTTGTACCACGTGACAAAGTTTTCCCTTTCACTTTCGTTTACTGTTCATTATATCTACCTAAAACTAGTAGTTTCAGGCCATTTTCATCCCAAGAATTATTTTGCACAGTTTTTATTTGTTCATTTCCTTATTTGAGAAATCGTCAACCTGAATTTGACGTTTCCGTTTGCCGTAAACGTGATTTTAAATCTCTCTAATTTCAGCGCTAAAGTTCCTATAGACTAAGGCGACGACAGTCGTCGCGGTCATTTTGTTAGCTTCAAGGTCTAACAGTTTGTAGGGCATGCAATGGCTTCTTCTTCAGTTATTTTAAGATCCTAAGTATACATCGGTCCGGTCCTTGCTACCGAACCAACCACCAGCGACATCCTGTGCTGCTAATTATTATTAATTTTTTTGTTTTTGCAGGGTTAAAAGCCATGGTTAACACGCTACTTAAATCCATCAGAATGTTATCTGATGTTCTTATACTCACTACTTTCTTTCTATGCGTCTTTGCTCTAATTGGCCTCCAACTCTTTGTTGGCATAATGCAGTGGAAATGTGTTGCACGACCGCCCGACGGATGGCCTCAAAATCATAGTGAATTTGATCGATATATTAAGGATGAAAGTAAGTAAAAGTCACTTCAGCCTGGATGATAGTTCTGTGATAGTTCTTTTAAGGTTTTTATGACTATCGCAGTCTCTTCATAGCGAATGGAACTTGATTCACCACATTTATTTTTGCTATAAATATGTCTGTTAACCCAGTGGAAGAGGTATTTAATTTTAGGTTGGTTTGCATGATATTTCCCCCCTTAAATCACCCAGTCTCTATGGGGGGTTCCTCAAGTTGAGAACTGCAATGAATTAATGTTAATTGGTTTAGTATTAGTATATAGAGGGAAGCTCCGCTTTTAGGCTTGGCTAAATCTATATATTAGCCCCTGACAACACTGATGCCGATTTTGCTTGAAAACGTAAGATATTTACGCGTTTCCGCCTTGCCTTCACACGATCAAACATGGCGTTTTCTGAGCAAGTTTACGAGAGTGCTGTCGAAAGTGGAGATTTTCAAAAACGGACGATTTATCGTTTTAGTACAGGTAAGAAAAAACTAAGATTTTCGAAAACGCTGACGTAACAGCGAGGAATGATATACTTGCAAGCTTGAAATTGGCGGGAAAACGAGAGTGTCACTGGCGCTAATCCGAGAACAGCCTGGGGACGAAAACGTTCAAGACGAACACGCTGCAAGAAGCGCTAGTGTGGAAGTGGAGCTGTCGAAGCAAAGTTCTTCGAAAATGAAATTTATGCGGACAGGGCTTCACACGCAAAAACACCTCATATCTCTATTATTTTACGTTTTTTAATGTTCGGTACGGCAGATCTGCTTCAATTTGAGTGGTCACTGCACAGGTTTTCACAGACTCAAAAGTTAGAACTTGTTTATACAGCATAGCGGACTGTTCTCCGTGAAAGTAGTGGCAGAGTAATCGTAATCACATACCGTTTGTAGTGCCTTATTAGTATACGTCAGTAGCAACCGTGTACATTCAGTGTGGTGACAAGTTTTGCTTTCTTCCAGCTAATCATTATATTTTTGAGGGCGATGGAGAAGCTGTTTTGTGTGGCAATTCTTCAGTCTCCTAGTAAGTCAGTTTCTTCTTTTATCAGTAGTCAATACGGTTTAGGAAGAGACTATCCATGAATCAATAACACTAACTTCGTGTAATTCGGACAACTTAAATTCTGTCATGTGTGATCAACTGCTGCCCTTGCTTTTTAAATCATATTGCCTTCCCTTTGATGAATAAATCGTTCAGTGTCCACAGAATACATATAGATAAAAAAATCGAAAAATCTTTACGTAAAATTTACGGGTATTTTTACATCCTTTATCACCTTCGGGTAAGGAAATCCAGCAACGACAAGACTATAGTAGAAATCGACATGTTTGTTGGAAGTGCCTGGTATCTCTTTTCACTCTCATTTCAGTTAAATGCGAGCGAACGCACTTTATAATCGTTAATAGTGAAAAAAATAATAATGATGATGATGATGACGATGATAATAATAATGATAATAATAATTTGTTTTAACAAATCATTAAAAGCAGTTACCCACTAATTAAGGACACCTATCTAAGAACTAACTAAAAGACTAAAAAAACATAAAACAAAATTCATTACTTCTAGGTTAATTTATTCTCTTTTCCTGTTCAGCCAATGTCCTGAAAACTACACGTGTATGCCTAATACAGGCCCAAACCCTATTTCAAAGTACATCAGCTACGATAACTTCGGTTGGGCTCTCCTAACTTCTCTGCAGCTTGTTACAATGGACTATTGGGAGAGTATCTATAACAGTGTAAGTAGCTGTCTCTTTGGGATCTACGTGTTTTGCGAAATCAGTCTTAGCATAGTCTGCGTCGCAGACACTCTAAACCGCAGTATACTAGATGCGTGGGCCGGTTGTAACACAGGATATCTTAGCGAGCATGCTGTAGTCCTTGTTATACGTAATATATCAAACACGAGGCACTGTGTTTCACGAGCAGATCAAACAAAAGAGAGTTGAAAATGCGACACGCAGCGGAGTATTTTGGATGAAATTCGAGTTGTTCGATCTTGCGATGAAATACTGTGTGGAATGTTTGAAATTACTTCTTAAAAAATGATTTGACAAGGAGAGATTAAGGATGCAATAATAGCGAGTTCTTCATCTAATTTCCAAACACTTCCTTTTGAGAATTTGAATCAACGACCCACCCGTACTTCGGAGAGATTCTCACGGTTACACTTGTCAAAGGCGTGTTTGGCGAGATCAGTCTTTTTGTAAGCGGTACTCGTTGTTAGAAGTGCTACAACACCCTATTTGCTATCTTTTCCAAAAGCTAGAACTTGTCGTCGCATCAACTGAATTCCAAAAAATAATTGTCCAGGAATTGAAACTGTTTCCTGTCATCTGTTGCAACGGATGGCAACGATGGAAATGGATTAAAACTTGAAAAACTTTTTCAACTTTTAATGCTATGCCTGCAAAAATTACCAAAAAATTATCATGGTTAGTGCTCCCTGATGAAATTTGTTATATATCTTCTTCATAACTCTACAGCCCTGGCCCCAGTTTTTTAAAAGTTGGAGTGGACAAGTCTGATTACGAAAACCGATTGTGTTATCCGCTGGATAGTGATTTATCCCGTGGATAGCGTTATCCACCTTTTCAACAACTGGGCCCAAGGCATTTTGTGTATGGCTGAAGGCACCAAGTAATCGCTTAAGAACTTGACCTAAAACAACAATATGCTCGTGATATTGCCCCCATTAACATTGCATTCTAAATCCTACCCTTACTTAAGTAAGATTCTCTTGGCTTCGCTTGTCAAATAACGTGAATTTTAACGTTATTATCATTCAGGTTATAGCGACCAAGGGTCCGTGGTACGTGTTCTATTTTTTGTTCGTGATTTTCTTGGGGCCCTTCTATCTCATCAATCTTGTCTTGGCTGTTGTATCACTCTCCTACGAGCAGGAAACCGCTGCCCTTCAGGACGCAGGAAAAAGGGTAAGCACTCATTAAAATAGGAGGCTCAAGCAGAAGCGGTTCAGCTCACCGGTGGACCTGTCACATAAAACAACAGGCGCCGAGGATACCGATCACGATAGCGTAGGGTCAAGATGGTGATGAATTCTGGCCAAATCCTTTTTGTTTTTTGTTTTGTTGTTTTTTGAACCAAGACGAAAGACTACGAAGTCGAGGTCTGTAAAACTGCTAAAAGCAATTGAACTGAATGAAGATGTATAGAACTCAAAACCTTTATCGCCCGGATAAAATCCAAGTTAGTGGCTACTTTAGCAGTTTTAGAGATTGAATATCCAAACGTCTTTTCTCTCTCTAGGCGCAAGCCTTTGAAAAGCTTAAAAGAAGTGCGTCTACGTATTCTTTTGATGGAAAAATGGAACCGGAACCGCTGTACGAGGAGGACTTGAAGAAGATCGAGGATCGCGATGCGTACATTGCGGCCCATCCGGAAGAGTCCGAACATCAGACGGAACTCGAAGAACCAACGGAGGTTACTGTCGAAGTCCCGACGAATCCGAGCTGCTGGAAAAAAACTCAGAAGACGGTCGCTCATTTCGTGAACACTTCGGGATTTGAGGCCCTTATTACCGCGTGTATCCTTTTCAATACTCTTGCAATGGCTTTGGAACACTTTGAAATGGACAAAACGTTTTCTAAAGTGCTTGAGATCTGCAACTTGGTGAGCATTTCGAACATTATTGATTTTTTCTGTGTGTTGGAAGATATATAATGTCGACACTGCCGAGGAAAGCTTGGTTACGGCAACGAAAAAAAAGCAATTGAATAAGCCGCATGAATTCGCCACCGAGAATTGTTTATCAGGCAATAAAGAGGAGGTTCATCAAGTTTTATGACTGGCGGCCAATGACGGGATCTAGAACGTCCAATCTTCGTCATTGTTAATATCTCTTGAAACGTTCTGCTGATTTATTTCTAGCTTGCGAGCAAGCTCTTCTGTGGCTCCCGGGGATACGGCGGTGGGGGAGGGAAGAGGGAGAGCTTGCTCGCAGGGTAATTTATTTCATGTCTTGCTTCCCAGGTTTTTACTGGAGTTTTCATGATGGAAATGGCTCTGAAATTGATCGCTTTTGGCCTCAAAGAGTATTGCAAGAACAAGTGGAATTTGTTTGACGGCACAATTGTTATTCTTAGTGTACTGGATATGGCGCTGACCTACTCCGAAACCATCGAAGGCGCAGGATTGAGTGTACTTCGAACGTTCAGATTGGTAAGTCGGTATAATGAAACATCATCATACAACCCACCCGTTTTGCTGTGAACGCCGGAAATATTTTTGGAATGTTATTTTGCTGCAAAAGCCAATCGGGCGTGAGAAAGTAAACTGCGAGCATGAGCGAGAGCGTTAATTAGTTTGTTGTTTTGTGGCAAGTTCGCTTCGTCGTTTTTAGTACTTTGCAGTAAAGGATCGCATTTTACAGCATTTATCTGGTATTTTTGCAACAATTCGCCTCTTAATAGAAAATACGTTATTAAATCACCAGTTTTTTAAAGTTTGCCTTCAGTAAGGGTTACAGAAAAACACGTGGAAGGCGGGGAAAGGTGGGAATCATCACCTACGGAAGGCAGTTCCTACCTCGCAAAACCTTGGATCCCCCTTTTCAAAAAATCCTTGTTCCTCCTTTGGATATTAAAAAAGGAAACTGTATTAACAATTGTCATTGTCACGGCTTAAAAGATTAAGAGAAGAGTTTCTCTTCTTACACAGCTCAGAGTCTTAAAGCTAGCACAGTCCTGGAAAACAATGGGAGATCTTCTCAACACCATCGGAAGTAGCGTTGGAGCAGTGGGAAATATCACTGTGATTCTCGCCATTATAGTTTACATGTTCGCTGTTGTAGGCATGCAGCTCTTCCAGGAAGCCTACAAAAACGAGAATGCGTTTAAAGAGAAGAAAATACCACGGTGGAATTTCAGTGATTTTGGTCACTCCTTTATGGTTATTTTCAGGATATTATGTGGCAAATGGATTGAACCGTTGTGGTGGACGATGCGGGCTACCAGTACTGCAGCAATTATCTTTATTTTGCCGGCTTTCGTGATTGGAAATTTTGTCATTCTGAACCTTTTTCTTGCTCTGCTGTTGAACTCGTTCAGTTCCGGGGATGATGTAGAGGAGGACGAAGAGGAGAAAAAGAAAAAGGAAGAAGAAAAGAAAAAGAAGAAAAAAAAGAAGAAGCGACCAGATATCATTCGCTTACTAATGTGCAAAAAGAACAAAAACCTGTCTGGGAGTCGGGGGAAGGTGGGCCCAGACGAAGACGGTGACGGAACGGAAGGAGATGTAAATTCTAGAACTATTAGCCCAACGGACGATCTTGGCAAAAAGAAGGCGGCGGTGACATTATCTAATAATCTTAAGAATGGTGATCAAGAGAATGGATATGAAATGACTCTTGTACACCGTGTGCCTAATGGTCAGACGCAACAGGAGAATTATAACGGCTTCAAGTACAACTTTGGTGAGTTATGACTCATCTGAACCAACACTGTCAACCACATTGAGATTTCCTCTCATTGTCTCTATAGCGTAATTATTAAGTACTTAACGTGCGTTACTGGACTCATTTCTTGGCAGTTGATTGTTATTATGACCTGCAAGGTCTGTGACGATTGACGGTTTTTAGAATTTGGGCGGGTCTCAAAAGGTACTCAGTTAGTTATGGCTGGGTATTTTCTTGGTTAGTCTCCTTCTCAGCCGTCCGGGCCGGAGTCACGTAACGCTCTCAGAGTAATGCTTGATCTGGCCACATTTGTTAAGTTAGCGACATCTTTGCAGTTGTATCCTAACCCATTGAGTAGCACCTTGGCTCTTCCAATACCATTATTAAATCGGTCAATGTACTTAGGTGTCAGCTCCAGATGGAATTTGTTCCATTATCGTTATCTCAATATACCCGAGAGAGTTAAGGTGATTGCTCCATCTCTTGACTAACATGGTAACTAGTCCTTCAGTAGTTGATATTTCAGCCATAATGAGATTGAGGTTGTTTACCATTTACTAAACGTTTCCGGAAATGTGGTTGTAAAGTAAATGGAACACGGCTTTTCTTGTCGTTCCAGCGAGAAATTTTCAGGAGCAACGGAACATCTGAAAAGATAGTCCAGTTTTTACTGGACGAAATGTTCCGAGCGGAAATTCGTGTTTCATTTGTTAAAACCCGTCATTGATACTAGTTTCAGGCATTTGCGGCCGTTTTTCGGTAAAAGGAACTGATTTGTCCGAATGGTAAACACAGTCCGTAATGAAATTTGCCAGTCGTGAATTTTTCTTATCCTCTGCCCAAAACCTTGAACCGATCAGTTTGCCCAGGTAAATGGTTATTTACCAGAACAACTTCATCAACTTCGTCTTATTTATGCTAAAGATTGACTGTCACAGCATTGCCCGTTAGCAGTTCCAATGGGGGTGAAAATATGTCTTAACTTAGGGAAATGGGAAATGGGTGGAAAACCACGCAAAAAATCGGCGACCGGTGGTGAGTGCGAGAAAAAGTAAGCGACAGCACATCGAGGGAACATGCCCTAAGCGATGTTTGCGGAGTGACTCTGTAAGATCAGGAGCATGAGAAAGCCTGGCATCCATGCATCTAACACTTGAAATGTTTTTTTTTTTGTCAGATGAAACTCCTGGTAAACCTGTTGGACGCAATACCAAGGTGAATTCTCCTCCCATTGAGAATCGTCACTCCCTTACCACCGCGCTTGATCTGGACGAGGCTGCATTGAGAATACGGGACCTTTCGGACTCCAATAAGAAACTTCCACGCGTTAACCGCGTGAAAAGTGACGATAGACTGGGATCTAGCGACAACAATCTTAGCAACGGGGATCTGGTAGGAAACGGCTCTGCGCCTGTGGTGATAAACGGAAACTCGCGCATGTCTGCTGGGTCATCGCACAAAGATGTAAGTCTCGGTGACATTGAGTCACGCATTCCGCCCAATAGCCCCGGACATGACTCAAAGCGTGACACAATTGTCACGGTAGAGAGCTGCGACACTACTGCTACAAGCGCTGGCGTGCGACCATGTTGTCCGGGATTCTGCTACTGTGACAGCAACTGCTGCTCTAATTACAAAGAGTCTTGCATTAGGAGAACCTGGCATGGACTGCGCTATCACGTCTGTGTGTTTGTGGAGCATAAGTATTTTGAGTGGTTCATTCTCTTCATGATTGTCATCAGTAGCTTAACACTGGTGAGTTACTAGTTCAGTTCAGTTCAGTTTATTTAGCCAAAATAAATTACAATTCAAGGATACATATAAGAATTGTAAGTTGGCAAGGGAGCCCAGAAGAAACCAGAAGGCTTATGAAGCATTGGCTCCCCAGTCACAAAGAAATAAGTAAAGTGAAAATTGGCGGACAGTAATGCATTAAAAATACTTGTGGTAACGAAAAACTAAACAAAGACTAATTTAATTTAAGAATTCAATAACAGGAAAGAAGAAGTTTTTTACTCTGGATTGGAACGAATATATGGAGGGGGCATCACAAATGAAAGCATTCAGCTTATTAAAGAAAACAGGACCTTGATAAAAAACAGAAAACTTTCTTATGTTGGTACGGCAGAAAGGAATATAAAATTTATTTGAACTACGCGTGTTATAACCATGAACTTGATTAGTACGTAAAATGGATCTGGAAAAACTGGGAGGAACTTCCAAGTCCAATCAATTAAACGGTAAACGCCATAAAAGTAGCCCTCGCGCGCTGGTGCTGCTATTACACGTACTTCTACGTAAAGGTAGAACAAGCAGATAAAATTTACTAAAATTTAGCAAGTAGTCTGTTTTTGAAATAATATTAATAAAAGGACTTGCTCCTTGATCAACAACATAACATAAACGCTAATGTTTCGGTGACATTTGCATCGAGTGTGTAAAGTAATAAAAAGACCTTCATTAAAATTATTATAATTATGCGCTTCACCTGATTTGGTAGTTATCAAAATATGCCAAGCTTTTTGCTAATTTGAAGCTCTCTACCGCCCTCAACGAGTTTATCTCATAGTCGCTTAGGAGAGCCCATCCTCGTTACCGACCAGGCCCAAATTTTTCAATAGGGGAACAACGTTATTCACTGGATAAATAACTATTCACTGGATGAGGCAAATGGTTTCCCCAATACTTATCTGCTTGGTAGCGTTATCAATTGTTTGAACAACCGGGGCCAGGTGTAGTTGTGACGACTTTTATGAATTTCCGAGCTTGTCACTTACTGCCCTGTGCCGGGCTCCCGGTCGGTGTACAAGAACGAAAAAAGCAAGCCAGTAGTGAAATAGCTAACGAGCGAAAAACGCCGGCAAGTCGAAAGGGGCGAGCCTGTAAACATCGTTTTGTAAACATCGTTTTAAAAACATCGATCCGCCCACATCCTGAAGAAACGTTTCTCGTATCGAAATGTCAAATGTCAAAACGTCAAAAGGTGTGTTGTTGGAAGTTTTCACATGCTGGACATTTTGTTAGACTCTGCGGACGCGAAGCCTAATGATTAGCGTAAGTGTTGGAGTAAAATGTCACAATTGACCAATCATAAGGTATACCAGGAGCTGGTACACCGGAATGAGGTGTTGAAAACAATGCTTACAGGCTGCACTTCTCTGTCTCTCCCCAACCCCCACGCTGATTACACGCAGCTTTTCTCGATCCGCTTTCCCCACTACCTTGGAGCCTGGAACAGGCTAGTCAATTACGACAGCTTTCACTCGGAGACAAACCTATCGGAACAAGGATGAGATCTAAGTCAGCCCAAAAACCTGTTGTGAAGCACTATCCTCTTTTAACTGTATACCAATTTTCTTTACAGGTTTTTGAAGACATACATCTAGACAAGAAAAAGCCATTAAAAGACGTGCTCGCTGTTATGAATTACGTTTTTGCTGTCACCTTTACTTTGGAAATGCTGCTGAAAATTTTTGGAATGGGTTTCGTGGGTTATTTTTCGAACCTGTGGAACTGTCTGGATTGTTTCATAGTGGCGGTAAGTCTTTGAGAATGTTAGGCTTTTCACTTAGTCGATGGCCTGCGTAGCAGGCGCTAGGAAGAAATATGCGAGAAAGAACGATGCGCGCAACGGAGGCTCGTCACGGTCTCTCTTCCCTCTCGTGTCTCCCTCGCGCACCGTGTGCGGCCATTTATACTTCCAAGATTCCAAGCGCGTACTACCAGGCTACTGAGTCGAAAGAACAAGACAAAAAAAATGTAGTCGATCGTTTTGCCTACATCTTCGAGATGTTGAAAAGAAATGACGAAGACGCATCGAACCAAGTAGT
>NC_133207.1:25789317-25864317 GCF_958299795.1 Porites lutea
CCGAAATTCTCAGTGATCGGGTTGCCGCCATTTGCTTAGAAATCTTTACTTTAAAATCAGAGGAAAAGTGGGAAATTATCGACTCGTCCCAGCTGCTGAAGAGTTTTTTTTGTTGGAATTGAACATGGCGGGTGTGTTTTCGTGCACCTAGTAGCGATACTCACGCTGACGTCACCTATTCATATTTATGTGGCAAAAACAAGCGCATTGGTTCTTGAAAAAAAAAAAATTCTTTCGTTACAATAACAAAAACAATGTTTGTAAACAGTGGTATCCTCAATTGCCAATTGCAGGCTACTTTAGACTGTAATCGTACGATTTGTCTAATCGCGACAGGTGTTAACAATGTTTGTTATGTAGTATTTGAGATATTCTTGCAAAAGCTGCGTCGAAAGAAGTTGAATTGACGCTATCTACTAATTCGTATAATTTATTTCATAGATTGTAGTCAATTCCCTTGTTCACGCTGTGCCGGCAATTGTCAATGTGATGCTGGTTTGCCTCATTTTCTGGCTTATCTTCAGCATCGTTGGTTATCAGTTGTTCGGTGGTAAATTCTACAAGTGCGTAAATGCTTCAACCCTTGAACCGTTCAATGACACGGTGGTGAAAATCAAGGATCAGTGTAATGAGACTGGTATGCGTTGGATGAATTCAAAGATCAACTTTGACACGTCATTGCAAGGATTCTTAGCGTTATTTCAAGTTGTACGTATTGTTCTTCTCCAGCTTTATATAAAAGACCTTTAGATGTAGGACGAGGACGAGATGTGACCTAAAAATAGACACCCAGGGAAGCTTCATTTTACTTAGTTAACACGGTTATTTTTTTTATTAAAGGAGCAGAAGCCCTCTTCCGTTCGCAAAATGATAAAACTTCTAAGATTTGATAACTTGTTCCCCACACTAAAACCCGTAGTAGAATGACGAAGGCTATCACGTTTTCCCGCCCAAATGACGCTGGTTTACGCCCGCGCACTACTTAGTATTGAGATAATCTCTTTCTCATAGTCGTCCTCGTCTTAGAATCTAAGGCCTAGTTATTTAAACGGAGTTTAGCCAGTGTTTAACAAAACCGCGTTCTAAACCTTTTTCAGTTTGCCCAACGCTTTTATCTAAAAATTTTTATCGCGAACAGTTTCATGAAAGCATATAGCGTACGCTAGAAAAACATTTGTCCTCTTAAAATAACCCGTTAAGGAAGAGATCTGGAGGTCCAAAGATTTCCTAAACCGCGGTCTTAGTTACTCTTCCTTTGAAATAACCGACCCTAAAGGTCTCTGTTGAGGAGCTTAAACAACCGTGACGAAGACGGCAGGGATGAAGTTTCTTAAAAAGTGAATTTGCGAATTTATTTGAAGGCGAATTCTTAAGGAGCGATCCAAGTTCAGAAATAAAAAAAAGTTGTCTTGAGTTTACACGGTCCTCCATAAAAGGTAAAATTAGGAAGTTTGACGTTGAAGTCTTGTAGTAACAGAAAATAAATTTACCAAAAATTGTGATGCAGGCGCGGAGTTGTTGTTTTGGTCATTACTGGTGAATCTATTGCTTTTTTGACGTTCGAGAATCCCTAAAGCCTCGGAGTCATGTTAGAATTTTAATATTTCGAAAGTGGACTATTAGTAGGCGGCGAACCAGTTAACTACTTTACTAGCGTGGTCAAGGATTTTAACTCGGGATTAGCGGTCTGCGCGGAACTTGAACTTGGCACCTTCGGATATCTAGTCCAGCGCTCTAAGGCTGTGCAGTTTTACAGTTCATGCAAAAGGCAGAAGCCGATAGGAAAATATGTTCAGCTATATGATGAAACTTTCCTTCTGAATGATCCATTTCATTTGTTAATTCACCACGCACGAAGCATGCACCTGCCACCACTATCACTCAAGAAGAATGCGTTTTTCGACGCGGATTTTTAAGATTTTGTTTGTTTTCCCTTATGCGCCTAAAAGCTCAGCGATGAAATTGTTCGAGTACTGGACTTCAAACCGTAGTTGTGGATTAGAGCCCCTGCCAGAGATTCATGTTTTTTCCTTAGTAAAGAAACTGTGCTGTATCTTGTCTATCGTCTGGGTGTACAAAAAGCGGTCACCATTCGCGAAGCAGTGCTAGGTATACCCTGTTATTCACTCGCATCTCAGTCAATAGGCTGATTTAACAAGAACAGGAACGTCAGTTGAAGACGTGATAGCGCGCGGAAAGGACTAAACGCGACTTCCGGTGCCTAATTTGTTGCTGTGCCATTGGTCAAGCCAGTTGTTTGATTTACGCACGCTGTCGCCAACTGACGCTCCCGTTCTGTTGCTAAATCAGCTCATTATGGATGTAGGGAGGAGAGTTATAAAGTCTCTTGTAATTGGTCTCACATATGTAACTACAAGTTTTGGTTGAATTTCAGGCCACATTAGAAGGCGTCTTTGAAGTGATGGACGATTCTGTGGATGCAACAGACGTAAGAATATATTTAAATTCTCACAACCTCTTTCCTTAATTATGTATTGTTATTGCTTGGCGAAAATTGACGTTGGTAGGTTCTGGGAAACTTCCCACCTGCCCCCTCCCTAAGCTGACATTAACAGTTACTTCTCCCTTAGGGCAATATGGTGGCTTAGGGGAGGGGTAGCTGCCGGTAACTCTAGGGACTGATAGGGTTAGACCAAGTCTAGCGTACAATTACGAGCAATAAAGGTCAATTCATGTTCTGTTAGTACGCGATTTCATAGCTGTCACATGACCGCAGAACAGTCATGTGACGGGTTCAGCGTGTTCACGTGGTAATTCGAAGCCTTCGCGCCTTTCCTTCCATCTGACTGTCTAAAATAGACTATATCAAGTTTAAATGACGAAGGAGGTCTCTAGCATTCCAATCAACGAAGGGTTTCTGTACGATAATTTGAGCCAGTTCTCCTTTAAAGGTGGAGTTCGGTTCAATTAGTGCTCAAAATGACCCTAAGGGTTTGTTACAGTTTTTATCTATTGGGTGTTCTTTGCTTGTATCTTTAGAAATACCAGCAGCCACGATTTGAAAGCAGTTTTTACAGCTACTTCTACTACGTTGTATTCATCATTTTGGGTTCGTTTTTCATCCTAAACCTCTTCATTGGAGTGATCATCGAAAACTTCAATCGCCAGAAACAACAGGTGAGATTTAAAGCTTCTATCTTGTCGGCATCGCTTAAGTAGTACTACCGGTAATTGTGATGCACATCAATGTGAAGGTGTCCTTGCGTCATTTAATCCTGTTTAATTCTTTCGCTCCTTTTACCCCTCTTCACAAGAAAATACATGGACGGTAATTGAGAAGTAACAATGTTTGATCAAACTACACACTATGAAAATACAATCTACGCGAAAAACTTCGACGCGAAGCTCAAAGTTTTGTGACCGACTGAACAAAAATCTGAAGTCACGTGCTATTGAGACAAAGAAAATATATTAGAGAGATTTAGCGTCACGTTTACAGCAAACAGCAACCATGAATCTATATCACGTGACCAAGTTTTCTCCTGACTTGTGCTTTACTGTTCATTACTTCTACCTCAAAATGAGTAAAAAAGCTTCACGTTAGTTTTGTCTACAACAATTGTTTCGGTCTGTTTTTAGGGCGGGTTTTCTATTTTGAGAAATTCTTAACTTGAATCTGACGTTTGCCGTTTGCCGTAAACGTCATTCTAAATCTCTCTTTTATCATAATTATGAACGGCGTGGAAAAGACAGGACTCAAATGTTTGCCGAAAAACAATATTCAGTTGCAATTTACTTCCCATTTTCTTCGTCGTGCCGCTGCAGTCTCTTCCGAGTTATAGAAGATATAGTCTTAACCCAGTTTTAACTATATGACTGACTTACCGACTTCCTGACAGTCTGACTGTCTTATTGCCAGGAGTGACTGACTCAGTCACTGACTACCCGGACTGATCTACTGATAACTCGCTGTCTGTCTCGCTGACTGGCCGCCAGTTTTTCTGACATGTATTTTATTGTATTTGGCTCGAAGGAAGGTAGGCAGGCTGACGGAAAAAGCCTCGTCACCGGTAGAGTGCGCATGCCTAATTCTGATTAATTGTTTTCTTGTGTATTAGTATGAAGACAGTGGTGCACTTGGTATGTTTCTGACCCCAGGGCAGAGGAGTTGGGTAAACATGATCAAAAAGACGTACTTCAGAAAACCGAAGAAACAGTTCAAAAGGCCCAAAGTGAGTCAAAAATCATCATCTATTCTCCGCTTCACAAACTCGAGAGAGAATGGGTACAAGCTTTTGGTGCAGTGATTTCTGGGATTTTTTGAATGGACAAGCGTTGGTTATGATTGTTTGAGTGGTAATCAAGACAGTCATTAAATAATCACGAGTAACGCTTGCCCACCAAAATGATCTCAGAAATCTGCGTTGCGCAGAAAGCTATTACCCATTCCCCTATAATTTCTGGAGTGGGGCATATGAGTCACTTGCTCAATTGTATTTTCTAGGGGTTTTGTGAACTTTCCTTGTTTGAGCCTGTTTTGGTGATCGATTTCCGTCGTTTGTTTAGACAAACAAAAAGTTGTATTTTTGGGTTATTTATGGTCTTCAAACGAAAGCTCTGCGAGTGTTCAACCCCACGTCAATCCGGCATACAAAGAAAGTCGTGTCCCATAGCCTGGGGCTAGTGGATTTTGCGATTGTGCTAGTGAATTCTTTTCCGAAGGGAAAGCTGTAAAACAGAGTTTCTTTGCACCCTGAAATCTCGTTCTACGCTTGGAAATCCACATTGGCTCCTCAAATGCGACTCTTTTGCAGCGTATTGTTATACTGTTTGTTCAACCGATGTTCTAATCTTTTTACTTAATTTTCTTTTTTAGAATAAAATCCGGGCGTGGCTGTTCGACTTGATTCAGCAAAAGAAGTTTGAAGTTTTTATCATGTCGGTTATTATGATAAACATGATTACGATGATGATGGAACACAACAATCAGTCAGAGAGCTTTACAACAGCGCTCAATATCCTTTCTTTAAGTAAATAGTTATCAAGGATATGGTCCTAGGAACCATTCGGCCTTGTGTAGAGAAATGGGGGGAGGGGTCTAAGCACGATTGTTACTTAACTAATCAGTACTCTGACATTCTTCAAAACCGTTTTACACTTGATGATAAACACTACTAAATTACGTACCGTATTTACTCGATTGGACGTCATCCTTGATTAAACGCCCCGGATGGAAGCAAAACCACCATTGAACACCGCCCTCGAAAAAAGTCGCACCCGATCAAGAAGAATGCGGCGTTTATTCAAAGATTATAGGGAAAAGTAACATGTAGACAACTCCATAGTCTATCGCAAGCCAGACTATTACGACTCTGTCTCAGCAAAAAAAGCATGACATTGGAACTTTAAACATGTTTCTGTTTACATATTATCGTTAGAATCAGTAATGATTTGCCGTAACTGTTGTCATTGATTTTAGAGATATGATTTGGAAATAAACGCCGCCGAGGCGTTTGATCAGCTGAATACGGTATCCCTTTTACTTTCAAAAAAAAACTTCCATTGATTTGCGAAACATATGGAAATTCCGAAAATACTGGACAATGTGAACGTACTACTGTTAAAGTACTCCATTTTCATTTGAATTATCACCATCAGATTTCGTTCAAAAGATTCAAAAGTTAGAACCTGTTTACACAATGTAATTAATAGCACCTTTTAAAAGTACTGCAGTAGAGGTCAGAGTGCAGCATATAATTTATCCACAAGCTGAAAAAACCCTAATCACCCGCACATGTTTCCGTAGTCAATTCAAGGAGTGATGGTTTTATAACTTAGTGTAATTTTAGCCTGGGACTAGGCTCTTCAGTGGGGTAAAAAGACGAAAAAGAATAATCGGCGAGCGAAGCAAGTTGAGCGGGAGTCGGGAAAGGGTGTTGCTGTTTTACTCCGTTTTTAGCCTTTTCTTCCACTGTGGAGCCTGGTCCTAGGATAGTGTAATTCAGTTGTACATACGACTTAGAACTATCTACAGTGTGATGTCAGAGACATCAGAGACAGAGACTTTGATTGCGTTGAGCGTTTTCCTTAACCAGAGCTTGATGATCCGGGCCAACACGATACTTAAACTACATCTTTACTGGAATATTTATCGTTGAAGCCATAATTCGGCTGATTGCCATGCGTCTGGACTACTTTAAGCTTGGATGGAATGTGTTTGACTTCATAATAGTACTCTTCTCCATTGCTGGTAGGGTACCCATTGCAGCTTTTTAGTAGATTAGGAGGCAGCCTGGCCGAGTGGTCAGCGCGTCGGACTCGCAATCCGGCAGTCCCGGGTTCGAATCCCGCTCTGGTCACTTGCTGGATTTGTTCTCGGTCGTCCCGAGTTCGAATTCTTGGCCATGCTTGTAAAAAGCCAACTGGCTGCCTCCTGCCCGTTAGAGTTTTAATCCTGTTTTGTTGTGTTTGAATTTTTTGTTTCTAAGTACTTGAGTGGAGTGCCTGTAAACTAGCTGGGTAAGCTAAGTGCACTTTCCACTATAAACAAGCCTTTAAACTGTTTTTTTTAGAGTTCCTTTATTTCGCCACATTAAGGGAATCTAAAACAGTCTTGGAATCAGGATTCCAAGCTGTGGATTCCGGATTTTAGGTACTGGATTCCAGTCTCTGTCAGTGGAACTTGGATTCCAAACTTTAGTAGGATCCCGGATTCCTTGAGCTGTATTCGAGATTCCAAAGCATTGGATTCTGGATTCCACAAGCAAAAACTTCCCGGCTTCAGGAATCCGGATTCCCCTGCAGGGCATTCTGTTCACCGGGAGCAACTTTGTCTCATGTGTTACTTTTAACTTAAGGGAGGGGTAGGTGGGTCACTCGGCCTTTATAATTCTCAGATCAGCTTAGAACGGACAAAGCATTCTGTCAGCTGGTTAGAGCAAATGTTATGACAGCTCGACAACTGTCTTCCCTTTCCCCCAACAACATTATTGTGAGATGTTGTAAAGAGCTAAATCTCGTTTAAGTTTTTAATTGTTTTTTTTTTTTTCACGTTTCTGTTTTCTTATTGTTAAAGCTAACCCGCCATCACAACTTAATTGTTGTACTCGCGTAAGCACAGTGTAACTAATTGTGATGATAAACAAACTCATTCTTGTTGAGGAAAATATTGTGACTGGTTTTTCCATCGTTCCCTACCCCCCACAGGTATCATTGTTGAGGACGTCCTGCGGGAAGACATGATACTCTCCCCAGGACTGCTCCGTGTAGTGAGAGTGTTCAGGATCGGGAGACTCCTCCGCTTTTTCGAAGGCGCCAAAGGAGTTCGTCGACTGATTTTTACGTTGGTTAAGTCACTACCAGGGCTAGTGAACATCGCCATGTTACTCTGTCTGATTATTTTCATCTACGCCATCATCGGCATGTCTTCGTTCGGTTACGTGAAAAAATCCAACGGAATTACAGACGTGGTAAATTTTGAGACCTTTGGAAGCTCCGTGCTTCTGTTGTTTCGGGTGGCGACTGCCGCGGGTTGGAACACGATTCTTGATCCTCTGATGGTCACCCCGCCAGACTGTGACCCTAATTTAAAGAATGGTGGTACTAACGGTAATTGTGGCAACAAATTTCTTGCTGTATTCTTCTTCGTTAGTTATATCATTATTATTTTCCTGATTATGATAAACATGTACATAGCTGTTATCTTAGAGAATTTCAACGAAGCTCAGCAACAAGAGGAGATTGGCGTGTCGGATGACGACTTAGAAACATATATTCAAGTCTGGCAAGAATTTGATCCCAAAGCTACGCACTTTATTCCCCTTAGTAAACTCAGTGACTTTTTAGACGCCCTTGAGTCGCCGTTACAGATTCCTAAGCCCAACAGACACCTGTTTGGGTCGCTGGATGTGCCGATCAAATCGGGCTATAAAATCTATTGCGTTGACCTTATGCAAACTCTTGTCCGGCGAGCCATCGGCGGTGTCGAGGGACACGATGAGGAAGAATTGGCAATGTTAGCGGTGAAGTTAGAGGAAAAGTTCCAGAACGTGCGAAAGAAAGAAGAAACGATTACGTCGCTTCCGGAGGAATTTAAGCACGAGACCAGGGCGGCATCTACGATTCAAAAAGCGATAAGGATTTTCTTGCTGAAGAAGCGATTACGAGATTGCGTGCGAGGAAAGTTGCATACTTATCAGCCATTGAATTCGGGCGAGAAAACAAAAAGTCACGGCTGGATCGAGAAACAGGTTGAAGATAACACGCATGCGCACCAGGGTCTAGAGTCCGTGGTAGCCATGTTGTGGTACCAGCAAACAAAACGGTACGAAGATCAACGAGCGGAAGCGACTTTGAACGAAGGAGAAGACAACGGGGATGGTGAAGGCACGGAGAATGACGAAAGTAACCCGGAGAAAACCAGTAGCGACAGGCGCGCGACATTGACTCTCACTGACCCTGATCAACCCAAAACCTCACCTAACACTCTTAGCGTGGACTGTTAGCTGGAAAGAGAGTTTGTAGGATTAAATGATGATTCAACACAAACTGTCGCCGATGTTTCAATCTATCACACTGAAGTTCCTCTATGAACAGTGTCGTCTTTCGCGGGAAGGGCGAAGCGTCAAAAAAAGAGAGTGATCAAATTATTGTGAATCAAGTCAAGTCGTTTAAGTTATTGGAGCGTTTGGTGCGCAAAGCTTAGAGCAAGTTCATTCAGCACAGTTGGATGACGCATATTTGCTGTTGTATTAAATGTCAAGTAATTCTGCTGACCCAGTCTCATCAAAGCATTAAAAAAAGAGCCACGGAAACCTCAATAGCTTCCGTCATTGGAAGAGACATTGATGATATGGGGCCCCCTAAAGAGATTCGCCAATCAGAACTTTCTAAAGAGCAAATCCGCTGTGCGGCAAGAAGCTGTACCGCGGCTGCATGTCGTCTATTTTCTACATTAAAAATAATAGAAGGCCAGTGCCTGTTTGTAATTATTACTTAGAAATATTTTTGTTATTATTTATCAATGCTGGGTGAATTCAGAAGGTTAGTAATGGTTCGGTGCGTTGTCGCGAAGTCGGTAACCTGACTTTAACGTCAAGTTCCTTAAATCCTAAGCATCTTAAAAATAGTTAATTTCGCTAACTCAGCTGACTTTAAATTATCTACAAATTTTGACTTTTTGTCACTGCACTGACACCGCCTAGCGTGGAGTAGGCGACAAAATTCCCAAGTAACTATAAGGGCAGTTAATCATTATAGTTGGCATTTTAAACATATTTGTAAAAGTAGTTAATAAACAACGCTTTGTGTTCTCGAGGACGAGAATTTTCGCGCGAATTGATGAATTACCCTCCGACCAAGAGGAACAGATTTTTAGTGGTACAAATAATTATTTATCGGCTTTACAGCTTAAAACTTTTAAAATTAATTCTCTTTGTTAAGAGAAACAATGTACCGGGTACTACCCGAGATCCACGGACTTCTTTGTGGAGTACATAGATAGTCATCGAGAAAGAGATTACGTATGAACTTGAAGATTGCCACGAATAAATTAAAACAATGCCAGTGATTATTTTACTTCGGTAATGTGGTCATAATAGTCTTAGTATTAACCAAAGTAACAGATGCGCGTGTACGCATCTATAGACTAAAGCGTCAGGTCTTAATATTCTTTGTGCATGATAAACGTAACCCATCTATTCCAGAGTGAATGCGCGATTGAGTCTTGCATGGTGTTTCAAGCTTTCGAGTCTGTGGACGAAATCCTTTGGTGTGACCATTCAAATGAAACCTCTCTCGCAGTACTTTTACATGGTGCTGTTTGCTTTTCAGCCTTTTACAAAATGAAATTTTGATTTTTTGTCAAATTTTGACTTGGCAACCTCTGGAATTGAGCTGGTTAATAGAGCGTTCCTCGTACCAAATATAAATTTTGATAATGTGAGGCAAGTGAATACAGAAAACATGGCCTTAATCAGATTGTTCACTTTCCTTGCGTTTGTCATCGAGAAAAAATAGTGCAGGTTTTGGAAATTTTTCTTTTCAATACCATTTTGGCTGACCCTGACGACAGCAAGCCCCATTACAACAGCTACAATTAGAAAAGGGCGATAAAACAAACTTTGGTTTTGTTTTTTTTTTCGGTCGCTTTATTTATACATTTCCTCTATTTTGAATTAACAATTGATTATTTAATAATGTAATATTTTTGTTCTCTGATAGTGGCCTTTGTGTCAACTTAGAAGTGTAAATATTAAGACTTTACCATAGTTACAGAAATTTATTGACCGTTAATACGGTTAGTTATTCACTGATTTGACAGGGTGAGAAAGCGACCATTGACCAGCGGCCTTTAAACGTAAGTGAAACCAAAGGACCGTTTTTGATCGACACAAACTATCTATCGCTTGTGAAAGTCCAGTTTCACTTAATATTATTCAGAGTTGCTCGTATACCTTTTTTAATGAGCATCTTGAAAAACTTCCACGGAACTAAGAAGTGTTAACACGATTTATTCTCGTTAGAGTTATCACTGTATTTTAGTATTTAATAAAACCAATTTTTCTTTCTTTCGTTTTTTAACATTGACCTGAAGCCTCCTTTTATTCTAGAGTTGTGCACCTTGTTTTTTTTGTTTCTATGTTTCTATTTAAATTCCCTAGGCAGTGACCGTATAACCGTCGGAATCAATAGAGACCTTTGGACTCTTTAAGACGAGGACGACTACAAGAACGGGATTTTCTCAATACAAAGTAGTGCGCGCGTGTACCAGCGTCATTTGGCGGGAAAACGTGATAGCCTTCGTTATTTTACGAGGTGTTTAGATAATGTCATAGTGACGGAAACAAGTCATCAAATGTTAGAAGTTTTATCATTTTGACATCGGAAGAGGGCTGAATCTCCTATTTCAATAAAAATTACCGTGCTAACTTTTCTGGTGAAAAAAAGCTTTCCGTGGTGTTGATATTTTGAGAATAAGCGAAAAAATTTAAGCCAAATCCTCGTCTTTGTAGTGGTACTCTTCCTCGAATCTAGAGGTCTCTAATGAAGATAACAAAAACAAACGATGTTTGTCTGGAGGCTAAGGGTTAATACACGAGTTTTGTGCTTTAGAGCTGGAACGCTTTCTTCCCTGTGTTATAGGTTGGCTACTTATGAAAATTAAAATTTTCTCTTTTAATGCGCAAATGCGTCGGAGAAAAATATAGTTCCTTTATGAGGAAGCACTGGTGGGATTTTTTTGTTTATTTTCACCAATTTTTGTAAGTAAAAATTTTATACGTCAGAAATCATTAAACTATGCCAACACATATTTAGCTCCTGGCTGGGCTACTACATAAGCAGCGTCAACATTGTTTTCGTCTTAAAGGGGCTATGTAACACTATTTGCCAGTATCTTTTTAAAACGCTAGAACTGTTCATGACATCAATTGAATTCGAAAAATAATGGTCCAGTTTAGTTCTTTTAGACTATATTTAGGCACTGAAACGGTTACATCGCTTAATAGTCCAGTTTCGAATTAAAAATTACCGCTGAATATAAACATTAACGACACATTCATACAGGGTTAGCCTCGACGTAAAGTAAAATATTCAGAAATTCTGGCAAGCATGTGTTTGAAATTTGAATATACACAATAGACAGAGTAATAGACATGTCTTTTTCTCGTTGGAATTTGTGAATATATTACTTCAGATGGAGGCTAAGGCTGTAAAAAATGCGTCTTCACTTTTTTAATTCAGCGGTCATAGCGAACTCGAAAATGGGCTATTCCACAAAGCAATGACAAGAATAGGGAGCGAAGGCAACGTAAACTAAATGACGTCACGGACGTCATCAGCCTTTCTTTGATCCTTTATTCGTTCCCAGTCTTTGGGGCATTTCTGAAAGGAGAAAAAGCAGATTTTGGATAGTCATTTTTTGGGAGACATATGTTTAAAGTTCACAATTGTTAAATAAACTTATCTACGGACAAAATCAGTTTGACCAGGCTCCTGGTTTGACAAAATTTCGTGTCACATACACTTAAAACCTGATTACTAGTACACCGCGCTCCTTCGCTAGTCATCCTTCAAATTAGTTCGATATCTCACTATTGTAAAATGTACTTCAAGAACCTTTGGTTTTGAATTTTTAAGACAGTATTTCATTTATTCAAGCCAAGATAGCATCCTGGGAGGTGCGCTCAGAAAATTCGTTAAGCGGAATTTTATAGCGGAGCACCATAACTAAGAGAAACTATCCATCCGAGAAATTTTGGTTATGACGTCAGCGTACGTCCGTCCGTACGGACTTTCCGGGTAGTGGAAAGAAGTCCGCATCGACTCTTGGGGTAGGAGAAAGTAGAGATTTTTTTGGCGGGAAATCGCATGGCGCAACGTCGCGCAATTATATCGCGCAACTGGTTTTGAAAAAAGAAATTTCAAAGCAACTCAGCAAAAAGATTTTTCGACAGAGCCTTTATAACTTTTTATTACAACTTACGAAAGCTATTATGTGAACAAACAACAGCAGAGAGATTTTAGCGTGTAGATGACAGGTTTTAAGCAGAGAGCAAAGAGAAGGTGAACGGCAGAGAGCATGCCCCGAAATGCTCATTTTTGGTTAGTAGGCCTCTTGGACATTGTTCTTTCGGAATATCCTGACAAATCCCATAATTTCAGAAATTTCGTTTTTATGACGTCATCACTTTAGTACTCTATTATGGCTCTTAAATGTGATCGACGATGATTGCTATTTTTTGGGTGTATATATACCGGCTATCAATTCGAAGAAAGATTTTTTTTCACTCTAAAATCACTTAGCCTTAGCTTTCCCTAAAAAGTCACATACACCTAGTTGCAATAAGGTTGTCATAGAAAAAAGCAAAAAGCAAAAAGCAAAAAGTTAAATAGGAATTAATTAGCATGTAGTTATCATAGCTTGCAACATTCACAACACACACGCTTACAGCTGAATACTAATCAGGTAACACAAGAGAAATCATTTGCATCAGTTTCTTACTGTCATTCTCATGCAATTCAAGGCTGAATCATCTAGCGAATTTCAAACGTGCTCAAAAATTACAAAGCACATCGGATAACTACCAAAGAAATAATGGCCCCATTTTTTTTCAATAAATATAGCCTGACATAAATTCCAGGAACTCAACGCGTGTTTTAGATTAGTGCTAAATAGAAAAGCCAGGCTGCGTTATGGTTTGCAGTGCACAACACCATCTGATCACAATTTTCAAGCAACAAATCAGGGGCGTAGGCAGGACTTTTCATCGCAGAGAGGGTAAGGGGGTCCTCCGCCAGTTCCTCACCTGAGCCACAAACCAAGCTTCGTTTGTCAGGACATAATAGATTGGCTACTGAACGTGCGACAACTGAGACATAACATTGCTCGCGCCAATTTACCTTTTCCTTTCTCGAATTGTGCGACTTTTTTTGATGGAGAATGTTGGCTCTAAAATGACTATGGCGCCTGTCTATCTTACAGCGCGGAATTACAGAATTATCTCTTGCTATTGTGAATGAATTCTTAAATAATTGTTAAATACTGAATTAAAATACGCAAATGTAAATCACAAAGCTAATTTATTCCTATTTGGCTTTTTTTGCTTTTTGTTTTTTTCTATGACAACGTTATTGCAATTAGGTGTATGTGCCATTAAGACCCTGTTTACATGGAGTGGGGGACCCCGGTCTAGTGGGGTAAGTTTCTTTTGTTTTGTGTCCCTCAGAGCGTGAAAACAAAAGAAACTTACCCCACTAGACCGGGGTCCCCCACTCCATGTAAACAGGCCCTAAGTTAACTGATATGTGGATTACAAGTTTATTGTTTGATTTAAATTATAAATTCATCAATGGGAGTTTCGCTTTTAGTCCTGGCTAAATCTATATATTATTAGTATAAGATTGCAAAATGTAGGGTTAGGGTAGGCGTAGGTGGGTAGCTTCCTATGACTCTTACTCTGATCCGCATCAGTATAAGATTCCGGGAAATTGTCCACCTACCCATCTTCTTACCCAGCGTTGACACTAACTGCTTTATAGAGCAATTTTGGGTTTAGGGAGGGGTAGGTGGGTAGCTTCCTATGACTCTTACTCTGATCCGCATCAGTATAAGATTCCGGGAAATTGTCCACCTACCCATCTTCTTACCCAGCGTTGACACTAACTGCTTTATAGAGCAATTTTGGGTTTAGGGAGGGGTAGGTGGGTAGCTTCCTATGACTCTTACTCTGATCCGCATCAGTATAAGATTCCGGAAAATTGTCCACCTACCCATCTTCTTACCCAGCGTTGACACTAACTGCTTTATAGAGCAATTTTGGGTTTAGGGAGGGGTAGGTGGGTAGCTTCCTATGACTCTTACTCTGATCCGCATCAGTATAAGATTCCGGGAAATTGTCCACCTACCCATCTTCTTACCCAGCGTTGACACTAACTACTTTATAGAGCAATTTTGGGTTTAGGGAGGGGTAGGTAGGCAGTTTCCTAGACTCTGATTCCATGTAATCCATATCAGTACAAGATTCTGAAAAACTCCTCAGACCTGGCCCAAAATTCGATACCTTATACCAGACCAGACCCTTAGAGCCCCCTCTCTTTGATAAAGATTTTCCGCTACCGTTTAGCCGCTCAGATTACGTCAACATTTTTGATGCGCTTCAAATAATGCTACCGTAAAATTCCGAAAATAAGCCCCGCGGCTTATATTTTTCAAAGGCCCTTTTTGGGGGGCTTATTTTTGGAGGGGCTTATCTACGGAGGGAAATTTGCTTTTCAAAATCGATTGGGCTAGCCTTATAGTTGGAAGTAAATGTACCGTTTTTGCTTTGTGTTAGTTTGTATTTGAGGGCAATTTTCCAAGTACAAGCTCCTGGGGGGCTTGTATTTGGAGGGGCGATTTAACGGAGGGTTTTTTGCGTTACCGGATTGGGGGCCTTATATTTGGAGGGGCTTATACATGGAGGGGCTTATTTTCGGAATTTTACGGTATGCGCACTGCCGTCTCGAGATACGAACAAAAACTGCGTCTTCCAAAATCCATTACAAACTCCAGACCACGGCCATATTCTATAAAAAATGGTCCTGGAATCCGCACGTTCATAAAAAACTCTCCTCAGAGTAGAAATAATATTTTGACAAATAACGATTTTTCCTCCTCCGTTGTGGACGGACAGAAATCGGGAAAAAGTTTTGAAAAAGGATCACGCAACAGTTTCTTTTCCGCATGGGATAACAGTTTCACTGCAATTGGCCATATTTTTAGGACTAATAAAACATTGATTGTAATATATAGCTAAAATCTCCCCCCCCCCTCCTCGCCCCCCGTAAAGCTGCGTGTTGGTGTGAAAATGGAGGCAGTAAACAGAGGTCAACACTGAAGCAAGACCCTGGAGGTGCTGGGTTAGGTTCGGGTGTAAAAGTGATTGGTTATACCTATGGGACAACTTTGTCCACGAATTTTACAATGATTCAAGGCCAATCCGGGTAAAAGAGTATCAGTTTTTTGTTGACGGACAAGAACTAAGGCGCCTACGTGACTTTTTTTGAAAACGGATGTAGCAACGGGCCTTGAACTGAAACTGCACGATTACGATTTGCATTTATATCAACAGCTATATTTCTTATTTTCTCGGTCTTCTTCGAAGTTTTTAAACGGAGAGTTTTCTCTCACGAGGCCAGCATCTGTGCAAATTTATTGGAACAAAGGAATGTGTTTAGGAAAGAAAAGAGTTCAACTCCCACTAACAGGCTTTGGTACAGCAACATGGCCGCCCTTTTAGTTTGGAACACCATTATGATGGCTGTGACGAAGTAAAGTGTATTAAAGGAAGTCAAGTCTCCACCTAGCCCGCGAAAGCAGACGTTTCTCCTCGCTCATCGCCGCTGGGGACGTTTCGCGGGGAGGAACGTCTGCGACTCAGCCATCTGTCCTGAATCCGATCATAAGCGCTGATTGGACGACGGAGTAGTTACATTGTTTTAGTTATTGTTTACAAATGACAGGCATAAGACAGAAGGCTACAAAGGTCAAATGTAAACGTGATGAATCTATAACAAAACAGTCGATATTTGTGGAATATATTCTTCTCTAGAAGAAGTATTTGAGTTTTGCTGGAGCTCGTTCGCATATGAACACAACAGTTTAGCAAAATCTACCAGGAGAAACGTAAAATTGAACAAATTTGTATTTGGAACCCCATGACTACCGGATTCATTATTTAAACATTGATTTATGTCATCAGTATGGAATTTCTGTCGTTGAGTCACAAACGTTCCTCCTCGCGAAACGTCCCCAGCGGCGAAGAGCGAGGAGAAACGGCTGCTTTCGCAGGCTAGTCTCCACCCCTAACCGACGGGGAGCGCGGGGGAGAAAGACGTCTGAATTCCGAGCGTCATAATGCCTTCCGGTGACGTCATCTACTTTTGCGAGTATGATTGGCTTAAAAATTACCTTTCCGTAATAGAAAACCTTTCACTATTGGCTGAAAGCGCTAAGGAAAACATCCGTTTTGAAATAGTGTTGACAGGCTAAACAGCTCTTCCCTGCGCCCCTCAAGGTTAGGGGGTGGAGACGTATGGCATTTCATACCATGGCTACAATAGTACGCGTGCTCTGATTGGTTGTTTTCTTGCAATGACCTGGCATTACTGGCTAGTTTTCCAAGGCATATACAATCTGCGTTTAACTTGATAGTGGACATCCATGTTATGGTCAATTGACAGGTGTCAAAAAGGGTATCCGCAGACCAGTGTCACCTGACAGTATCGCGAGCTCAAGCGTACAACTCATTGAGGTGACGTGTTTTTTAAAGTTATCCACTGACCAGTTGTTGGTTTTAATTGATCGCAAGCTCAGATCTATAATGAAAAGACCATATGCCGATATGTACTGACCGAGCGATAGCAAGGGCAATACATCAAGGCCTCTGAGATTTCCCATTGATGACCGAACAGACGAGGTTAATAAGTAGCATATAATTCAACCTAAAACTCAAAACTGGTGTGTAATGAAAGTTATTCGACTTTGGGCTTTACAAAGCCTGCACTGCCTACCCGTCAAGATGGCGTTGAAAACCGCGATCGAGTGTCGGATTCGCGCTCTCCGCCTTTTTTTTAAAAGCAAACCAGGGTAACTTCACAATGTATATGCGACACAAACAGTAAACGTTTCTTTTAAATATATATTTATTTTTTACAAGACCTGTACATAAACATACACAGTTTAAATAACTCTTGGTTTTCTTATTTCCGTTACAATAAATAATTCGCACATTTGTGATTTTTTATAAAATGCAAGTTTCGCATTCAGTGATGATGATACCTTTATTAAAGTGTCAAACTGTAATAGCGGTATATAACCACTAAGTGGGGACACTAAAATAAATTTTAAAAAATAAATCAATTAATAAATTAATTAAAAATTAAGAAAAACTATGTACAGTATAAGAAAGTGAGAAATTCGAGAGAACTATATACAATATGTACAAATGTATCCATTACTTATAAATAAAAAAAAAAAAGAAATAAAAGATTAAGAAGTGCAAAGAGAGCAGTTAGAGCAGTTATTGTCATCTAATAGCATGCTAAGATCCACTTTTCTGATGTTATATTTGAAGGAGGACAACGTGGAAGCTTTTTTCACATTACTAGGAACAGAACTCCAAACCCTTGGCCCATATACCTGAGCGAGTGCTTTCCATCAGTAGCATAAATATAAGACGTGAACTTTAAAGCAGCGTTGAGAAATATCGAAAATATCGTATGCCAAAAAAGGGCATCATGACTATTTGTTCAATGGGTGTTTGTACAATATCATATTTTTGGTATCATGAAACCACGTCATTAGTAAATTCCACTGCTGTGTACTTTTGAGGCGTGTACGGGGGTACATTTATTTAACTGCTTGGTTTTACGTCAGAAATTCAGAGAATTCTGAGAATGGACACATTTATTGGCATTACAGAAAAAGGAAAATCTAATTAAAGTAATTTTCTTTGGAAACCCATATCATTGACGCGATTTGGTTAACCTGGTACCAACAGAAAGCATTACACTGTAAGGCAATTTTTAACGTTGTTTTGTCTTTTCAATTGACTACTTCCACTTACTACACTAAAAACAGTGCCTTCATTAAGTCAGGTCAAGCCCCGGTTCTTTTCTCTCACGTTTTTGCGCCGCGGCGACGAAAAGGGCTTGCGATGTTCAATGTGATATTATATGTGCCTGGCTTGCCACTACTTACGTAGACAAAAAATGTGACGCAAAGAACAAGTGGTGTGAGTGTGCAAAATCCCTATTTAGGTACATGTCTCATTGCTTATAAAAAAACGCGAAACGTACGCCCAAAAACGATTCAAAATGTCGAAACAGTGAAAATACGGTAACTTAACCTGCCCCCTCCTCCTATTGGGAAGATCGATATTTCCTGGAAGGGAGAGGCTGGCTTTGAGAAAGGCTAGTAGTGTGCGGGAGGAACGCATTTTTAAAGTGGCTTGGTCACCGCGCGCATGACTAAGACAATTTCAGCACTAACGGCTTACACATGAATACAGTACTAAGATGTTAAGATATCCGCACTCAGTTAATTAAAAACTATATATAGCGAAGTTAATAAACTGAATGGATTGCACTGGAAAACATTGACAATCAGACCTTTCTAAACCTTATCTGCATGAAAGGTAAAAAAACGCGGATTTAAAATGTCCAGTAACAGAACCTCCGATGAGGCCCTGATTCTGTTAATTAAAGACTGATTTGTCAAGACTTCGTAACTGATAAAAACATCAAATTTAAATCAACTTTTATAACGCGGCGCCATACTAGCCTCTTAAATGTAGTTGCTCCCGCCAAAAACGCTGGACTTTTTGGAAGCTCATTTTTCATGATTATTGTCTCGCTATCGATATTAGACATGACGACTTGTTAGCTAGTCAACTTTATGTTGCATTGTCAATATGAAATACTTACACGATACACAGTATCGCTTTCTGTCCTTCAAAAATGTCAAAAGACACCATATAACAGTCGTTTTGAATAAATTATATGAAACGTATTATTTCCTTTTAAAAACAGAAAATTTTAAATAATAGCAATAAATAACTAAATAAATTCGTTCTTCAAGGCGAGTCTCCGAGCTACCTTGAACGAGTCACAATTTTTACTTTTTAAGAAAATAAATATATGTTAAAAATTTAAATATCGTTATGTACACATTAAAAGATAGATATAAATATATACAACTAACCAATATTTACCTAAAATAACTTAAATTGTTAAACTATTTTTGGCCTAAAGTAGATAGTTGGATCTTGGTCTACGATAAAAAGTATTTTAAAAATCTTGCCGCCTTTTGAGAATTCGTGGTGTTGTGCGGTTGTTTTAATTTTCCGTTGCGTTTAAAACCAAGGAACCATTCTGCGTTATGGATTGATTGAAATGTTGTAAACCCTGATTTCATTCCTTCTTTAAACAAGCAACGCTGCATTGTGTTTCCATGAACCTGCAGTAAAGAAGAGCAAGCTTTGTTATAATTTAAATTTTTAGTTGACCACTTAAATTAACCGTTCCTCGCGTTAACCCTCTATAGCTATCGCTAGGCATAAGTCGGTACCAAAGTAATGAGTATAACTTGTTAAAGTTGTTTTCGTCATATATATTTTTTGGTAATTCATTTCTATATATTTGTTCTCTATGTTCAAGTGTTCGGAAAGTTTTCGTAGTCGTATTTGTATGCTTGCCAGTAATATTGAACTTCTTGTAAGAAAGTGAAGCAACAACAAAAACAAGTTTTGCGGTGGTGAGATCTTGGCTAAAAAGCAAAAACAACAACAAGTATTTTCCCCCACGGTGGAAAATACACTCGAGCAGCTTAACGCAGGCTTTATTCAAAACACGGCATTCTTGCCTTGTTGAAAGTTTTATGAACCAGCGGAACCTGTACACGGACGTTGCTTTATTTTTCTTTTCGATAATCGGCGTGCGCGCGCGGACGCGCGCTCGGCGGACTTTTTAAGAGAAAATAGAGGGTCTGTGAACAGGATAAGATGCAGCTAGAGATTACAACTCTAAATAAGGCTTTAATTAGAAAAGGCCGTTTCTCGTGAGTTTAGTTTTGTTTCACGGCGTTCAGTTGTCTTTATGATACAGCCAATCCCTCTAAGAAGGACACCTTTGGGATTGGCATCAAGTGTCTGTCTTAGAGAGATTTCCGTCTTATAGAGAATAAAGTAAAGGGAGTAAAGAAAGACAGGGACCAGCTGAATAGGTTTTCGTTTTACAGAAGTGTCCTGTCCGTTAACTGAGAGAGTCGACTGTAAACGCAATGAAGCTGCTTGTTAATTTAATTAATCTTATAGTAAAAACTATTAGTTAGTTGTAGTCTAGATTGAAAAGAGAGGAGATTGAACGAATTCCAATAAGCATGCAGGTGTAACAAAACTACCCATGCATTCTTCCGCTTAAAAGAGCGCCCTTTTTTAACCTTTTATTAATCACTTTAGAGTTTACTATGCTGAGCACGTACCTCTGTAGTTAGATTGCCCTCTAAATCCACGCAAAGATAACTGTTTTCCTTTACGGATCTAATCCTGAGTACAACAGCTCCCTCAAAACGCGTTGACACCAGCTCGAGCTTGGCTGTAAAACAAAACGTGAAAAGATCGATCAGTCTTCTGTTAACTTGTAAAGATTATTATGGTGAAGGTTTACTGTTGTTCAGAAGTGGTTCATTTCTTGTCACATTTTTCTTTCCTGATCAAAATTATAGATGTGGGGATGAAATTGCACAGATCATGTCGGCAGTTAAAAATAAAAAAAATGTTGTTTATTTTCTTTTTTGATGTGTTTGTTTATCATTTCAATGGTTTTATTGGCATCCCTCTGGTTGCACAACTCCTTTTCAGTTCCTTTAATTCTTTGCTTGCGGCCAAATGGTCTTTCTTTGGTACAATAAATTTAACTTCAGTTTATTAAACAATTTCCCACAAAGGCTTCGCAGATGAAAAAGGAAAAAGGGTTTACTGCGTCAGAGGAACTCTTAAAACGCAAACAATGGCTGAAGTGAATAGGCAACTCAAAAGTACAACCGATGAATGCATTTCAAATGAATTCCTTGGCGCCGATGTTGTCTTTTAAATCAAAATAATTTAGCCGCAAAAGGAGGCCAGTGCTGGCATGTTGTATTTGACGAAAGAACGAACAAAGATCTCTCGCCCACGCTCGCCTGGCTTTTAAACAGGAATTTTGCGGATTCCAAAAATTCCGCTACACTGGTTGTAAACATCAGAAAGCATTTTATACGTATACTGTTAACTGTTCACCTTCCGAGAGGAAATTGGCCAAAATACCACATTGAGTAGAAAAACTAAAAATATACAACACATCGTTTAAGGTTTGTGGGAATTTTTTTTTCATTTGGCCCCATGCACAAGGCTAAACATACTCGGAACTTCCAACTAAGCTCTGTTAATTCGTGCTACATAAACATCATCACGAATAAAACTGTTTCTTACATTGTTTTGAATTATGATTATTAAATAGATTTTCATCCAAAGGCTTAACTTAATAAAGACGCCTTAATAATGAAGTGTAATTCACAGTACCACGGAAAACGTACTGGGTAGTAGCTTTCATTAAAATAGGCCGCACTGGGAGACATCTTGCACCGACTTAATAGGTGTTAGCAGCCGATTTATCACACGCCTTTGTGGGTGACTGCGTTAAGGGTTTCTTGGAGAAAAACTCTACAAAAGCAATGACTTTTTTTTTCTACAGAACTCACAGGTGCCATACATTGAGCGATAAATAGAAGATTATTATTTTACAAGTGCTAATTATTGCATTGTATGTCAACAGGCAAAAGATAAACGTTACGTCGGGACCTTTAGTGGCGCAAAAGCAAAGCAAGTGAAATTTGTTTCACAAGTGCAAGTGATTTACTATGACGCGAGTTATAGTATAAATGACGCATTATTTTGGGAGCTGAGAACAAATCTAGCCGTATCGCTTTGTCCAAAACTGCAAAGATTTCGTGCAAATATCTGCAATGACACCTTGAAATCGGCAGTAAGTGTGACAATAAACAGCAGGTGACTAATAAGATAATCTTTCTTTGATTTCAATAATTCCACCTCATTCTTTGCATTTGCACATTTGTCGGAAAAATTCAACCAGGATTGGCCGATACACGCGCCGCTTTTGGCGGGAAAATCAGTCATTGTTCCCCGCGGTGATTAATTGTCACCGCTTTACAGTACAAAGATTATCTACCGACTTTTTGTACAATAGTGTCTTTAAATACAGCTCATAATCGACTTTTAATGCCTGGATAATAGTATAGCTTAACACTCTTTATGGGTTTGATGATGCTACTTAAGCTTATGACTCTTTCCTGGCGGATTACTAACAAGTCGTCAAAGTAACTGAGATATACAAATTTATCAGAGACCTTCTACATATGTACCCGAAGAGTGTCAATGATTTTGCTTCCGAACTAAAATTGTCGGAGAAGATTAAAGCAGTTTAACCTGAAGGCTAAAACTTGAGAGAGATTATTTGTCGGCGGGGCTCTTTGATCCGAAACTAACACAACACGCCGCTAGTATAAAAGCAAATTTTCCCATAAATAACAAGAAATATAGCGGTCATACTAGTTTTTATTACGAACTGCATTGTCATCTTGATGGGCACGCAGTCGATCTACAAACGGCGTCTCCAGCCGGGTGGAAAATGAGCGAGTTTACCAACTGTCAGCTTGGGTGGTCGGCGCTTAACTGTCCCTGTACGTAGGCCACTGAGTTTATGGAAAGTTATAATTTTAGATTTAAAGGAAAATTCACACATACCGCTTTCGTCCTTGGTTTTGTCGCACTCATAGCAAGAGCTATCGACATGGGAACCGTTCACTCTAACAAATCCTCTGGCGTTTGTAGAATATAACCAGACAGTTTTTGCTATACTTGTGTACTCTGTTTTTGAACTCTATAAAAAGGTAGAGAGCAGAAGTCAATTAGTTTGATATTGTAGGCTAACACAGTCACTTCGATTACTATACAATAACTGTTTATTTGCTATTGTTTTATATGAACTGGCTAGACAGGCCAACGTACGACTAGCAGAATTAGCCTCCGTCAGAGACCAATGAATTTGACTCACCACGAGCGCCCAATTCGTTAAAACCCCTCGGGAAAGAGTCTTTGTATTTTTTAATTTCGCGCGCGATAAGGCGTACTTTGGATCTAAGAGGATGTCTTCTCTAGTAATCAAGACGTTGTAATTTAGATAACTTAAAAAAAAATCACTTTTATTTTCGATTAGAACATTGCGTGACCTTCCAATCATGAAATAATAATACTGACTCTACTCAATTTTACTGACTGACGTAATATTTGTACTTAGATTAGACAGCCAAACGTCGTCTCACTTAAAACACTTACCAAGATTTGTGCAATGTTCATAGTAGGCAATGCCATTGCCCTAAAAGATAAACAAGAAATCGATGATAAAGCATTTTTAAAATGATACTTGTTTCAGACAATGTTAGACGTGTACGTGAATTAAAGCAACCATAAAATTAGTCTTTATGGCCATATCTATCCACGTGGAAAGTTCAAAACAAAAAAAACTAAAAACATACAATGATATTTTACCTACCTTGTAAAAATTAACACCAAGGTGAATACCCATAGAAAAGTTATAGTTCTGCACATCATGTCAAACATCTTTCGCAAATTAATTTGGGATTAACGAAAATAAATAAGCTCTTGTTAGTTGTGTTCTACTCGGATGACTTTGTTCGAATGAATATCCAACTACTATAAGCGAATTTATCTAACCGCAGACATAACCGGATTCACTCCATGGCCCAGCCCTTATAGCGATCGATTATGTCAATGTCTGTCGCAGAAAAAGGAAAAAAGTCCCGCAAAAGGTGTCACGTTGTTAGTAATAGGGGGTTTTCAATAACATTGTCTTGTTCATGTCAAGGAATGCCCCGGGCAAGCCCATCTTGTCTGTCCTGAATATCGGAAATGACAGTCCACACGCTCAAGAACATGATCGAGGGAGTTTGCTGCGTTTTAAGTTGTCAGGTGACTGTCACACATTCCACGCATAGCTTTTTTGCCGTTTGTATGGCTTTGTTTACATTGACGACCCGATATCGAGAGCTGTTTTCAATTCTACTCGTTTCCGCAATTCTCTCATCGTCTAAGTACGAATCAGCGGGGGTCCGAGTTGTGATGTCATACATAATGTAATTCATTATGGGCAGACCAAGAAAAGGAAATATAATCTGCGAGGCCACTAATGAGGGACCTGGGCGCAAGTTAAGTTATGCTCGCATCAGCGAAAATGGGGGAGATTAACCGTATTTCCGCCTATTACGAACAAAGGGCAAAATATTTCTGTTTAAATGCGTAGTAGGCCAAGATATCACGCACTGAAGGGAAGCCGGATCGAAAAGGTTACATCATTTCTTTGGTCGTGATTTTTTTTTCCTTCGGAAGTCATTTCAGTGGAACTCTTCTGAGTTGTGGCCAGCCTTTTACGAAAGCATATGGACTGAATTTTTTGTATTTGTTCCCTTTTGTTCGGATTTGCGATTGTCCGTTAAAGCGGGCGAGAAAATAATTAGAAAAACAGGAAGAGCTTAAGAAGTTGTCACGCAAGGACTCAGGAAACCAAAAAATTTAAGCCTAAACATTTTCAGATACCATAATCGGCAATAGTTATAGAATTTAACAGCTTAGCTGGCAGAGTATCAACATTCTTTCAAGCGAACTATTACGCTAGGTAAAAAAAGTATATATATATAAATTTTCCGCCGATAATCTCAGGTCACTACAGGTAACTTCACCTCGCTTGTGGAAGCACTCATCGATCTTTATTGCGACATGTTCATATGGTTAAGGAAATTCTGTGTCCGCGCGTTTCAGGCACTGTTCGTATCGGCTGACGATTTTGGAACTATTGAGATACTTCTGGGAACCGCCATAGCATAGAGAACATTTTTATTCTAAAGAGACTTCTCATTGAGGAAGTTTTACGTAAGGAACAAAATTTTGTCCCACGGAAAATCCGGAAATAACAGCATTTTTAATTCAGTATTGACGTCAACTCGCGGCATTGAAAAAATAACTGCAGAGATATAACCTGTTTCCAATATCTAAATGTTGCAGCTTTCTTTCATCTCGACATGCCGAAGTAGCAAATATTATTTCTACTGTGGCAGAATACGATGTAGTAACAAGCTGCCTGGCTGTCATCCCACCAACCGTTAGGTACTTGAAAAGTAGTCAGTATCTATATTTTCGAAGCGGTCTCTCTTGACTCTCAGAAGAAAAGGACCGCTCATTTTCGCTGACCCTACGAAAGTTAAACAGCAAATTGTATTAAAGGCCTAGTTTTAAAACCAGCTGATATTGCAATATATTTTTCTGACGTAGCCTTAAGTTACCAAATAAGAATTTTACTAAATCAAGTTACTTCTAAAAATAAGAAGCAAATCAACTAAGTGCGCTGAGGATTTACACGTCAACCCTAAAAGTTTGAAAAAAAAAAAAATAAAATAAAAACATTTGCATCATCTTTGCTGTTTCGTCAAAAAGCTAGTATATATACCTTTAGTGGGGTTTTACATTTATTCGTAGGAAATGCACTTTTATATCCCACAGTAATTGACAGTTTTACCGATAAACCGTGTTTCAAAATGCTTTACCCAGCAAGTGTTTCAAAATGCCTTACACTGCAAATCCAAACTGTTTGTTAACAAGAAACAATGTGCGAAGTTGTCCGTTTATTTAATCAGAAGAAAGTTGTTTCAGAAAATAATACACGTGCATGCAGAATTGTTACAGTTACGGCTATTTATAATCATGGCATAATATCCTGATACAATAAACCCTTTTACGGATTTTGTTTTTCTAAAAAAATGCCTCTGGTCTCCTGCCTTCAGTGAAAAGCTTATACGTTCAGCTGATTCTTCTGTTTCCATACATTACCTAATTACATCTTCCATGCCAGTCTTACACCCTTTTTTTAGAGTACACGTAATTATGGTAAATAGAGGAGTCAGCTCAAGTGTCACGCTGCAAGTGTTGGTACTCTGAAATTGAGATTCTAGCTGTAAAAGTGAAAATTTTCACTTGAACAGTCAGGCTTCGAACCAACCAAGGGAGTCGTCACCGATGGTAATTAAATCGGTTCAATGCGCGTAGCATTAATTATAATAATCATTGTTCAGATTGTTTGGAATAAGTAACTGAAAGCTTTTTCAATTGAACCGTAGGTGTTAATCCGTTATTATGCGGTATGCAACTGTTATGCCTAAGATATCGTATAATTATACTGAAATTAAAACGCTTTGAATCAAACAAAGGCAAAGTCAGCCATTTCAACGAGTTTATTCTTCAGTGAGTGAACGCAAAAAAAACTCCGCATGTGTTCAGTGTCACAGTTAATGATCAGTTCAGGTAAACGGCCGCACCTTTTCTCAATTCTCTGCTGCGATATTTCCGGGTTCTGGCAGAGATCAAGTGAGCAGAATAGATCCCTCTTTATAATAGAAAAGACATGTTCCGCTTCTGATTTTGATTTTATTTGCTGAGTAGCCAACTCAGGTTAGAGAGTCATCTTTTAGACCGGATTATTGTCAAGTATTATTATTATTATTATTTCACCAGTAAGTTTCTGACATACGTTTACCCGGGCTCAGCACCAGTTGGCGAAGAAACCTTGTTTAGTACTCCTGTCAGCAGAATCAGTTTGGGCAGCGAGCACATTTCCCGGCGGTAGAATTTCGCATTTTGCAGGCAGAATTGGGGCAGACTTGGGCAGATCATCGGAATAATCTATCATACAAGGAAAATTCTTGAAAAGGAAAATTTGACTCAGTTTTAATTGAGCATAATTTGGAATACATCTCATGTAGCGAAAGCATCAAGCTGAAATTAAAGGATTCACGACTGTACTAACAGGAGTAAACAAACTGATAGATTTCATGATCGTTTGCTTTACAAAAATGATCTACATTTTACTTCTGAATCTATTCCGATACGCATAGAAATAATTCAGAGAAAGTATGATTTTATTTCATTCATCCTGGCAGGCAGAACACGCCATCTTGCCACAAACTTAATTAGCTCAGCGTATTTTTCCAAGCCTATTGTAGCCCGCTACCGGTTCGCAAAATTTTTCGCGCCTCCATATTCGTGATAAAAAGTAATTAAGCTAGCAGATTCAGTATAACTATGAACTATTGAGAATCACTGGACTTTTCAGCCAATCCAATTCTTGCTGTGAATTTTGTTACTGCATGGTTTATTTCTTTATTTTCTTCTTTTTCTTACTTCTTCTTCTGCTTTCTTTAATTCTTTGCTTTTTAGTCTTATTCTTGTTTATTTAGTTTGAAAACACTTTCATTGGTAAGCAGCGTTTTTAGCGTACTTTGCCAGCACTGGTTAGGATTTGTGCAGTCACGTTTCTTCAAGCCAGGCCGCTCCCCTCTAATAAAACAGTGTCCTCCCGATACAGACAGTCAAAGTAAACGACTAAAGAACGACGGCGATCAACTCTACCACCCCTAATTGTCAGCATTAGGGAGGTGTCCGTTTTGCAGCTAGATGTGGCATGTCTGTTAAAAAAGAAGTCAAGATTGAAACGCAGTTACTTAAAAGAGGAAGTTCGTTTGACCTGCACTCGACCGAGTAGTGCATGTTAACAGCGTTATGACGACATGCAACGACGCAGGCGGGATTAAATTTCCTACAGTAGGACCTTTCTATCCGTTGGGCAAATTTAAACCCACAAAATATACCAGCCAGCTGACGTAAAATACCTTCCTTTAATTTTTTTCTTTCTCTTATTTTTGGAGAGGGCGGGGGGAGGTCTCCTTACTACCAAAGAAAAAGAGTATTCCAGTGCTCGAATGTACATGGAATGTGCATGAGTGTACGTAAGAATCAAGTCACGGACTGGAAACGCACCGGAGTCAGAGGGCGCGTTAACAGAGTTGGTGACATAATACTAAACGAACTCGGATGTTGGTGGAAAATTGCAATCGTACATGCGTGGCCGGAGTGGAGTGGTTCCACTCTGAAGCCTTTATTCGTCACGTAAGGCATTTTCACGATAAATCGTTGTTCATTTTTGTATGTAGCTCTGGGCAAATAAAGTCTTTTCAGTTTGTGTGTGTTTCTTCTCCTCACCAACGGGACCATAGTACCACAACAAGTCGGACGTCTTTCTAGAAACTCTTTCTCCATTTAAATTACTCTGGCTGTGATAACGGCTCAAGGAATAATAATTTTATGCCTACGCGAGAGAATTTCGTTAACAATATAGTGAAAACCAAATTCACCTAATCCGCTGAAGGAATCCCGCTTTTAACAGCTAAGCAAGAATACTTTGGTTTTAAATCTAGTAAAATTCATTATATAGTACACACCATGATAGCTTCTTTTTTTTCCTTTACTGGACAACATCATGCAATATTCCGTAAGACGCAAAGCGGCGATTATATTTGACCTCGGGCAAAACTTAATGGAAGTTTGTGTCAAACTGCAAGTCTCTTAGAAATGCAATAAATCACTTGCAACAAATTTAAAACCAGAAGGAAATATAAAAACTTTGAATAGGATGAAACACATACTTACACACCGAACTAAGAAGAAACTCGGCCGTGTGTTCTTCTAGGCGTTGATCGATCTCTTTCCAGTTGAAGTGCTTAGCTTGTACCCAGAGGTGTACCAGACCCCCCTGCACATAACAAGTAGTTTTAACAAATATTTTTCGGCAAAACGGGCATTTATTTTTAGTCAAGTCATTTAAGCCAGCCTTGCAATGAAATTTTTCTATTATACACACTGTACCAGGCCAGGAATGTCGTGGAGGCCTTCCTTTAATAGCAAATTGCCATTTTCAAACACTTTCCATTTTCTTTAGACTTCCTGGGTAAAACTCCATTTCAATGAAATTATGGAAAGCTTCTTATTTCCTATTCCTTGCCTTTTGCTGTATACTTGTTCTGAGTGAGGAAACAAAAATGGTTCTTTTAAGGACTTCGTTAATATTATTTTCTTAAAACCTAAACGCTGAATATTGCACCATTATAAAAATGATAAGCTTATCAGTCAAGTCAAGTGTGACGAGGTTCTAGGTGGGGGACATGGCTACTTATTTTACCGTTTAAACAAATTTACAAACCCTGTTGGTCCGATGTTTACCACTTAAAAGGTCTTCATTTGGGATAATTAGCTGTTCTGCCCGGCAGAATTGCGAACAATGGTGGAGATCACCCCCTGAAAAGTGATTTAGTTGAAAGATATTAAATTTAGCTCTCCTGCATTGAAACAAACTTTCAACGCACTGAATCTGTTTAATCATTCGATAAGTACGTACAATTCAGTGTTTCATCTCAGTTTAATGGAATATATAGCACCCTGTGATCAGACCGTCTTTCAGATTCTTTGCGAGCGCGGTAAAGCAAGGAAAGTGTCCAACTTATTTGCGCCGTCTTCGTTTACTTTTCGCAGTCCAAAAAACAAGCAAACAAAATTAAGACGCCTGAACGCGTAAACAGAGATTGGTCAAGTGGCTTTAAATTAACGCTTACATTTCACCGAACTCACCCGACCTAGCACACTATGACGAATTGTAGATTACAACTAGAAGACCAAGTTATATGATAACAGTTCGCGTACCGGTATATCTGACTCGTTTTCCCGGGCTTGTTTTCTGCCGACTGAGTTCACGAAATCCGTATTTACCGTGATCATGGGGACTTTTGTTGAATCTTACATGTGCTCAGACCATTGCTTGGTAAAACCACGGGAAGATTTCAACAAGCGCATAAATTAAAACTTAAAATTCAAAATCATTTTAACGCGCAAATCAGTCTCGGGCTCTATTTTCTACACCACAAATTTTCGCACATAAAATAAGACAGTTACTGATAGAAAGGCTCGCGAAGATCTTGAGCTGACTTCTGGATACACTTAACTTAACGTAAACAGTACTAATCAGGGGCACCCAACGTCAATTTTCAAAAAATATCTGTTCGGAAGACGATTTGAGATCTAGAATTTTCGGAACATTTGTTGTAAAATTTCTTGCTTGCCTGCCTCTACTAGGATTTTCGAACATCTAAAAGATGGTATAATTGCCCATTTTTAACGGATTTTCACTCTAAAAAGGTCACCTAGAATTTTCGGGAGCCTTCTTTCTAACTGATATTTTCGAAAAGGTAAGCTTTGATCCCCTGAGCTGTGTTCTGTATGGTCAAGAGAGAATGGTATAGTGTAAGTCACGTACGTGTTGTGTGGGGTAATTTCAATTTCCTGTTGTGGGATGCTGCTTATCCTTTAGGAAGATCTACACCCAAAAGTTCCCCCCAGTGCATGTTTTCGATTAGACCCCACAAAAGCTGACAATAAGCTAAGCTTTTTGTGGCTTTAAAGCTAATATGTTGAGAAATGCTTTGTATAAGTATGTGTGTGGTACGTTGATACGGGCTGCCAGAGGCGCGAACGCCGGTAACAGGTGATGTAACAATTGGTTCGCAAGAATTTCCATTGCTGGTGATCAATCGCCGCCTTTCGCCTGAGCTGACCATTTCTCTCCTCTCCTGTTTATCTTATCTTCAGGGATTGAAAAGTTCTTAACATTAACCGAGACTAATCGAATAGATAATAAGAGATAAAGTTAGTGCATGGTTTCGTTTCATTTGCAGTTTCAGGATGATCTGATAATACCACTAAGGGGCTCTCTGCCCTCCTCTGCAGGGATCACTGCCCTGTTTAGTCCTCACGGTTAGTCTAACTGTTACGAAAGGGATTTCCTGCGGAGGAGGCTACTCGCTGCTGACTTAATATAATATACATCTTCCCCATTTGCAATCCGTACCTAAATGATACTTCTAAACTTTTCTGCCCCTTATGTCACAAACCGTTTACGGATTATTCGCCTCCAGGGTTTGCCGGAACGAAGTTGACCTTTTATTGAAGCACGTGTTGAAATCAGTTGCAATTTCCTAGCGTAAGCCACAGTTCAGTGAAGTTTTCATTGATATGACTAAGAATTAATTAAGCTGAGCAGTTGAGTAAATTACCAGAATCTTTTTAAAGAATTTTAAAAACGTTAAGAGGAAAGGAAGCCTCCCTTTCCTTAACAAAACAGTGTGCCATTAATACGGATGGAAAATTGTTATTGTTGGGCGACGAACTTTGTGGGAGCAGTAGCTGACTGTAACGAAAATAGCTCAGCTCATACAAGCGTGTGTTCCTTACATGGGCGTTGCCTAAACGTCCTATTTTCGAAGAATTTGCAAACGCTCGGAAATGCCATGCGATTATAATTACGCGTTTTCACCTCAAAAAAATTTTCGTGAATCATCTATTCTTTTTTGTTTCTTTTCTTCCTTTTTTTTTTCGCTCGATAAGTACGAATAAAGACAAAAAGAATGACGTTTGTTGCAACATTCCAGCTCTTGAGTTGAAGAGTCGGAGTCAAACTATGTACGCTTTTTTTTTGTGCTCGTAGCCGGAGGGCGAGCAACGCGAGCGCGGAGGCCACGAGCTCACAAAAAAAGTGTACACATTTTGACTCCGACTCTACTACTTCTTGTGACATTATCATTATAGAATGTACTAGGACCGCGCCTGGGCCAGCTTACTGAAAAGATTTCTCGCGTTTTTCTTAATTTAAGAAATATTTCTAATATTCAAATTTTGTAGCAAAGAGTTTCTCCAAGTAGCAGTGTGTTATAATTGCTGTCTGTGAAAGCTTTTCATTCATAAACAGCATTAGATTAAAGTCGTCTTTCACACGTCAAGTAAATATTTCCTATACAGAAAACTAATATAAAATGTTTACCGTTTCTTTCCTGAATTTTTATTGTGATGCCAAATTTGGATGTCATTTATGACGTCACAATAAAAGTCACGTGGGATGAAAAAAAAACAAAGAACAGGTAATTTATCAACCTACTTCCCTGCCAAGTTTCGTCACATTTGATTCATTCTACGGCCTCTGTCTATGGCCTAAAACCCTCAGTTTTGAGAGGTACCGTAAAATTCCGAAAATAAGCCCCTCCATGTATAAGCCCCTCCCGGGGGCTTCTACTTGGAAAATTGCCCTCAAATACAAAGTAAAACAAAGCAAAAGCAGTAAATTTAATTCTAACTATAAGGCTAGCCCAATCGATTTTGAAAGGCAAATTTCCCTCTATAGATAAGCCCCTCCGAATATAAGCTTCTCCAAAAATAAGCCTTTCAAAAAGGGCCTTTTAAAAATACAAGCCCCGGGGCTTATTTTGGGAATTTATGGTATGGGAGGAAAAGTCCTAGCAACCGACCAATGTCGAGTATAAAAAAAATTTAGCTAGTTATAGCTAGACTTTAATCTTTTTTTGCCGCCAAAAGTGCCGCGCTTTTCGCTACTAGTGGGCTGTAACACATAGCCTAGTAGTAGCTCAACGAATCAGAATGCAGCATTGATAATAGACCAGTAGTTGGATTTTACTAATGTGGTTTAGTAGTCCCTGATGAACTTTATTCAGTCGATATGCTCCTTAAAACTCTAAAGGAGCATTTTGTATATGGGTAAAGAAGTTTAAGTAAAGAAGTTTAGCACAGAATTGAACTAAAACAGAAATATCCTATGAATGACCAATTAGTGTGTTCCCCGATCGTGAAAGAAGCGTTTTGGGAAGCAGACCTTTGACGACAAATGTTTCAGACATGGAATCATCCCGGGGGGGGGGGGGTACTCCCTAAATTGGGCTATATAGGTATGTGCGGCCCCAAAGGGTAGGGTTTTTCAGCCGTTTTGGTCATAAATTGGGTATCGATTTTGGCTATTTTGCCGCCATTTTGGTCATAAATAGGGTAACGATTTTTGCACTGTGGTCTTAACTTTGCAGTATTATAACCTACCTAATAAAAGCAGATAAACATTGCCTTTAACATTGGTCTGAACTAGGGAAATAATTATAAGGCAGGTCTGAAACAGGGTATTAATTAAGGGTCAGGTCATAAATAGGGTATCAAATTTTTGGTTAGGTCATAAATAGGGTAGGGAAAATCGCAGATTTTGGTCATAAATAGGGTAAGGGTTTTGGGAAGTGGGCCGCACACCCCTACCCAGTTTTTCTGCGAGTACCCCCCCCCCCCCGGGGGAATCATACGATTAAATATTCGACGAATGCCTGACCCCCGGTGAGTCATAAATGAGTTGAGAGGGTGTTGCACCTTGAAATTTTTTGTAAAGACTTAATTTCAACCTTAAGTGCAAAAATTGTAATTCGGTAGGTGGTTATTTACGTGTCCGTTTTTGTCAAAAAGCACAATTGCAATTTGTTTCGATCTCAGTTCTTCAAGTAACTTTGAACAAGTTTGTCCATTCGTTCCTACTTTTGAATTTGCTGTCTTATTTGTATCTTCTTTTCTTGTTTTGAGCAGTTATTTTTATGTTTCACTCAGATTGGCGGTGGTTCCTACCGTTAAATTATGATAAATTTTCGTGATATGACAAAGCTCCTTTAAGTGGTCGCAAGATGAAAATTACATGACGCGTGGACACACGAGGTGCGCGCGGGATAGCCTCTCATACAGATAATCTTTTGGCTGGTCGCTGCGTAGAACGATTCTACTTAACTTCAGTTGTTACGCGTGATGTTGCACGCAGTAAAATCAAGGTGGGTATACAGTGTGACTTATCCAGTTTCGTGCGATGTCGCATTGCGCCTCCACGCCTTAAAGTTAATTGCGTGCGATAGTGCATTGGTATTCCCAGTAAGCCAGACTGTACCTAATAATTCTTATTATGACACAGGAAGGTCACGGCGACTTTACTTTAGTACGATTGAATTTCACCGACTACTTGAACCTGTCATCAACCCAAGGAGTAAATTGAGGTTATTTTCATGATTTACTACTGAGTTTTACTTCCTCATCGATCGAATAGGCCAGCTAGCCAGGCGTTTGTGGAAAAACATTGCTCTAATAAAAATAACTGTAGGACTATCATCTTCAGTTGTAGCTACAAAGTTTTGAAAAAGCTCATTTCTTGTTTCCTATCTAAGATGAAATGTAACTGGCATGTAAGAGAAACAAAGGGGGCGGGGGGCGGGCGGTCACAGGGGAGAGGTGAGGAGTTTGGTAGCGAACCGAATACGGACACCTCGCTATTAGGGACAGCTTGCTTTGTCCCTGGGGAAAGAACGTCCTTACATTTAATACGGACACCCTGTTTATACGGACACTTTCTATGGCGCCCTCAGGGTCCGTATTAACGTGGTTTGACTGCACTCGAGGAAGCGTTTTTCAAGGATATGAGCGCCAGTAATTATTAGAGGAAACTGAACAGGATTTGGCGGAGAGACAAGACGACTGCCGACGACAACTAAGAGTCTAGAACACTTTTAGAAATAGGCTCGCAAGAATTTCAAGATTGTATCGCTTGATAACCCGCGGATTCATGCGGATCTTTTGTGGAAAAAGCTTCTTCGATAATAATTTTTCCTCACTCTGATATCCACCAATTCAAAAGTCGCGTTGCGACAGATCGTAACTAATCTCTTGCTTGTCGATGGTACTAAGCGCATCACTGAGTACCACTCATTCATAATCACTTAAAACTGTCTTTACGCTGAAGCGTAAAGATGCGGAAATAGCGCAATTTTCACGTTATTTGCGTAACAATTAAGGGGCGACAAAATTAAAGCTACTGACGTCAAAGTAGTTTTTTTTATAGTTCCTGTCAGCTGTTAATCTTTGTCTCTATTAACGAACTGTTTTGGACGTCGATCGGGGTCATTGCACTCTCTTGGCGCCATATCAAGAGAGGCATTGGTAATCAGTTCCACGTGGTTAGATTCCTGGAGAGAGACACGAAAGATATTTTTTACCCCCTAAGTTTCTCTCTGCCCAGTCTCTACTTGTACTCCGGATGTTTTTACCTTTATGACTATATATTACTAGAACTTTCAACGCCAAAAAGGTGAAAAGGCTGGCCTCAATTTGACACGAGGGTATTTTCATAACTTCTAACAAGGATTACAACGTCATTCATTTCAGTTCTTCAATAAGCTCATTGTGTGTGTGTGTGTTTTTTTTTTTTGCACCGCCGGGATCTGTTTATTTTTGATTCTTAGTATCAGACCTTGTACAGACGAAGCGGCTGTGAATATTTTACCCCTCGGAGCTGACGCCTCGTTCATCAAACAGTGACAACTAAAGGGTGGGATTGACTACAGTGGAACCTCGATATAACGAACCTCTATATAAAGAAGACCTCTGTATAGCGAACGGTTTTCTTTACCCCAGTAATAGTAAAATATATATAAAAAAAAATACATCGAGGTTTCACTGTACTTAACCGATCAGTATCATAACAGACCTCCGAGGTCTTTCGAGGGTAACTTTTCTCCTCCAACTCTTAATACCACGTGCAAAAAAGGACAGAAAAAAGCTGACTGGATCTTGTTACCAAGAAAAGACCGGACTAGTCAGGACCTACGTGGAAAAATAGCACTAGCCCAGAACAGTTTTTCTCTCCTTTTCGTTTTCTTTTTTTAATGCATTTCAAACGGAAAAACGAAAAGTGAGGATTTCAAGCTAGAAAGAAGTACTATTTGGTAAAATATAGGTGGTAGACAACAGAATTGAGCGAGTTTCCTTAACCCTAAACTGCCTGGAACTGGAGAGCTAGAATATTTAAAATATGCTTCAAACACTCAACAATCCAGCTGGTTTTAACAACAGGCTTCCATGCCAGCAACTAACAACTAACAACATTTCTCGTTTGTTGTGCCGTAGTCTTGGTAGTAGACCACCACGCTATATTTGGAGAGCAAATTGAGCCTAAAAAACGAAATTGTGAAGAATCTGGCATCAAGGAATACACAAAGGAAAATTAACGAAGTTTTGGATACGTATCTACAAGAGACACTCTGAGGCCAGGAAAAACCGTTACAAAAAAAGCACTAGAAGGGCGGGAAAAATAGAGAAAATCTGGGTAGGAACCAAGCCTAAAAACTCCACGACCTTCCTGTGCGGTCGAAAAAATAATAAAAGAAAAAATATAAAATTAAACTTTCACGCAGAAAAGGAAGCATAACGACTAAGACTGGCTCGCATACTAAACAGCCTATTTTTATACCAAGATACTAATTCTACTCTGCACTTATTAAACATACTATCACGTAGGGGCCAAACCACCCCCAGGGGTTTCATCTAAAATTGGGTTTTTGGTGAGATTTTTAATAACTTTGTTGATGTTGATCGTCTGCTTGCGAAACTTGGTAGGTTAATATAACACAACATGCCAATCATTTTGAAAGACTTGTTTGTAGAACTTGTCACTATGACGTCATTATTGATGACGTCATATTTTTCTTAAAATTAAAGTTTGGAATAGTTTTAATTCTTCTACTGTTTAAGATAGAGCGTCAAGAGAAACTGAAAACCGAAAACATTATGTACATACGAAAAATACATATGACTTTTTGAAGTTGGAAAAATTTAGAGTCAATAAATGGGACCCCCCCTTCGGTAATACACCTAAATTAGACTGTCTTTTTGTCTAAATAGTCAAGTGCAATCGACGTTGCACATTGGTTGTATTAAGTGTAGAAAGTAGAAGGGAAAAGAAAATTATGAAGAAAAGATTTTCTGTTATTCCTGGAACCATAACAGCAGATTTGTGACGTAATAAAAGGTCACGTGACCAACAATTCCTTTGCCTTACTATTGTCAATTACTATTGTCCTGGAGGCTAAAATGGAAAAATTAAAACCATGCGATTTTTAGGGACAGTAAGAAGTTTTTTTTTTTACCAAAAATACCAGCTCAGCTAAAAAAACAACAACAACAACAGAAAAAAAAATACCAAGGACATTACTTTTACAAAGAAAGTATGGAAAACTATAGTTCCATGGGGGAACACTGATCTGTTTCTAACTGGCCATAATTCGGAAACAAAAAATCGTTGCGATGAACGGTTTTCAGTGTTTTACTCCCCTTTATACCCACTTTCAGATGAGCTTAAATAATAATATAAAATTTAACTTCACTGGTTTTGCGACGTCATTCTTTGTGCCGTCACTATGTGCTATTTTGAGAAATTATTCGGCTTACATTGAAGTGGACATCAATTTGAGCTAACATCAAAAGTTAATAATGTTGAAAATAACCAAAATTAGGTCTCCGTGAAACATGCATGTAGGGGGTGGTTTGGCCCCTAGGTGATTGCTCTAAGAAATATAATACTTGGTGTCATAATCATTCAAAGCATTTCACAACTAATCAGCAGCTAAAATAATAGCAAACAGAAATCACTTTTTTTCTAATTAAGGCTACGCAACCGAAGAGAATTTACAATTCACCGCAATTATATTATTGGAAGCACAATAAAAAATAGCAACAATAAAAAAATCAATACAATTACATTATTGGAAGTGCAATATAAAATATTAGTAAATCACTAGCCTGCGTAACAAGCTTTTTCACGTACGAATCGATTGGACGGGGGCGTAAGTTGCGCAGGTTTGTAAATCACAATTATATATTGGAAGTGTGAGTTACGCCAAGAGAGAACAATGCGAAATCGACTTCTCTTTGAAAAACAGACCCCAGTAATAGTAAAATATATATGAAAAAAAAAATACATCGAGGTTTCACTTTACTTAACCGATCAGTATCATAACAGACCTCCGAGGTCTTTCGAGAGTAACTTTTTTCCTCCAACTCGTAATACCACGTGCAAAAAAGGACAGAAAAAAGCTGACTGGATCTTGTTACCAAGAAAAGACCGGACTAGTCAGGACCTACGTGGAAAAATAGCACTAGCCCAGAACAGTTTTTCTTTCCTTTTCGTTTTCTTTTTTAATGCATTTCAAATGAAAAACGAAAAGAGAGGATTTCAAGCTAGGAAGAAGTACTATTTGGTAAAATATAGGTGGTAGACAACAGAATTGAGCGAGTTTCCTTAACCCTAAACTGCCTGGAACTGGAGAGCTAGAATATTTAAAATATGCTTCAAACACTCAACAATCCAGCTGGTTTTAAAATTCTGTTCTTAACAACAGGCTTCCATGCCAGTAACTAACAACTAACAACATTTCTCGTTTGTTGTGCCGTAGTCTTGGTAGTAGACCACCACGCTATATTTGGAGAGCAAATTGAGCCTAAAAAACGAAATTGTGAAGAATCTGGCATCAAAGAATACACAAAGGAAAATTAACGGAGTTTTGGATACGTATCTACAAGAGAAACTCTGAGGCCAGGAAAAACCGTTACAAAATACGCGCTAGAAGGGCGGGAATAATAGAGAAAATCTGGATAGGAACCAAGCCCAAAAACTCCACGACCTGTCTATGCGGCCGAAAAAATAATAAAAGAAAAAATATAAAATTAAACTTTCACGCAGGAAAGGAAGCGTAACGACTAAGAATGACTCACATACTAGACAGCCTATTTTTATACCAAAATACTAGTTCTACTCTGCACTTATTAAACATACTATCACGTAGGGGCCAAACCACCCCCAGGGGTTTCATCTAAAATTGGGTTTTTGGTGAGATTTTTAATAACTTTGTTGATGTTGATCGTCTGCTTGCGAAACTTGGTAGGTTAATGTAACGCAACATGCCAATCATTTTGAAAGACTTGTTTGTAGAACTTGTCACTATGACGTCATTATTGATGACGTCATATTTTTCTTAAAATTAAAGTTTGGAATAGTTTTAATTCTTCTACTGTTTAAGATAGAACGCGTCAAGAGAAACTGAAAACCGAAAACAGTATGTACATACGAGAAATACATATGACATTTTGAAGTTGGAAAAATTTAGAGTCAATAAATGGGACCCCCCTTCCGTAATAAACCTAAATTAGACTGTCTTTTTGTCTTAATAGTCACGTGCAATTGACGTTGCACATTGGTTGTATTAAGTGTAGAAAGTAGAAGGGAAAAGAAAATTATGAAGAAAAGATTTTCTGTTATTCCTGGAACCATAACAGCAGATTTGTGACGTAATAAAAGGTCACGTGACCAATAATTCCTTTCCCTTACTATTGTCAATTACTATTGTCCTGGAGGCTAAAATGGAAGAATTAAAACCATGCGATTTTTAGGGACAGTAAGAAGTTTTTTTTTACCAAAATACCAGCTCAGCTAAAAAAACAACAACAACAACAGAAAAAAAATACCAAGGACATTACTTTTACAAAGAAAGTATGGAAAACTATAGTTCCATGGGGGAACACTGATCTGTTTTTAACTGGCCATAACTCGGAAACAAAAAATCGTTTCGATGAACGGTTTTCAGTGTTTTACTCCCCTTTATACCCACTTTCAGATGAGCTTAAATAATAATATAAAATTTAACTTCACTGGTTTTGCGACGTCATTCTTTGTGCCGTCACTATGTGCTATTTTGAGAAATTCTTTGGCTTACATTGAAGTGGACATTAATTTGAGCTAACACCAAAAGTTAATAATGTTGAAAATAACCAAAATTAGGTCTCCGTGAAACATGCATGTAGGGGGTGGTTTGGCCCCTAGGTGATTGCTCTAAGAAATATAATACTTGGTGTCATAATCATTCAAAGCATTTCACAACTAATCAGCAGCTAAAATAATAGCAAACAGAAATCACTTTTTTTCTAATTAAGGCTACGCAACCGAAGAGAATTTACAATTCACCGCAATTATATAATTGGAAGCACAATAAAAATAGCGACAATAAAAATCAATGCAATTGCATTATTGGAAGTGCAATATAAAATATTAGTAAATCACTAGCCTGCGTAACAAGCTTTTTTACGTACGAATCGATTGGACGGGGGCGTAAGTTGCGCAGGTTTGTAAATCACAATTATACAGTGAAACCTGTATTAAGCGGACACCCTCGGGGAATTCTGTAGTGTCCGCTTAATATAGGGTGTCCGCCTAATACAGGTTTCGATAGATAACGTCATATAAGATGTCAAATGTCATTCAAATGAACAGTGGAAGCGTTTATAATACTCCCAGAGACTATGACGATAGACGTTTGCATTAATTTCTTTATCAAAGTGAACCAATTAATCATAGTACCATAAACATGGATTGCAACTCAAATTTGAAGAAATCAGATGAGTGAAACAAGCTCTATACAAACAAAACGAAATAGAAAACAATCCTGCACTGTGAAACTGATCAAATAAGTTCGTCAAGTCACGTTTTTTTTAATGTAAAAATTGAAAAATTTGTGGGTGGCAATCTTTCGCATTTCTGGTGTCTGGTATGTTGGGTGGGGGAATTTGATTACTAGTGTTCGTTTAATACAGGTTGGCAACAATAGAAATGACCATTTCAGGTACTTTTTAGGTGTCCGCGTCCGCTTATTAAGGGTTTCATTTAAAGTAAATAAGGGAAATAAATTTGGGGACTTCGGCTACTGTCCGCTTAATAGAGGGTGTCCGCTTAATACGGTGTCCTTTTAATACAGGTTTCACTGTATATTGGAAGTGTCGGTTACGCCAAGAGAGAACAATGCGAAATTGACTTCTCTTTGAAAGACAGAAAGAAAATGTTTGTCTCTTCAATGAGGAAGCGAAGGGTAAAAAAGTTTTAGACTCTAGCAGGAGCCGATTACTCGGCTACTGACTCTAGGTTATTTGTCTTCCTATTGGTGTCTCTCACGCAATTTGTCCCTGCTAGCAGAGACCGCGCTCTTTTCTGCTTTTCGCTAGCGCAAAAACCGTCTGTCTTTCCCTGAGGGCCTCGATACACACTATCGATAAAATTTCGACAGGCGACACTTAAGGCAAATGAAATGGTAGCTTGGGACAAGGCTCCGCAGTGGAGGAAAAAGGCAAAAACGGGATCATTTTTTTCCTTTTTCCCCCAATGAGGAGCCTGGTCCCAGGCTACTGAAATGGCCAGAAATGACTCAAAAGATGAGCTGAAATTGCAATTGTGGCAAAGAAAAGAGCAAATAAAAAGCAAAACAGCAACAAGGACATGGCTTTCTTTTAAATGCGAGAAACGACGGGTTTTGAAATTCTGACTGGGGACCAGGGTCCCAGGGCGTTGAAATCAGTCCCAGTCTTCCAATGCCCTGAGCGGCCAAGATGGCCGCCAACACAGCTGTTCGCTTGAGTTGGATCAAAACAAGGCTAATTTCCAAACGTGTCGCAGGTCTAATTTTTTTTCCGGTGATTTTTTAAGTCTAACAGATTTCGTTTTTTATTTCAATATTCCACTTCTTTCTATCAGATGGTGGATTCAGGTTGTATCGATGTGTCTCCTTGGTAAGCAGTCCATTGAACTCCACTCTTCAAGAACATCTGGGTAATAGGATCAAGGTAAAATTTTTCGAACGTTTTATTAGCAGAAAGGTCTATGTTCTTACACAGCTTGAAGGCCTTATTGAAATGTGGAGATTACTAATAAGTTAAATCTAAAAAGTAACATAATGATATATTTATATTATCAGCTGGGAAAATTGACTGAGGGACATCCCACTCTTTAATATTGAGAGACGGAGAGCGGGGGTGGGGGAGGGTTCGGGCATAGGTGTGGCATTTAAAAACTTCCTCTTTGGGGATTTAAACCTCAATTTTTTCCCCAAACTGCAGTTTTGTTAACCCCAGAGAGGGATACTTTATTACTAGAAATACCTTTATCGCAACACCTAGTGAAGCTGCGACAGGGCAGCCATATGAATAAATTGAAACCAGCCAATAGGTAAAAAAACATAACAAACAAACCAACAAAACAAAACAGCAAAAAAATAAAATTTTCTAGGCTGGAAGTCGGACCCCTGACCTACAACATGTAATGTCATCTCCTAGAGGACTATGCCACCTTAGCAAGTGTTAAATAGAGGAGGTAAATTATTATCTTTAGCGTTTTTCCCCATGAAATTCTGCTGGTAGGAGCTGTTTGAAGCTGGTGGAGCTGTGTTTAAGAAGAATTAAAGGATATTGCGCCTACCCCCTGCCCCCCTTGTCCAAACATCAATACCTGCATTATGTTCAAAAACAATACTGCTACCCTTTTGAGACCAACCAGCAAATAAGTCTACCCTATTCCAGACTACTGAACAACTATAAATTAGCAACTCCGATTCTTTGTACCACTTTTCAATTCCAAAAAATGATGCCGGTCCAGATCTCTGCTTGATTTCTAAATCCTAACCCCACTAACTGTTGCACTGCCCTAAACCAAGTCAAGCCTTCACTTTGACCTAATAATGAGGTCTTCTATTTATATAGCCTTCTAGCAGGCTCACCTGTTTGGGGCAACACGTGAGTATCTTGGCAGCAGAGCCGGCAAAGCTGGTGAGAAGAATGGCCGCCAAGATATTCGCGCGTAACCCAAACAAGCAAGCCTGCTAAAAGGCTACTATATGCATCGGAGGTCATGGCCAGATGGCCAGGAGGATTACTATCCTTGGCTTTATTAGCCCTTATTCTTCATGTAAGTTTGGAGCTATCTGTAGTGATAAACCAGTCTTTGCATTCACAGGCATCAGGTCCACTAACAGTTGCTGCCTTTATGCAAGAAGTCTTAACAAATCCACTCTCAGTAAGTTAAAGTACACAACCTGTTTTGTGTATGTCATGCTTGCACCCGTCTAGATGATCATTGCAATAAACTTATTTTGATTCCATTATCTTTTGTGCCTTTACTGATGTGGTTATAAAAATTTATTCCTAGACTGAGACAAATAAAATACAATCGCACCTTCATGTGCAATCACTTCCTGTAAGCGACCACCTCCCAGTAGTGACCTCTTATCCAAAACTCCAAAGTTTTCCCACTTTATTTTAAGTCCTCTCATTAAAACTTTTCATAATGACCACCTTTCATTAAGTGATTGCAATCACTATTTGGGCTGATAGTTTTTGATTTTCCATTGAACTCTTTGTGACTGCTTTTTTGTTATATTTTCATGCCAGGGGTACTACATGAACAGTGATGTGTTTGGTCAGGCTGGTGATTTTATTACATCACCTGAAATTAGCCAGGTTTTTGGAGAGGTATAGTATCAGTTAAGTATTGCTTGACTAAACGTAAATAAAACTCCATCCATCTATTTGTGTTGGAATCTAAATTACTTATTAAGGTTCTATCTCCATTTTAACCGTTTTACTCTCAAGAGAATCACAGTGTTGAATAAAGTTTGAGAAATATCATATCAACAATGCCCAGAAACTAATGCCATGTGAAAATAGGGCTCTAAAAAGGTTCACTTCATCAGTTTAAAGGTCACACAGACTTTGGGACCATATGAAAGTACTTGGTAGTAGACGTTTCACTTGAAAGGTCACACCAAAGGATTTTGTTTTATATATATTGTGTTTTTAAAGCTTATAGGTGTATGGTTTGTAAACCAGTGGATGCTGTCAGGAAAGAAGAAAGTCCAGCTAATTGAGCTTGGACCTGGTAGAGGAACCCTGGCTTCAGATATGTTAAGGGTTAGTAATTAATACTTTTAAATAATGCAATGGCTGACCAAACTTTGATCGGGTTAATCACCCTTCATATACTAATTAAAGCACTTATTCTTCTTAGAGCATACTGTGAAATTCTGAAAATACACCCCTTTCCATTTTTATAAACCCCTCAAATTCCAAAGACAATAAAATGGCTTCTACAAATTAAAAAGCACCAGGGATCTTTCTAATAATGGGAATTGTCTTTGAGAAACCACACATCAGGCCCTGGTTGTTCAAAAGCTGGATAGGGCTATGCATCGGATAAATCACTATACAGTGGATAAGTATTTGGGAAACCAATTGCGCTATCCACTAAATAGAGATTTATCTATCGGATAGCGCTATCCACCTCTTGAACAACTGGGGCCGGAATGGTACCAGATAAGGGTGTCATGTCATGTGAATATTGCTGTTTTAGGTCAATTCTGTGCTGAAGTCATCACTTAATAATTACTTAACCCATACTCAAAATGCTACCTGTAGAGTTGTCAAGAAGTCACCAGGAAGATATTATCAGGAAGAACTTGGCGTGATAATTTTTCAGTATGGCCTCAGCTATTTTTGCAGGCATGGCATCAAAACTTAAAAAAAGTTGGAGCAACCTTTTCGCAGTCAAAAAAGTCCCAATCAATATTTAAGTGACTGATCATGAGACAAATAATAAACAAACCCTTTATACAATGCAGTCCATGCAATTTTACGAAGTTGAATTATTGTTTTGTTGTTAGGTATTCCAAAAGTTTCCTGAGCTGCATGGTAAAATTTCTTTACACCTTGTTGAAGTAAGTCCAGCTTTGAGTAAAATCCAAGAACAGACACTGACTGGCAAATTATTATCCATTCAAGAGGGCAAGAAAGAAGGACAAACTGATGCAACAGATGACAGATTACAGGCAAACGAGGTACAGCGCAAGATCTTAATCTTAAAAGTATCTCATTCTGCAACAACTCACTCAAAAATGAAAGTAATATTATTAAAACCTCTTACTTAATGAAAAATTGCAAGTTATTCATTTTGTTTTAATAGCACTTGCATCAAAATATAGTTTTAAAGCAGATGACTATGATGATGACCAGAAATTAAAATTAACTAGCAAATAATTGCCCTGTCTTCATTCTTCACTATCCTCTATTAAGTATGTCAAAAAATTATTTATGTAAAAAATACTGCAGACTGATATGACCTTGATTTGTTATTTTCAGCATAATAAATGGAATATGCATCAGTTGCATGGTGATGAAGTAAACACTAATAATTCCTTTTACTAATCTGCCACTTAAAGTGTGCCTAAACCTATGTTCAATTGTCTGGGGCAGGTAGAAATTTAGTTCAGACATGTAAACCTTTGACAAGACTCGTTCGTGGGACAAGCACATTTTTAATAGAAAAAATACAGAAACAGTTGAAAATTGACTTCAAATTACAGTAGAATTTATCTTATAGTCAAAAAAGCAAACCTCATACTTGACAACATAAGGTGAATTATTCCTTTTAACTTTGCCATTCCACAACCATTTCATTTGATTTAATGAGCTCCATTTGACTTACAAACCTAGCAAAACTTTTTGGACAAGAACTCTTGGGTATGGGACAAACAAATTTCATATGGTGCTTGTCCGAGGGACAAGGATGGCAGGTTAATCTTTTATTTAAGCAATATCTTTCTTTTTTCATGTTGCTAAATGTAAAGAAAAAAAATGGTGATTTCAATTGTAGGATATGTCAGCACTGTGTTATAGAAGGTGCATAACACAGGCTGGTATTCCTGTGGCATGGTACAGAGCAGTTGAGGATGTCCCTGTTGAAGGAAACTGTTTTTTCGTGGCTCATGAGTTCTTTGATGCTCTTCCAGTTCACCAATTTCAGGTTTGTTTGTATGTTTCACTGTTTTAAGTAGTTCGAACCCAGAAGACATATGATTGTCCGGAGGAGTGTTCCAGAGTTTTCAATGAATGGGACTCTTCGTGACACAGGGAGCCCGGACTGTGTGAACGGTTGAAGGGGGTGTGTTGTATCCCATGTTGACCATAATTATGCTCAGGTAAATTTTGAATGCAACACCCTTCAATTGACTAAATTCACTGTTATCAGCTACACAACATTTCTGGCAGTACATAAGTTTATTCTAAATTCAGTCATGAACAGTCGCCCAGTTTTTATGGGATCCTTTGTTGTTGATGGTCACTGACTCTTCAATAACCTGTGTGGAAGTCATGTACCTACTCACAGGCCTGTTTTCTCACTCTTGAGTGCGCGTGTAAGGAAATATAACTATGAACCGCGGAGATTTATTTACAGCAAAACAAAGAAGATTTAAAAAAGGATTCCTGATCGCTAGCGCAACAGAAGTCACCGTGAGGGTCCAAGTGAATTGTATATGGTCAAAATGATCCACAACTCACTTTTTTTACTCTAACAACAACTTCTGCACAGGTTGTTGCAAAAACGTTTTTTCAAGTTTAATCGCTGTGTCTGCAAAAATCACCAACAAAATATTTTGGTTAGTGCTCCATGATGAAATTCATTTAACATGTTCTTTTTAACTCTACAACACCATTTTTTTTGTATGGGTAAAGACACTCGGCAATGACTCTTAGCACAGAATTGATCTATAACAGCAATATCCTGGTTACATAGTCAATTTAAGGGGACACAAGGATGGGTGCTGGGACACCAGTATCGGAGGCGTGTGTTCTGCGATCAATGTCCTGCAAACAGCTAGGATCAACATTGTCAAATTCTCCGCATCCTGTGTAGCATATAATTTGACGAATTATATTTATTGTTTGTTATCTTTCAGAAAACAGATCAAGGTTGGAGAGAAGTTCTTGTAGATGTCGAACCAGGCAGTGGGTTTGTAAACTACTTTATTGTTTTCAGGACTCATATTTACTATTATTTTTAAAGTTTATGAATTTTTATGATTGTATTGAACTTGCTATTGGTTGGTCGGCGTAATAAGCCACACAAGATATTCTCTAGAAGAAAGAAGAGATGGGATTAAACAAGTTTAATTCAAGGTTTTTTTTGTCAGCTTTCTCAAAAGTTTTGAACCGTGCGGCAAACTCCGTTAACTTTGTTGCATCTGTATAACTCGTCTACATCTCGCTAATTGAGCTCAAATTTGTTGAGGAAAAAGGCTGCTTGTGACCATTTGACTGTTTGGCATGGTCTCATTAATGTTTCTGAATATGACTCAACTATTGAGGATTGGTTTGATCGGTTGATCGGGACGTTAGTCTTGGTGAAACGCAACTCTGCGTTTCTTAAACAGGAACTGTGTTTTTGTCAGATAGATATACTCATTTAACAGGAATTTCTTTTGCATTTTCTTAATGAGTTATTTATCAGTTAATTAGGGTTTACTGTTCTAAGTTAAGGGTTCTTAGTCCCTGGCCCACGCTTAACTGAGATGATCACTTGTTTCCACCAATGTTTACAACGAGCTTATCATTTTTATTAGTTCCTCCTTACTGAGGTTTATCCGAGACCCTAGCCACTCACCAAATGCTTAACTCCAATTAAAGGCCTTACTCATGATTCATTTTTAGGTCCTCTCGACTTAGATTTGTCTTAGCTCCTGGCCCCACATTAGCCTCACAGACATTGGTCCCTCCTGGAACATTATGCAGCCAGATAGAAGTGTGTCCACTTGGTGGGTCTGTTGTGGAACATATGAGTGGTGCTATAGCAAAGCAAGGGGGATGTGCCCTGATTGTTGATTACGGTGAAGATGGAAGCACAAGACACACTTTGAGGGTAAGTGGCAGCTCGGCAACCTTCGGTAATCTTCGGCTCACAATTCTACGGTGAATAATACGGAAACAGGTCGATTCCTCTGGAAGCTGATTTACACGAACTTTTGGGAACGGCCTTAGGAAGGCGACAACGGGTCTAGTACTTTCAAACCTAAGGACAAACTTCCTTAAATGTTTCTGCAGGCATAGGGGTGCCCTACTTTGGCATATTAACCTGAAATGAGAGGCTTTTCTTGCCAAAAGCCACACATGAAAACTTGTATAATTGTTTGTGGCTAGGGTATGAGTGAACTGAAAAGTCTGCAAGAACCCAATGGCTATTCGCCTGAGCAAACATCCTTTCGCCTGCCTGTAGGCAATATCTGGTGGATTGCAGTCAATTTTAAGTCTTAATTGTAACTACAGGATACCCTTTGAAATCAATCCCTCTTTGCGTACTTCGATACTCAGCTTGCAGTGGCTAAATTAAGTGATGTTCGGAGAACGCCCAATGTAATAATCATTTGACGTAGGTTCAGATAAAAAATGTGTTGATGAGCCGGTCAATAGGTTCGGCGAATTCATAAAAGAACAGGCGAATCGCCTTCAAGCAAATTGCCCTTGGACGAAATGGTTGCAAACTTCTAAACAAGTCTCTCTTTAATCTATAGTTTTTACTCGGGAAATACCGTAAAATTCCGAAAATAAGCCCCGGGGCTTATGTTTTTCAAAGGCCCTTTTTGAGGGGCTTATCTACGGAGGGATATTTGCGTTTCAAAATCGATTGGGCTAGACTTATAGTTGGAAGTAAATGTACCGTTTTTTGCTTTGTTTTAGTTTGTATTTGGGGGCAATTTTCCAAGTACAAGCCCCCGGGGGGCTTATATTTGGAGGGGCGATTTAACGGAGCGCTTTATGCGTTACCAGTTTGGGGGGCTTATATTTGGAGGGGCTTATACATGGAGGGGCTTATTTTCGGAATTTTACGGTAGCAACTGTTTTTCTAGACTAATATGCAATAAAAACCTGCTGGAAAGAACCCGCATTTTTCCTAGGTATCCTTAACAGTTTCTTACATAAATGTTTATTTGCACAAATTTAGTCTATTTAGGTTGTTATTTTCAGTATTCAGCTCGATTTTCATCTCTGGAATTTACATTGCAGTTGGAGTGATAAGGCACCTATGTTAATATGTCTCTAAAGAGGATCCTAAATGTTGACTTATCTTATTTGCCCAAGTGTGCAGAATTTTTCCCCAGATTTTACAAAATAAGTACCTGTTTCAAATTTTAGGCTAAACAGGCTCTTGTATAGAGAGGGCCTAACTAGCAAATTTTCGCCTAACAGGTTCTTAAAAACCAGGTTATTCCTCGCGGGTTTTTTACTGTATACAGTTATTATGTATTTTCAGGCATTTAAAAAGCATAAATTACACGAAGTTCTGCACGATCCTGGCAGTGCTGATGTGACGGCCAATGTTGATTTTGCCTACCTCAGAAGCGTTACGCGTGGAAAAGGTTGGCCTTCATTTTTCTCTCTCTCTTTTATTTTTTCAATTCGGTGGATTTTCCAAATATATACTTCCCTAATAACAAATACTGTAAAAAATGAAACCGATTCGTTTTAACGAAAATTGTTAAGTTTCTGGCTTGAAGTTGCTAATAACCGTGATCTGGAATTAGCGGCCGGAAGGGTTATTTCATCTTTGGAGTCGAGAGGAAGACACTTACTCGAAGGGAAGGGGGAAGGGGGTGGGAGTGTTTATTACTCTTTTCTCAAGATGACATTTGTCTTTGTTTTAAATAAGACAAACTTAAAGCAAGGGACATACATACACCAACCCACGGCCTGGCCAGTACCTCACGCATGCGTACAGCCATATCACCCGGGCAGTAGCAGCAATGGACAGCTGTTTCGCCCTCGCTAGGGCTCGTCAGCATGGTATAGCCGTCGGGTCATTGAACGGGCGAACCTGTGTCTCAAAGACGGCTGTGCGCAAGCGTGAGGTACTGGTCAGGCCGTGGGTTGGTGTATGAGTAAATGAACGAAAACAAACAGGAAAAGTAGAACCTTCTTTTTTTAGTATGTACCCAAAAGTGTGTGTGTGGTGCGTATTCTTGGCTTTAAAAGTTCTGTTGTAAGTAAGTTCTTTCGGTATCGTCAAGTATTATAAAGCAGATTTAGCAAAGACAACGCGATAACCTGCTAGCAATTTCTCCTTTTAAGGGATATCGTGAGAAGTCACGCGCGAGCGGCACACAAAAAGAGCTTCACCGCTCGCTAGCGTTTTCTCTTGCGCCTCAATTTGCTCGCCAATCGAAATGGAGAGCTTGTTCGCAAGCTAACGACGCGACGGCAGTAAAGACGGCGCGCGCCGATGCGCTTATTTGATACTAATGTACTAACGCAATAGGACGGAAAGAAGACGGGAAACCGTGCGTGACAAGCGTGTCCGATAATTTGTTTGAAAACGTTTTTCGCCAAACTTCACCTTCTATCAAACAAATCTTTTTGTAAAAGACCAGAACACATTGGTAATAAGTGAAGTTCACGACAAAAGACTCAAGTAATAGCCCTGTCACGTTTGTCACACAAAACGTTTTGCCTTCTCCTCTGATAAACTCACGATGTTTATCCTAAAGAGGGTGGCAAGTTTGAAGGGGGCGCTTATTTAAAGACGGGGGCTCATTCGAGCATTTATGTTAAAAACTGTAGGTAAGTTTTAATCCCAATCTTTAATTTAACTTCACAGTTCAGACGTTCGGACCAGTGACACAAAAGTCATTTCTTCAGCAAATGGGTATCGAGATGAGAATGAAAGTAAGTGATTTAGTGATAGCAGGGGTGTATGCATTCTGTCCTGGCACTGGACACAGTCTTATAAGAGAGTGAAAAACCAATGAAGAGCTTGGTCTAATTTCTGACTTTTTTATCTTTATCCTTTCTAAGGTTCTTCTTCAAAACGCGAATCCCACTCAAGCAGAGGAGCTTCAAAGCGGCTACAGAATGCTGACAAGTAAATCAGAGATGGGAGAGAAATTTAAAATGTTTAGTCTAGTTCAACACGGTCTTCCGCAACCAGCTGCTTTCGCTTTATAAAACAGCACAGAGGTTAGGCATCGCGGGTACTGCCGACTATAGAAGTCTCCATCCAAGCGAGTGGCCATGTATTCGACGATGGTGACAAAGAAAGATACGTATTTATTGATTGTTAAAAGATTGCCTCTTTTTAAAAGTTAAAAACGGCAAACGTTGTAAATGACTGGAAAAACAGTCACGTGGCCATTTCTACCGCTGGCGTTTTGAACATGATGGGTTATCTCTCTAATAACCAGGAAAAAAATGATGGGTTATCTCTCTAATAACCAGGAAAAAAATAGAGATGTTTGTTAGGGGCGAAAATGGCCAAAAAGGTACATTGTGCGACGCTAGCGGAGACTTGCCAGGAGGAGCTGCAGTTCTACAGCGTATCTTCTTCGGGCGGGAATTTTCGTGAGTGGCGAATCAATTTTCCCTTTTCAAAAGGAGCGATACTATTTCAAGACACTTTGAACTACGTTATTGAATGTGTTTCTACTGAAAACCAGGAAATCAGCAACCCAGTATCGAATCCGGGCCTGTCATGTGCTTACCTGTCTGCCCCCGTGTCTGCCTTACCACAACACTACCAAACCCTCGGCGGCGAAGTCCTCAGTATCTTGACTAGTTCACCTTTTATCGCCGAGTGCAAAACCCCACCAGCTACACAGGCTAAACACACTATAGCTAGCATTTTCCATGTAAAGTTAGCACGGTTTTTCTTCACCACAGTCTCAACAGTACATCACGATCACCGACAATCCCTTTATTTAATCATTGTGGGGAGCATTCGAGAACAGCTAATAAAGCCGTGAGTGAAAATTCGTTAGGAACTAAATGTAAATACATTGGCAATAGCATTAAAATATTCTTGAGCACTAAATATAATTCTAAGGAGGGAAAAAAGGACATAACCACTTGAATTGGAGCTGATTAGTAATGGCCGTTGACAAGTTGCGCGCGGACTGGGTCGGTCCTGTGTCGAATTGCACTTTGGGACTGTTGACGGACCGACAGTGCTTCTTTTATAGAAAAGAGAAGTGATGAAATTATGGGATTGGTTGGCATCTCCAGAAAGAAGACATTGAAATCTGCAAAGCTGATCGTACTGCACGACATCTAAAGAACCCAAAACAGAGCGCGGCTAAGACCGTCGACAGTTCTTTCGCCATTATTGTGGCTCGTCAGGACGGCGTAACAAACGGAGAAACTCTGCTGAAAATTACCCGCTCGCTGTGATTTAAGCCCTCACATTGAACTCTAGCACCCACAGAATCACGTCATATCACGTGTCTCTAGGAGGGTAAGAGTCAAAGTGTTGCGTTGATGTCTCGAAAAGAAGATATAGGACGGACAAAACCAACGTTACGAACATGCCTGGACAAACCATGCAAAATGTACAGCATATCAGATCTATAAAATAAAATAGACCTAAGGCCCCAAAATATAAAGTAAATTGGCATGAACTGCAAAGGACAACAAACGAATGTGCCGCAGAACATTGGATCTAAAGAAGTTTGTATATTTTTGCTGATCAGGTCCTCTTTAGATCCTACGAGCTGAGGCATATTCGTTTGTAGTCCTTTGCAGTTTATGTCAATATCCGGAAAGAACCAGGTGAAAAATGTTCACTTTGCAAAAATCAGCCTGTTGGTGCAAATTCGTGAGGAGATATAACCAACGTTACTCCCTGATGACTTCATATAAATCCTTCTAAGATAGGCCTGGATCGTTAACGTTTAGGTCTGAGGCAATTTTATAAGGATTTGTATAGAGTCATCAGAGCAAACTGGTTCTTATATCTACCCACTACCCAATTTGCACTAGCAGGCTGATTTTTGGCTAGGGGGCTTTTTTTTGATGTTGTTCTTTCTGAATATGCTAACCAATCCCATCATTTCACAAATTTGAATTTTTGTGACGAGACACTTCTCTTCTCTATTGGTTATTGGTTACGGAAGAAACTGGGTCAAAACTATCCCATGATGCAATTCAAGACAACTGACCGAATCAGTCTCAAGTGCTACTTCAAAATGACAAATGAAACTCAGAAATGGCCAATTGCAACTAGCTACGGTACATACAACTGAACAGTTCTTTGACCGTACAGAGGTCCAACGAGTATGCCATGCTGATGAGCCCTAATAAGGGCAAAACAACTGTCCATGGCTGCTACTGCCCGAGCGCATGCGTGAGGTACTGGCCAGACCGTGGGCTGGTGTAAGTGGGCCACCACCCTGCGATCGATCAGAGCCTCCTTTTGTCTTCTTTATGTGAGGAGGAGAAGAGAAGGCTCTACCTGAATCACAAACCTTTGAAGTCGCCCCGGCCCAATCTTCTGGACTAGTCAAACTTGTTTTCTCTAGTCAAGCATCCGGTTATTGATAAACCGATGGTCATAACCGCGCCCGCTATAGTAAGCGCACGGCTATTAGGCCTGGGCTGGAAATTAGATCCTAGCAACATGCCGGGCATGCTCAACGAAGATATTACTGGATTCATGCAGTCTTTCGTGAGTTGGGCCAAAATCGAGCAAGCGAAAGAAAGGCTCGATCTGCTGGCAGGGTAGTGGGCCACTTGCTTTTACGTTTGTCTTTAAGAAATGTTACACTTTGTAAGCGTCATAAAGTTTCAGAGCTCGTTGTGGGCTATGGACGCAAGCCACCAGATCCTTTACAACCTTCTACCACACATCGATTTCACGAATGTACAGCCATTCCCCTTGGTTTTGCAAAACTGTGATTCTTAAGCAAATGACACTTCTTGAGTCACCTACATTTGACTCTACTTTCCCTTTGTTGAATGCACCCAGAAATTTAAACTCTCCACACTGGTTGCTGATATTAGATGGCTTCACTTCCCCGGCTGTGGAGTCGAAGCTTGCCTCCAAATCACCGGACCTTAACACATCTTGCCGTGTATGAGAACTCCCAGTGTCAATGAACACCTTTTTCACAACAGTCGGTGCGTTAAATTTTATGAGGACGTAGTCATCTTTTCTTGGATTTTTCGCCCAAAAATAGCCACTACCCTTCTCGTAAGCATCTTGTGGCTTTCCTTGGTTAGAGGACATTGACGAAGTAACGCTGGCAGGGGGGTTGCGTCCCCTGTACTTTTGGTCATATTGGTCAAAAAATGGTTCCCTCTGCAGATTTTCTGAAAATCCTTTTTCTGCGAGAGAGGATTGGTCCCCAATGTGCTGAAAAAGTGACGCCGAAGGCGAGCGGATTTCCCCATGTCCCTTCAATTTCCGCCAGCCATTCATCAACCAATCAATGGGCGATTCGTCATACAGGACGTAAATATAGGAAGCGAAATTTTCGACGTGTTCTGTGGGAAAAACTTTGGCTTTGCTGCATTTTATGGCCGCATCAATCATTAGCCAAGGCTTAACACTTTGCATCTCAATAAAATTCTCCAGTTTAGGGAAAAAGCTAGGCGAAGATATCATATCATCTTCGAGGTGAATGTAGTACCGTGATAGATCCTTGCAGTAGCACATGACGAAAGCTGCGTCGACGTTTTCCTTTGAGCGCCATGTTCTCCTGGTATCCGAGTCGCCATACTTTTTCTTTATGTTATTCAGGGGTGGATAAAATTCTGGATATGCTTCAATTACTGTCAAAAGACCATCATCAATATATTTGCTGAACGTGCTTGAAAGCTCGGTTTTTGCCGTGGATTTTGGTGACTCTGCGATGTCAGCAAGAAATATTACAATATAAGTGTTTTTCTTGTCCATATCGCTCGTACTGTCGATCAAACTTTGAATGGTTTGTAGAAAATAGTTAGTTCCAGCCGGTCTTGCAACTGACGCAATGCCAATTGAAAGAAACCCTGTAAAAGGTAGTTTGGGTAGTTAGTATCAATTATTATATAATTTTCAAACTATGCGCGCAGATTGCATAACGTTTCCATTCCTCGTGTACCGTAGACTACCCTTTATAAGCCCTGGCCTTATACATCTTCGTAAGTTTCGCAACGGGATTTAGGAGGGTCTGTAAACGGAGAGGCTTGTGCTCGGCGACGTTTGTGCATGCAACTTTTGGTGTTTGAACTCGTTTTCTTTTTTTGTTCTTTCAACCTCGAGCAAGTGTTGCCTTTCTCGGCAATTTTTAAGCAAAGTACACATTTAGCACATATCAAGCAAGATAACGTCAACGATTTCAGGGAAAACTTCAATTTATGCGAATTTCTTGACAGCTTATTACCCTTTTGAACACTTAACTTTCCGCTTTACAACGTTTCGCAGGCCTAAAAAGGCTAGCCTGCGAGCAAGCTCTCCTAATTGGGCGAGTGAAGCGAGTCTCGCGAGAACGCGTGAGCGAGGGGCAGGGGGTTCTCGCCATGCTCACTTCGCTTGCCCAAATAGGAGAGCTTGCTCGCAGGCTATAGAAAGGCATTTACATGTGCCCAAGAGGCCTGAGCCAGGTTGCATAAAACCTTCTTAAGATAAGAGGGCCGTAAACTTTTGTTCTGGAACAATAACCTATTGTTTTGAAATAATAGTTACTAGTTCCCTTAATCGTAAGATGCTTTTTGCAACCCAACCCTAGATAGCAATCAGCACACAAATAAACACAAGAAAACGAGAAGGTTACGCTTTAAAATGAAATTTAAAACAAACAGCGTCTGTTTTTGCCTTAACAGAGAAGTATTGCTTACGGGCTCTCCGGTATCCCACGAAGCCTCAGTGACCGTGACGCAGTCAGCATACAAGAAAATTTAAATGCACATTTCGCTCAGTTATAGCGAAAAGGTATAAGGGGCTGTTTAATGGAGGGAGAAAGATCCTAGAAGGCGGAACAATGTTTCGTTGCGTTTACATACAGACATTTCGGTCCGTGTAGCGAGGTAGTTAAAGTTCAGTAGAGAAGTAGTTAAAGATTATAGCTGAACGACCTGCTACCATTTTGTGTAGTTTGTCCCCTTCACTAGGATCTTCTTAGAGTGAAAGCAATTTACATAATGCTTAGATCCTCCTACCAGTCAGCTAGAAAGATCAGAGTACTTATTAAGAAGTTCCTTGCGCTAGGGACAAATACAACGTTTTGCATGTAAACTGAACGCAGAAAGCATAAGGCGCTAGGATGATCCGCCTTCTCGGATCTTCCTGGTGCTAGGATCTTCCTTCCTTCATGTCCTAATTCTCATACAACGTCTTGTAATTGTTGCCGTATGCAACCTCGTCCCCAGGGGCGCTTTTCCCTGGCTTAGTACCTCCTCAGCCAGGGAAAAGCGCCCTGGGCACGAGGTTGGCCTTATGAATAAGTAATTACAACCTCTTTCCCAGGGGCGCTTTTCCCTGGTTTAGGAGGTGTGGTGGGAAAAGCGCCCTGGGGATCGACGAGGTTGAGTATAATTAGCTAAGTAGGGGGGAAATTACGCAACAATAGTTTATATCTCGCCCTCGAAAAAAAGCTAAAGGGAGGAGCTAAGAAAAAACAGGCTGGAGGTTTGAAACCAAAATCTGGGCATGGGAAGCGGGATTATTACTTCTCTTCCCCAGTCCCCCTCTCTTTGTTTCAACTGGCCTAGTTGTTCGAAGGCCGATTAGCACCAACCCGGAGTTAGATATTAATCTGGATACTTTTCGCTATTCTTTTTAGAGCACCCAATGTTATAATTTCAACATTCCGATCCAGGAATTAAGTTACGGAGCGCAAATTTGGCAATCGTAATAACAAAAGACTGAGTGCGCAATAGTTCAGCTGAGAAAAAAAAACGATTGTCACAATGGCTTGAGTTAAGGCCGCGTGAACACCTATCTATGAATATATATTCATAAGGCAAAGTTTCGCTTGTGCTACATCTTTTTAAACGCTTATATCTCGGCTGTTTTAGAAGCGATTTAGATAGAACTTTACAGAGAAATTGGGGGATAATGGAAGATTAGGAGGGTGTTTTTATCGGTTTTTATATTTGGTAGATCGCCCTTTTAGGCAATGCTTTGAGCCTCAGTTGTACCAAATTGGGAAATCGTGATTTCGTGTCCAAGTTTGCGAAAAGAATAAAAGACTCTCTGTGATTTTATTAATAGATGATGGGTCAAAACCTCTAGTGTGTCATGTATAGACCAGATTTTACAATTTAAAGTTTGTTAGCGTGACCTAATCGTTTAAATAAGCAAAACCTATCATCCCTGAAATTAACGCCTAATTTTCTTTTTTAAAAGCGCTCTTTTAAAATTCTGTATCAGTGTTTAGAGTCTATACAGCGGATCCAGGGGAAGGGATCCTGCAATGCTGACACACTTAAGTTCCCCAATTTTACCCCTCTGCAATGCCAAAAAGGGCAAGCTCGTGAAGTTTGGTATCTGCGCTGAATTCTTGGACACAAAATTGTCGCTAAAGTCAAATTTTGAGACTTCCGAAGGTAAGCACGAGTTCCAAGCAAGATATGTAATTTTGGTTATTATGGCTGATTACATTCCACGCTCCGGTAATTTGTTTATAAGCTGCAATGCAAGGATTTTTGGGGAGAACAAAAAAAATAAAAATTTGGTTGACATTTCTAAAGATTTCCTCATTTCTATTGATTCAAAAATCACTGAAACAAGGTTAACTACCACTTAGAGCCCGTTTGTTACTTTTGAACTAGACACATAACTGCGTGAGCTCGGGCTTTCGTATAAAACGTTTTAAATGAGCAAAGTTCACCAAAGAATTTACAGTCTTCAAAGGCAACGTATATCGAAACAAGAATCACCGAAAGGTGATTTTAACTGAGCTGCCACGGGGCAATTTTTCTGAGGGGAGGGGGCGGCTGTACACACTCACACTACCATAAAACCTTGTCGCCGACCATTGCGTGACATAGAATCTCATGTGAGGGTGAGACATTGTACCCAGTGGAAAAATTTCGCAACAAGAAAAATGAGTACCATTTTTAAGTCAGCGCTGTACAGTATCTTTTAAATTCCACCATTATGAATAAAAATAAGCAAGTTAGCCATTTTAAGCAGGAAACGATTAGCAGTATTTTAACGCACCCCTCTTCCAATCCCTCTGCCCCTCCAAACCTAGCGTGACAGTATAACTTGACTAATTTGACCTAATCGGAAATTCCAAAAATTATTCTCTTTCTACGCCGGGTCTAGTCTGCTACACAGCCGTTTTTAGTGTCGTCACGCAACGCTCCTCCCCACTAACTTAGTGGGGAAGAGCGTTGCGTGACAACACTAAAAACGGCTGTGTAGCAGACTACGCCGGGTCATAAAACGCGCAAATTAATTTAGTTTTGTTTTTGTCTGATATTACGTTTAAAGCCTTTAATTTCTAACTGTCCAAGTGAACATGCTAAAGCAAGCGACTGGGGAAATTTAAGCATAGGTACCGCCCCCAAAATTTGTCAATTCCTCCTTTCAGTAGAACAGCAGCTACGAAAATGAGTCGACTTTAGATTCTCAAGCAAATACCGTTATTTCTGACGCTGTTGTCTACCCGACAAGATGGCTTCCAAAACCGTAATAAGATCTAACATACTGAGGCATTCCTAATATTTCCGACAAGACTCTTGAGTTGATCAGAAACGCTCTGTTTAAATTCCGTTGGTAGCTCACTACTTCGACAAATGGCTTTGCTCACCTCAGGCAAGTGGCCATGGGCTCTCGTTCAGTCCTTTTACGCATACACTTGTATCTTGCGCACGCGCTGTATGCGCTAGAGGGCGATTTGCGCCAGAAAAACAACGAAGCCCGTGTTTTAGCTCGGCCGTTCCCATGAAAACTTCCAAGCAATAAACATTCAGGGTTTGAAGTCTCCGTGTCAGACGTGCACGTGAACACTTTAAATTATACACTCATCGTTTATCCAGTTGTGAATATCTCATAAACCTGTTGACATGAGTCGTTGTTCTTCGTGCATGCGCTTTAAATAGCACCTGTTTACATGGAGGTGGGGGACCCCAGGAAGGTGAGGTAACCCGCTTAGGTGGGGTAACCCGCCTGTCCATACAATCTCTCATTTTAATGTGATCACGTTTACATGTTAAGTGGGGTAACCCGCCACATGTTACCTCACCTACCTGGGGTCCCCCACCTTCATCGTAAACAGGCCCTTAATACATAACAATAAGCCAAAGGTGGCCCCCACGATTTTAAACTTCTATTACCCTGTATCAGGAGCCCATCAAATGGAGCCTCCATCTCCCATACAAGCCCTTGGAGTCAACCCTTTCCCGAGTAGATTTATAATTAGAACGGTTCCCAGGGGAGACTTCGCGCGCCGACGGTGGGAAGAGCCAATCACAACGACGAAATGACACTGCTATTGTACTTCATCAAACAGCAGGAAATTCGGTGTTGACAGGCCAAACACAATCATAAGCGGGTGAAACGTGACTTTAGCGTTTTCATCCCTCAGAGATTTTCTTTTTTTTCTTTCTACCGGGTAGATTATACTGTGGAGAGTTTTAAACTCTGACTATGTTAATCTTAATCTCACATTAAGAGGCCATGAAGATGGTCTGGTCTGTTACATGCATAATGATTAACTACTACCTGCAGTCTGTAGTTCTGACAGGATTCTTTTTTTTTAGCCAATTTTTTTGAGCGTTAAGGTTCTTATTTCGGCTAAATGACTCAATATTAATCAAATTTCTAGTTTTTCAATTTTTTTTTTCCGAAATGCGTTTATCTGAATAAATACTTGTAGTCCTTGTGGTTGTTTTGTCCGTCAGCTAGTGTGATGATTCCCTTCTATGTTGTAACGCCAGGCCCAGCCATTGTTTTCTCGCACAAAAGTGATCTACAGATGCGAATTTGAAGGAAGGAATTGAGCCTAAACTTCTACATTAACTGCTGAGAATTGTCCTGTTAGTCAGTCATAATTTTTTTGGCACAGATACAATCCATTTTGTTTTTCTTGAGATAAGTGGGTCTTTGGACTGGAGCGCGATGTCACAAATTCCTCCGTTAGCAAATTACTTTTGAGTTAGCTTCACGGTCGAACAACTGTTGTCTTCTGGTCAACTTTTCAAGTGCCAGTTTTATCAGGCAACTCTCATGGTGATACAAGTCAGTTGTAAAGGAAGACTGCAATTTCTGAAATTTCGGAACTGAAGCGTTCCTCGTTAGTTGCTACTTAGGTCATCGCTTTTGCACGCGGTGCTTAACTGGCGAAATCCACTCCACGGTGATGACAAAAATCAAATGATCCCGGCACTTTTTCGGCGCTGATCATCGAAAAGTTCCAAATCGTCCACAGAACGCTTAATCGTCGACTCTTTTCAAGGTGCATGCTTAAATGTGGGATGTATGACGGCAAAAAAAAAAGAACACTCGCAAAGATAAACCCTTTCGCTGCCTTTGTCCCATCGCTTCATGCTCAGTCTCAGTCGAGTAATTCATTAACTTTTATTTCATGATACCCAGATCCCAGCGGCTGTAAAATTGTAAAAATGGACGTAAAGGAAAAAAGGAAAACGGTCGAAGGACGGGCTTCTGAGTTCGACTTCATCTAATTTTATTTTTTCACGGTGCAGTGACACACGAGACTCACGGAAATATGACGTTTTTCGCTGGAAGTCAGCTAAGCGGGGTCTTTGCACGCGTGCTGAACAAGAATGCTGTATAATGACAGACTAGAAACAGATAGACAACTACCAAAGCGCAAACTCAGTCAAAACGCTAAAAATCTTCAATGTTTACTCAAGTTTGGGCTTATAGAAGATAATGTCACAGTTTTTCAATGACCATGAAATTCAGAGTCCGGGTAGTTAGTTAATCAATTGTGGCCCTGAAAAAATTTGAAGGAAAAAAAACTACGAATTTTTAAGAAAATGCTTTTTTCGTGAGAAGGACTCTTAAACGCTGACAAACGTCAACAAATAGCGAAAACTATAATTTCTATATGTTTGCTTTGCTTGAAATCGCGCGCATTTACAAGGCCCTAAAGCGTTTTGCTGACTTGCAAGGACCCATCTGTTATAACGATGCCCAAAATAAAGAGATGAATCTCATAGTTTATTAGATATAATCCGTGTAAAGTTTGCTTATCATTTTCGCATAAATTATGACCTAAATTTGGAAACCGCTGAATTTCTCGAATTGGGTCTTTGCGATTTTGGTGAAACTCTGTTCAGTGTAAGGCACTAATGCGCACTATGTGTAGCCGAGAGATTTTCACGAAAAAATGCTGGCAACAGCAGATTTTCGACTCAGACCTCAAAGGGGCGTGGCATTATAACCACGTGACATTTACTCCGATCGCCAAAAATTTTATGTTATTGCTGCGGAGCGACCGAAGGGAGCGAGCAGCAACATAATCAGGATTTAAAGGAAATATATAAGGGGCGACGAATTCTCGAATTCATCACTTTTTACCACAATGCTTTGCATTTAACCACACTTTTTACCACAATGCATTGCATTTAACCAGAGTGCATTGCGCCACGAACAACTCAAATAAAAACACGGGGAAGTTCGGTGGGTGAGAGAGTGCATCGTTCGCTGCTCAGACTTAGAGTTTTCTTTGTGACAAATTTTCTACAGCACGGTTAGAGGTCTTACCAAATTTTAAGACACGCAGGAGTCTTTCAGATGAGTACGATGGTTAACTTGGGGATTGGATTTCAATTCAAGAGCCTTTGACTCGTCCAGGTGTTAAACCTGACGAGAAGATGAGCATTTGCTCTTCGACTCCGCAACACGGGGGATATGCAAATTCCAGCTTGCTAGAAGGTGATGTGAAAGTGAGAAAATGTCATGCAATGCTATTCTTAAGAAACTGTATGAGCCGAAAATGGATGTGATTTGGACCATTCGCTTCAAAATATCAGCGGAAATCGAAATAACAAAACATATGTTTTGTGTCCTACTTTGCAGACGAGGACGTGTATCGGCGTTTTGAAAAGCATAATTATGTTCTTTCATTCATTCATTGCCTTGGAATATGCGTTTACATTGTTTTTTCACTGTTAATAGCTCGGTTAATGCGGCTGGCGATCATCTTGCCGGCGGAAGTTTCATGAGAAAACAATAACTTTTCCTGAAGATTACGTAATCAGCCTCTGTGGTGTAGTTGTTAGGTGTAGTCGCGTCGAGTCGAACGTGCCGGGTTCGAGTCCTACCGAATTAGTTATTCCTACTTTTTTTTCCGTTTTTTTTGTTGTTGTTTTCTATAAATATATAGCTAAATAACTGTTACTTAATAAAGTGCAACAAACAGCAAGAAAAGTATTGTGTTTCCAGAGAAAATATCGTGCACCGTATATTAAACATATGGATAAACAATCTGAATTTCTATTATTTCCTACAATTTACTGTGGGAAAACCACAGTTGATAACCACTTGATCATTTTCTAAACAACATTCCCACGAGTTCTTTCTATAGACTGATAGTAATTATTCTAGTACTCCCCAACGTGTAAATCGGACATTCAATGTCATTTTTGATTCTTTTAAGTCTCACTGCCTAACTAATGCCAGTATCAACAGAATGTGCCGCAGCATTACTATCTTTTAGATACCCTAGTATTGTAGATTAATCTATATGTTATCCATTCTATGTGTTAGACTTACGATAAAAGTAAAGGTGGTGATACCAGAGAGCTTCAAAGTAGGATGGTACCCCCCCAAAAAAACTGGGTCGAGTCACCTTAAACATAGCTTTGTTAAACGTATTTTATTATTTAAACTGTAGATATAGGTATATTTTTATCCCCTAAAAATTTTTCATCTGTTCTGATTTCCTAGCTGAAAGTGTAGTGATCCCGGAAAATTATAGGGATCAAAACTTACCTTTTCGAAAACTTCAGCCAGAATAAAGGCTCCCGAAAATTCTATGTGACCTTTTTAGGGCAAAAATCCGTTAAAAATGGGCAATTATACCAGTTTTTAGATGTTCGAAAATCCTAGGAGAGGCAGGCAAGCAAGAAATTTTACAACAAATGTTCCGAAAATTCTAAATCCAAATCGTCTTAATTCCGAACAGATATTTTCCAAAAATTGTCGTTGGGTGCCCCCAGTGATAATGAAAGACAAATGGTGAGGCCGGCTGCATTCACTCCAGCGAGCGAGAAACTGGTTTCCTAGACGACCTTACCTTGTCGAGAAAAACTTGTCAAAGGAACCTTGCTCCTTTTAAAGCACGTTAATTGATAAGAAAGCAACAAGCTTTTTATGTACATTTAATCCTTTTTTTGTTTCTATTAGTACGTCTCCTTTTAAGATAAAAAAAAGCGCTTTACAATCACGTTTAGAAATTTACAATGAACGTGATCCCCCGGATTGCTCATTATTACTTTCTCGTTGTTAATTGCGTAAACTGATTCAAGGTGTGTTGACACACTTGCACAAAGACTATACTAATGATATCGCACCACATCTGCGGGATTTCAAGTTGCCATAACTACTCTTGCTGGTCTTTAGGCTGGCTCACGTACAAAGAAGCTGTCTTGAGTTTGAAGGACAACAGTCTAAGTCTTAAAGACAGGATTTCCTAGTTTTGCTGCGCTTTTTTTAGTAGGCATTGTTCTTTTCTTTCACCACTTTTTCCATTAGATTAACTAATTCTAAACAAACAAAAGTGAACTACTTACTTTTAGCTTTTGGATATCTTCCCAGCGTGGTAACTTTTGAAGTGTTCATTAAAGCAACCGCTGGACAGATCGAAGGCCTCAACTTGCTTGATGTAGAAGCTGAAATACGAAATGGAAATGTTTTCAATAGCCTCGCATCCCCTTTTAAAAGCCCCTAATCCCAATGATGTCGCCGTTTCTTTTATTTAGGGGCTATGCTATGTTTGTTCATTGTTTTCCTAACCTATCCCATGAGACCTTGTTAGAGTTGCGAGGAGCCTCAATATTTTATTTATTTACTTCATATAGCTTAGGAATAAATGGTGGCAATACTACTTTTTTTTGATACAGAGATGTCAGTTTAAGACAAAATCTATTAGGAAACTGAGTAATTTTAATTTTCAGTGGACAAAAACCCTGTACCAGAATAATTTGAATCATATTGCATTCTTTTTCACTCTTTTCAAAGGCTATAAATGTAATAAGCAAACTTCAAAAGTCTCAAATTTCACGAAATTAAGGTCTTACGCATGACAGTTTTACCTGTGTTTTCTCAGTTCCTGTGAAATTTGAAATTTATGTTCTTGGGCTCCCGAAAGAAATTGTCTTTGGTATTATTACAGATCATAACTAAATACATCTATAGCCCTTAAAAGAATATGATATGGCTTAAAATAATCTGGTACAATGGTTTTGTCCATTGAGAATTAAAATTATTCAATTTCCTAATGGATTCCGTCTTAATGGTTCTCTTTACCATAACTGCACTGGCAGAATTCAAGAGAAATTTGACACTGAAAAGAGACATCCAGGGCCAATAGACCTTTTTAGCTTTTATATTTTGGTTTCCCATTGCGCCATGTATGTTAATCCAGAGAACTGTTTCTTTCAAATGTCATGCTATCCACGTGCATTTGAGTGGATAACAAATGAAAAGACAAAAGGCAAATACCCCTAAAGAACATCAAGTGGTCTGAATTGGGAAAATTTCAAAACCTACCGTCAGCCAGAAAAATCTATTAACTCAAAGACAAAAAAAATAAACAAATAAATTGCCGCCATTTTGGTAGAGAGTTCCCTCCTCTACTTACGTTTACTTATACGTACATTAAAGCTTTGTTTGACAATTCCGATGACCATAAACGAATAACAAATTTTCATAACAAATTTTCATCTTTGCTTGATACAGCTTTGGAGACAGTGTTTTTAACTCGGTTGGCGCCGCGTGGTAGTCAATGCTAAGCAAAATTGGGAGGAGTTGCCGCTAAAAATCCAGTCGAGACTCCTTAAAGATGTGAATTGTCTTAAAATTCAGGGATTATAAAATGCCACTCTGAGGTTTTAAATCTTTTATGTTTTATCACACGACCCCGCAAGCGACACTTTGTTTTAACAAAAGGTCAATAATTGTATCGTATTATACCTTACAATTTTGGCGTAGAAGTAAATCGTAAGCGACAAATTGTCATGGGAGTTTGAGAATGTCGCAAGCCGTCGTCGTCGCCTAATGAATTTTAAGACCATCATTGCAAACAGATTGGCAAAAAAAAAACTAAACAAAATAACATTCTTGCATAGAGTTATTAATCACTGTTAACAACAGTCTTGTTCAGTGCAGCCTGTCTGACGACAAGGACGATCATTCAACCACAGGAGTCTATAGCTGTCAGAGCCTAGGGGCACCCAACGACGGCCTCCTCCCAAATACATTGAAACCTTTTTTTAGGCTATGAAGAGTCTTTTAGATCCCTAGAAATACATTCTAAGAGGAGCTATAAACTTTGTATCTGTTCGATCATCCTAAGGCAACTTGAGTCTTTTCGAAATTACGAGGGCTTGAATATTGTTTTCCCGAAAATTGTATGTGAAATTTGACGTATTACGAAAGTGAGATATTTTCTGATTCCTTTCTCCATCGCATTTTTGAAACCGAAAATTTCAGGTTTCCTCTTTTTTTACGAAAAATAGCTTAACTTGGGAAGTGAAATGTAAAACTTAAACTTCAGAAAATCGTAGGAAATGTATTAGATACGTTTCGGAAATTGTACGTGAATGGAACGGTCATCAAGAAATTTAAATAGCCGTCCACAAGTAACAGAAAATTCTAGACAATATTTGCTTCTCCGAACAGCTGCCATTTTATAGAAAATAGTCCTTGGGTGCCCCTGAGCTCCTGGGATAGCCACACAGTTGGGTTATTGATCTACTTGCATCGGGAATGTAGCCTATTATAGGCGTCAAGATAGATACAGAAAAAATCCGCGAGTAAGAACCTCCTTTTTCCCAAGTTAGCCCTAAAGAGAGTCTTACATGGTAATTAGCACATACAAATTTCCGTTATTTAGATTCTTAAAAAGGATCTTATTTCCTGAAGGAAAAAAAATACGTTGAAGCTAAGAGTATTTAGTGGTATTAAATTTATTCCGTTTGTAAAATTAAATGAAATTTGTGTTATGTATCAATAACAATGTTATTTGATTTTCAAGATTTGCATCTTTCATTTCAGTTGGAGTGATACAAGGCACCTATATGTCTCCATAAAGAGCATCTTGAATGTTGACTTATCTTTAATATGTGCCCAAGTGTAGAGAATTTTTTTTCACAGATTTTTGGAAAACAAGAACCTGTTTCAAATTTAAGGCAGGTTCTTGACGTATAGAGGGGGCCTAACTGGAAAATCGTAGCCTAACAGGTTCTTAAAAACCAGGTACTTACTCGCGGATTTATGGCGTAATAACTTAAAATACTTGTAACTTGTTTACGGAGGAAACGTGAATGAGTAGCCGTCGTCGTTTCCGGTAAAACGTTCTTGAATAACAATTTTCATAAGACCCTTATAACCTTTACGAATCTGACAGTCGCTGTCAATTTTCTTTCAATATATAGAATTACGTATACAATGATCACGAAAAGTAGAAAAAACAAACCAAAATAAAGATGAAGAACAGAGTTTCTAGTCGTTTTGCAAAACGTCCTAGTTTACAGTTTGGATAGCTTGAATAGTTCTTGAAATTATGAAGGTTACGGGACCAGTTTCTTTTCCCAATATTCGTGTCAGAATTTTGCTTGACTACAGCTTGATTACAATGACGATGATCATAATTATCGGTAAAAAAAAAAACGACGCGGTTTTTAGTCTTTATATAATACTGAAATATGAGACTGTCGAACTAACAAGCCAAAACCAATGCTAGAATGAGTTTAGCACTTGATAACTCAGGGGTACCCAACGAGAATATAGTTCAAAACCACTTAAACATAGAATTGTTAAACGTATTTTAGTATTTAAACGGTAGATATAGGCATATTTTTATCCCCTAAAAATTTTTCATCTGTTCGGATTTCCTAGCTGAAAGTCAAGTGATCCGAAAATTATAGGGATCAAAACTTACCTTTTCGAAAATTTTAGCCAGAAAAAAGGCTCCCGAAAATTCTAGGTGACCTTTTTAGGGTAAAAATCCGTTAAAAATAGGCAATTATACCATTTTTTAGATGTCCGAAAATCATAGCAGAGGCAGGCAAGCAAGAAATTTTACAACAAATGTTCCGAAAATTCTAGATCTCAAATCGTCTTCCGAACAGATATTTTCCCGAAAATTGTCGTTGGGTGCCCCTGATAAGAGGGTCTTATAAGGGGGTGGTGGCTTTTACGGTTATCGGCTAAAATTTTGGCTCTTTTACGGCTATCGGTTAATTTTCTTCAGTTACGGTTAACAAAAAAGTTAAAAATTAACTTCTTTTGTTCAAAAAGTTAAATATTAATTAACTTGTATTTTTTGTATCTTTAAATCAAAATAAAGGTCTTCGGATCATCTCGGGATGAAACAAGCTATTCTTTTGAAAAATTTTAACATTTGATAGATCATACTTTTTATAAAGTATTCCACTTCTAATATTATTTTACACATAGAAATGTCAATAGTCAATTTAAAAATAATCTTTGTGAAAAAGCACAAGCAGACACGCAAACGCCCAACTCAAGGCCGGGGCGTGACATTCATTATAACAGAAATGGCCGTTTTCACACTAGAGACGGATTATTCGTGTCAGAAGGGTTATCCGTTTGATGATTCGCGTCAGATAGGTAATACTTCTTAATCTGAAAATGGAATAGTTTTAATTTTGAATGAACAATCCGCCTGACGTCAATTTCGACGGACAGTTTTAAGACGGGATTATCCGTTCCAGATAGCCTCTCTACAGCGGCCCCCTCCCCTCAGAAAAAATCGGAGAAGGGGTGTCTGTAGGGAGGGCGCAGCTGTACACAGGCTAATCTCCGACGGATAATCCATTTCTAGCTCTAGCGTGAAAACGGCCAATAACAAAATTCCCGTGTTCAGTGTTTTTAATGATAGCGAAAGACTGAACGGAACTACTGTCTGCCGTTGCCTTGTCCGTAGGCCTCATTATTCCGCGCGGCTAATGTGTTTCGGGTCACGTGGTCCGAATGAATTCGCCACCGAAATGCCTTAACCAAGATAACGTGCATGGGAAGACACCGTAGAGGGACAAGGCATGACAATGTCTACTGTAGCGTCAGAGAAAAACAAGGAAATGCTGTTTATCGGGAACGTGTTTTACAAACAGTGACGTCTCCGCGTGTTGTTTCACTAGTGTTTTGAGGGCATGACATCCTGCCACACTTTCACTATGGAAAAAATTAGCTTCCCGAGAGAGTGGCGCAAATGGATCCGGAGCCTAGGTCGCTTCGCCTAACGTGCGTAGGGAGTCACACTAACCGGGAAATAAAAAACGCAACCATAAGTGAGTTTAGTACCTCCCTTAAAAGTAGCAGATCTAGGGAACAATTTCTTTTACGGTTAACTGTTTTTTGCCCTTTTTACGGCTAACGGTTAAAATTTTTCAATTTTTACGGCTATCGACTAAATTTTTGGCCGTTTTACGCCTATCGGTTAACCCCATTGAGACCCTCTGATAACTAACATGACTAAAGTTGCAAAAAAAGCATTTGGTCATGGGAATGAGACTTCATCTGAAACATCCCAAAGAGAACGCGAGCACGGTCTCATTTAACTCGAACTACAGTTCAAAGGCTCCACGGCCTAAAACCATTTGCTCATTGTAATGTTGCAATAAGTTGTTCAATTGTAAAAGGTTTTTTAAAATTAAACCTCAGTTTTAGAGGGATAAAATTTCAATCATTAATTTTGCTTTTCTATAGACTCCCTCATCACAATTAAAATATGGTAACGAGTCCGCACTAACGTAAACAATATATCAGTGAAAAATGAAAAAAAAATGACGTTATAATGCCGTGGATATTGAAAGAGGACCGGTTACCGGAATTGAGATTGTAAAACAAAGGTTACCTGCGACTGGTTCCACTCCAGAGAGTTTTACTGTCCCATGACGGGCGCTTTGTCTCGGAATGATAGTTTTTTCGAGGACTGATCTCGTTTCATCAGGACTATTATCGTGCTGTCGTTTTGCTGGTGTGAAGAATGTGGAATGGATGATCAGGGTGACCACCAGAGTTATTAGTGCTACGGTAATTCTTTTTCGGGCGCATATTTGGAGGCAGAATCTCTTGGCTTTAGTTATCCTGTACAGGGAAAACATCATACCACTAGCGCAAAACCTAAACATACAACGTCATCGCCTTCACTGTCAGAGCAATACTTTAAACGTCACCCCATCGAGGTCCAAGAGAATTATTTGCCATGGAGTCGGGAAGTCGGGAGAAAAATCCATGAGCATCTTTGTCCTCCGCAGCATTCCCGCGACCCACGCTGAATACTCTCCTCACGCTTTTAAAGCTGCAAATGATAGAGGAGGCAATGAAAATCATCGTAAGCGCTCCCGGAGGAGGGGGAAGTGGGTTTTCTTGGGAATTCTTGGTGGGGGTGTTCCGCCCGGCTCTCCAAAACCTGACCCTATTTCAGACCAAAAACTATCGGTTTCCACACCCGTTTTCACACCCGATTTTAGACCTGGCATAGGAAGAAATTATGTCATCGTTACTTAGATTAGAACGCCAACAAAAAGATCTCTTGATATTCATTTCGATTTTCCCATATTACTCTTTCTTTCTTATTCATTTGGAATTGAGAACGATAAATAAATTCATGCACTACAGTACGTTGTTCCCTCGAAAAATACCCACTTCCAGACTAATATCGGCGAAGTCTATACCCGTTTTCAGTTCAGGTCGAATAATAATAATAATAATAATAATAATAATAATAATAATAATAATAATAATAATAATAATAATAATAATAATATAATAATAATAATAATAATTTTTTATGAGAAGAAGAAGAAATTTTATTAACAACAATGCTAACTATTAAAATCCTATTTACAATTAATTCGCTTAAAAAAAAAGAAAAAACTATTCATTCAAAAACACTATTTACAATTCCTGTCGAATTAAAAAGCACTTAATTTAGCTTAAAAAAAATTAATGTAACGAAGAAAAATTTTTTCGAATTAAAAACATTTCATTTCAATAATAAAAAAAAACTGTCAACCTCTAAAATTCAAAAGTTTCTTTCTTTTTTTCTTTCTTTTCTTTCTTTTCATAATAATAATAATAATAATAATAATAATAATGATAATGATTATTATTGTTATTATTATCGTTATTACTTGGTATTTCGCAAATTAACATGTATCAAATGATCAAATGTGCATTGCAAACTATTAGAACTAACTAAAATATATAACAATTATTCACCGAAGTGGAGGTGGCTAGTATTACTAAAACAGTGAGATAATTGAGCACAGAAGTGATGATTTTTAACTCATTTACTGTTGCCAACGATTACAATTTTGGCGCGCGGCCGTGGTCGTCGCTTTTTCTTAGAGACAAATAAAACTTTTGAAGGCGTTTGTTTAGCTCTTCTGGGGAAGTTTCTTCAAAAGGAGTTGTGAATTCTGTTTTGTATTGAAAATAATTCCGTAAATGCATCACTGGAATAATGGCATGGCTTAATCATACCTGTGTTGGCAAACTGGCCAAGATTTTCCTGACCAAGACTTTAAAAGCGAAGTTTCTTGCAATTTAGTAGACTTCCGAGCCAAAAATTTCGCCGAATCGATGCCCTGGATATAGTTATGCATGTAAAGCCGGGATAAATTCCTCGGAGTGGCATCTTGAAAGGAAAAAAAGAGGCGAAAACGAGGGAGAACAGAAAAGCCATGACCGCTTTACAAAGGCGCACCGAAACGGCGCAAAAACCGTTATAACCTTTGGGGCGGTACATACCTATATGACTTATATGAGGGAATACTCCCTCCCGGGTGAAAGCTTAAGTGTAACAAAGTGAACCATAAGTACCTTCTCAATTTTACCGGTTTTGTCGAAAGTGATCGAAAAGTACGTGCATTGGCATCTCTAAGATGAAAAATACATTTCTATATGTTATAATTGGGCTGGGTATTTGCCACTGGCCTCTCAGAGCCCCTACCCCATTATAGTCTATTTTTGGCCAATTATAGACCCCATCTTGGTCCTTGGTCTTGTCCTTGGTTGTGGTCGACGAATGTCACGGGAGAAATAAAATAAAATAAACAAAATGAAGTAACTAACCATTCATATAAAAGAAAAAAGCTGAAAATATAACAAAATCCCAATGGCAGCTCTAGGCCACCATAATCCAGATTTTTATTTTCGTCATTAACTTTTCAACACAGAATATAAAACGCTGTCAGAAAGTATCAAAAGTCTTTCATGTTTTTAATGCCTCCGGGGAATTTTATTAACCAGTGATTAACTGTTCCAAAATCTTTAAGGAATGGTATGCAAACAATATCCCGAAACCGCGTTATTTTAATTGTGACCTAAAATACAGAAATCTTTTGACCCATAGAAGAGTGTTGTCCGTGTCTGTTTATATTAACATGTTACAAAGCCAGAAAATATAATATCATTATTTTCTAGCTTCTGGCTAAAATATATATTTTGTAACTGTGCGCTTAGCCTGCGAGAGCATCCGGTCAAAGGATATAAAGTATTAGGGGAACCAATTGCACCATCCGTTGGATACTGAGATTTATCCAGTGAATAGCGTTATACATCTTTTGAACAACTGGTGACTGGAGTTTAAACACACAGGGGGCAAATGTGTGTTCCAGGAAAAAACGTGTTTTAATGTCAATAGTCTTTGATGCAAAAATGCTCAATATTTCGCACTCGACAAAGGGCTAATTAAAAGAAGGAAGCCAAGAAAAAAAATGGGAACGGAGACGGGAATCACAAGAGGCGGCAGGTCTGGACCCTCCTTCCCTCCAAACTAGAGTGTATAAGCAGCAAATTTTAGTTGTAGGGAACAAGTAAAATGTCAACAGTGCATGTTTGATGGTGTAAAGCCCCCAATGTCCAACCCTTTACCCAGTTGTATACCATTTTTACCGAGAAGGTACCTCTTTCATATATAATATACCTTCCATTCAAAAATACTACCCTTTCAACATGCCTTAATCTTTAATTCGTGGCCATATATATCCCGATACCATTTACGTGAAATTTTCCTTTTATAAATCTAAAGGTCCTAACAGTACCTTATTACCATTAGCTACTAAGGAAGAGACCGAAACAGGATAAAATACTCCAAACTAATACACAGATTTGTTTTAGGAGCGGATGTTATTTCCACGGTTGGTCGATAATTTTTAGTTTAAGACTAAAGAATGAATTGATCGAGACGTCTATTCCTTTCTAGTGATTCCGCCGTCACGTCTCCGTACGGATCATGATCAAGTCTATTTTTTTTATAATCTCATTAATTTTTTGAGACCCAAAACAAGCAAACAAGTCTTTTTACCGTGAGACACGGGACGAATTCACTGGAAACTCAAAAGTTGTTGACATGCAGATAAGTGTGTCTTGCCTCTATACTTTTAACGAGATCGTGGGGATTGAAATCAACATTTATTATAACTGGCGCTTTCAAAGAAGCCATCACGGAGATTGAAAATCACTGATATGATGATCAGGACCGCTGTTAAGTCTTCCGGCCGCTTTCCATCGATCTGCATGGGGGTACAAAATAGCCTCTTAATTAAGTTCTAATTGTTTGTTCTTCCATTCAATACATTTTATCCTTTGTCATCAGTAAGTCAACCAACGAAAACACAATGGCCAACAAGGAATAAAAACAAAATTCCAAGAATATTCTTAGACTGGTAAATTTATAACAAAAAATAGCGGCCAGCTAACAGTCTGTGAAATTCAGTTCAGTTCTTCGTGACAATTTATAACGCGCAGTCTCTTCGGTTTTAGTCTGGCGTCGGGTAACCTTCGATACAGAGAGGTAAGGATGAAAACTCTATTTTATATAAACTGTTTTTAAAAACAATTATATATCTTATTTTTAGCAGTGTTTATGCGCTGTTGTCTGTGCAAACTTTTAACAGTTATTTAGAATCTATAACATGAGATATTTTTTGGGCCGAGGTTCTATCTCTGAACTAATCGAGGGTCTAATTTTACTTAACTTGTGAAATGAATGAGAAGACAGTCTTCCCAATTTTACACTGTAATTTCGTTGTTTACTAGCGATTTAACCGATTTACATGATTTTTGGCATCCTTAATAAATAATGCTCAAATGTTATTTATTTTCTTTTATATAAAAACATTTGAGATATCGGCATATATTTAAAACCGAATTTTTACAAAAAAGGTAAATTTCTTCGAAATCACCCACGACAGACTTTTCCGTAACTGCACTGAATAAGTCTCACCGAGAGCTCTCTATAGTTTCATATTTGCAAGTTTGAAGTCAATCGTGACCATACAACTCACTTCACTCACTGCACAAAATGCACTGGTCAAAATTAATTTAACCTGCTACGCTAACATATTTAAATAGTTTCGCACAAATAGCTTACCGAAAGCTTAATTGTAAGAAAATTAATCGGAAACCTAGCTACGGCGAATACAGTTAGTACTACAAGAAGAACAAGTTTAAATATGCTGAATGCAGGCTGAGATTAACGAAATTAAGATGGAGAAAGTCTATTCATCAAGCCTTATCACATGCCCATTTTTTAATAAAATAAATGTAAACTGACTAAGTCAGACTTAGTTTACCCCTTCTTTCAAAATCACAGAAGCATGCACTGATGCTGAAGCAAAATTAATGCTTTTCGAGAGCAACTACTCAGGAATATAAGGAAAATTTCAAGGGTATTTAGATTTAATTAGTGCGTCCTTTGACTCTTCTGTTAAAAAGAAACGACGGAAAGGAATTGTTTGATCGTTAAGTGTTTGGTGAAAATATAGTTATGTGATGGATCGTGCGACTTAAGTCCTTTGACTGCGAACACAGACCTGCAGGCTAATCGTGCCTGCAGAGAGCTCGTCAGTGGATAAAAACAACAATAATACTACTACTATTAATAATGATAATTATGATAATAACCAACTTTATTTAACGAGGGTAACACGGGATAGTACTTCAACTGAATAACTATAAGTGGGCCTGCATTCTATAGCTGTTATATCGACTCCTATTTAGAACTCGCAAGCATGCATTGAACTGAAGTAAAGTGACAGCATTTCACTGTTTGCAACAAGGTGTTTTAACAGTAGTTCTTTATGATTGTATGGAAATCTCTGAACTTAAATGAAGCATCAGGCAACTTAGCAGAATGATATTTCTGAGTAGTTTGTTGATTTTTGGATGATGAAATATTTCAATAAAACTCCTTTATAGTTGATAATTATTCAGTAAAATGATTTATTCACTACGCTGACTATGCGAGTGGTTTCTTTAATACGCGCCAAAAGAGAAACGGAGTATATCGCCTTTCTGCTGAAAGAACAAAGTCGTTCTAAGAATTTTTAACTTCTTAAACGGCCATGCACCTTCTATTTTGTGGCCAAGTCCGGCTGGCACCTACACTGTATAGATTTATATTAGCTCAGGCTTCGATCATACCTGAATGATTAAGCGGGATTAATCGCGCTTGACTGCTTTACACGGGTTTTCTGCTTGTTTTCGTCAGGCAGAAATGTGCTGATTTTTTCCAGTTCAAAACAAACTTATGTTTTTAGTTTACAGAGCGTTGTTTGGTGTTCAGACATGTCCTCGATTGTAACATTAGTGTTTAATACCACCATCGGTTGGCTTGTGAATAAAGGAAGAGATATGACAGCAGAGAGGCTGAAAGAAGGCGACGTGGCGGATCAAAAAATCCGTGATTTAATTGTTCGTGAAGTAGAAGATATCAAGTCGAAGTTGGACGGATTATCAAGAAAGGATCTTCTGGCAGCTGTAGACTCCTTTAAAACAGGAATCAGGTATTTCTTTGAAGCATTCGATGTAAGACCCAGTAGGCGAGCTAGTGTGGGAATCACAGACGAGAATCTTAGCGAACATGACTTAGAAGAAGCAATGAAGACAGTTTCTGTCGCCGCGGAAATGAGAAAGTTGGAAGAAATGGATTTCAACGAAACGGTGAAAAACAACTTTTTTCAAGCCAAAAAGAGATTCGAAATGGCTCGTAGCGAAGCAACAAAAGCCTCCAACAACGAAGCTCTGAAGATCTTTGACTGGATCACAGCTATTCGATATCGTGTCATGGCAACCATATTAGAGTCAGTGGTAGAGACAGTGGGAGTCACAGGCGACATGTCACTTTCATCCTTAAAAATTGCATTGAAGAATGCATTACCAGAGTGCGAAGAGTGTCTTCAGAAACTTCACTCGCTTCCAGCTGTTCAGGACACCTTTAAAGTAGAGCTAGATAAAGGTGTCCTAAATGTCAGAGGTCGGTATCGTAAAGATGAAAGAAGAAAGATAATTTCCACGGTATGCCAGGTAAATCGCGCCATCTACAATGCGACAAGAGCAGTCGGTAGAGACGCCTTGGTCTGGCCACTTGTCGACATTGGAGAAGAGAAAGTTGACCCTCTGCGCAATGAAAGAATATCAAAGGTACTACAGAAAGTTAATATGGAGCACTGCTGTTTACTATGGTCATTTGGTCAGGAGGGTGAAGAGGAGCACAAGCTGATGGATCCGCGTGGCATCGCTACAAATGCCAAAGGACATTTCCTGATAGCAGACTATGGGGATAAAACCGTGAAGGTGTTTGATAGCAAAGGAAAGTTTGATTTTAGGTTTAATCCTCAAACTGATGACACCCATTCAAAGTTATATATTTTGGATGTTGCCACTGCACTCGAGGACGACAAGATCCATCTACTGGTCGAACTGAAGAAGCCTGAGGCTGAGAAATGGGCCGGG